>NC_037529.1:11856952-11859299 GCF_001531365.2 Cynara cardunculus var. scolymus | reverse complement strand
CACCAAGCCTAAACAAAAATGGTTCATCCCAAAGGTAAGATTTGACATCATGAAAGAATTTTTTYAGYATGTGGCCTGTGTAATCAGAGGGTTTTATTCCACAGGCCAAGAAATTAGCTATATCCGCAAACCAAGGTGTTTTTGGTTGGTCAATCAAGAGGATTCTTTCATCGAGAAAAGTATCACTAATGTCTATTCCTCCTCTCTCGGGCTCTTCCAACCTAGACAAATGGTCCGCTACTTGATTCTCTACCCCCTTTCTATCCAGAATCTCTAAGTCAAACTCTTGTAATAAAAGCACCCATCTTATCAACCTTGGTTTTGCATCTTTCTTCGAAACTAGGTACTTGATGGCTGAGTGATCAGTATGCACAATGACTTTTGTTCCCATCAAGTAGGACCTAAACCTCTCAAAAGCGAAAACTATGGCCAATAATTCTTTCTCAGTTGTGGTATAATTAATTTGTGCTTCATTCAAAATCTTACTTGCGTARTAGATTGAATGAAACACCTTGTCTTTCCTTTGTCCTAGTACAGCACCTACCACCCAATCACTAGCGTCGCACATGATCTCAAAAGGTTTGTTCCAATCCGGGGCAACTACCACAAGTGCGGTAACCAAAGCTTCTTTCAAAGTTTTGAATGCATTTCTGTATTCATCATTAAAATTGATTTTTTGGTCATGCTGGAGGAGTAAACAAAGAGGTTTTGAAATCTTAGAAAAATCTTTGATAAACCTTCTATAAAAAACGGCATGACCCAAAAAGCTTCTGATTCCCTTAACCGTGGTCGGTTCGGGTAGTTTTTCAATTACTTCAAGCTTTGCCTTATCTACCTCAACCCCTCTTTTTGAAATCAAGTGTCCAAGAACAATTCTTTCTTTGACCATGAAATGACATTTCTCCCAATTAAGGACCAAGTCTGTTTCCTCACACCTTTCCAAGCTCTTTTCCAAATTATTCAAACAATTGTCAAATGATGAACCATACACAGAGAAATCATCCATAAATATTTCAATGGATTTTTCAAGCATATCAKAAAAGATGGACATCATACACCTTTGAAAGGTGGCTGGAGCATTACAAAGTCCAAATGGCATTCTTCTGAAAGCAAAGGTGCCATAGGAACAAGTAAAGGTGGTTTTCTCTTGGTCTTCCGGAGAAATGGCTATTTGATTGTACCCTGAATAATCATCTAAGAAACAATAGAAATCCTTTCCGGCTAGCCTATCCAGCATTTGGTCAATGAAAGGTAGTGGAAATGGTCTTTTTGGGTAGCCTTGTTTAGTCTCCTATAGTCCATGCATATTCTCCAACCGGAGACAACTCTAGTAGGGATAAGTTCATTTTTGTCAGTCGTGATGACTGTGAACCATCCCTTTTTAGGAACACACTGGACCGGACTAACCCAAGAACTACTGGCAATCGGAAAAATAATTCCGACATCTAACCATTTTAAAATCTCCATTTTGACTACCTCTTTCATGACAGGGTTTAGCCTTCGTTGGGGTTCTATGGAAGTGAAATTTCTATCTTCTAGGATGATCTTGTGTTGACAAATAGAGGGAATAATCCCTTTAAGGTCAGCAATGGTCCATCCTAAGGCTTTCTTATGCAATTTCAACATGTCCACAAGTTTCTTTTCTTGATGCGATTATAGGGTAGACGAGATAATAACAGGCAATTTGCCTTCTTCTCCTAGAAAAGCATACTTTAGATGGGACGGGAGTTGTTTTAACTCCAAATCAGGTGGTGATTCTATGGACGGGGTGAAGTCTTTTTGCTCATTATTTTCTAGTAGCTCAAATGATGCAGCATCCACTGGGACAACATCACTTCTTAATTCCTCTATTTCCTCAACACTTTCTTCTATTTCCACATCATACTCTCCTTTCAACTTAAGGTTCTTGTGAATTTCCTCTTCTAAACACATCTCCTCTATCTCATATATCCTTGAACACTCTTCCAAGTAATCAGGGTACTTTAGAGAGTTGAAGACATTAAAGGTGACTTTCTGGTCTTGGAGTCTCATGGTCAATTCTCCTTTTTGGACGTCTATCAAGGTCCTTCCGGTGGCTAAAAATGGTCTTCCTAAGATAATAGAAATGTCCTTATCCGCCTCAAAATCTAGAATGATAAAGTCCGTCGGAAATATGAACTTGTCAACTTGAACCAAAACATCTTCAATTTTCCCCTTAGGATATGCTATGGACTTATTGGCCAATTGGAGTGTGACGGTAGTAGGTCTAGCCTCTCCTATGCCTAAGGTGTTAAAGACAGACAAAGGCATGAGGTTAATACTAGCTCCTAAGTCACATAGGGCTTTCCCTATCTCCTTTCCTCCTATT
>NC_037529.1:11836932-11854267 GCF_001531365.2 Cynara cardunculus var. scolymus | reverse complement strand
CTCACACCCAAGCTATAAAAGCTTAGCTACTCATAACGGAAAGTAAAAAATAAATGACGGAAAATAAAGACATAAACGTAAATTACGTAAAATAAATGACAATAAAATAAATGACGGAAATGTAAATGACGATAAAATAAATGACGGGAATGTAAATGACAATAAAGTAAATGACGGGAATGTAAATGACGAGAATGTAAATAACGAAAAATAAATGACATAATGTAAATAGCGGAAATGTAAAGACAAGAAAATAAAAGACGGAAAATAAAAGACAAGAAAGTAAAATAAAGAAAAAGATGAAGATGAACTTGAAATCTTAAAGAACTTGAAGAACACCCTAGGAGAGGGTTTAAAGCAAAAGAAAGAAAAGTTGGGAGAAAAGAGAAGAAGGATTAGAGAGAATCCAATGGATGATGGATTAAAAGTGTGTGAAAGATGGTAACCCTAGCCTCCTATTTATACCCAAAATGGGCACTAAAAGACAAAAGAACAAAGCTTGGAGGCTAAGTTTACCAATACTAGTTACATTACAACAAAAGCTTAACTAAAAAGTACAACCCTTAACCAAAGTTCAACTAAGAAGTACATAAGCTTAACTAGAGAGTACATCTTATTTTCTACTAAAAATCCAGCCCTTTTACAGCTGTATTCCACCTTCAAAAAGCCAACGTCTTATCCATTAAGCCCTCCAAAAAGCCTTGCATGAATCAGATCGACGCTGCACCAATGCTGTAGCATTTGCTGTTTTCACAAAAACTCTCAATTAGCTTTAATTTACATATACCATCAAGTCAACCACAACATTTAGCTTCATAATAATAAAAGTATAAAGAAATAAATGAAAAGGACTCAAAGTGTGAATGAAAAGAAATTATTGTAACTAAAAAGTCCTAAAAAGAGCGCGTTATGTGTTAAATTCTCAACACATATCACTATACGAGAGAAATCCTGTATAAACTTACGATAATACCCAGCCAATCCAAGAAAACTTCTGACTTCAGTTGGAGTCTTTGGAGCTTCCCATTTTTCAATAGCTTCAATCTTGAGTGGATCTACTTTAATCCCTTCTTTTGAAATAACATGCCCCAGAAACTGAAATTCTCGCAGCCAAAATTCACATTTTGACATCTTGGCATACAGTTTCTCTTGTTTCAACAATTCCAGAAGTAATCTCAAATGATGTGCATGTTCTTCTTCCGACCGAGAGTATATCAAAATATCATCAATGAAAACAATCACAAATTTATCCAGATAAGGACGACACACTCTATTCATCATGTCCATAAAGACTGCAGGCGCATTTGTGAGTCCAAATGGCATAACCAAGAATTCATAATGACCATAACGTGTATGGAATGTCGTTTTCGACACATCTTCATTCCGAATCTTCAATTGATGATAATCGGACCGTAAATCAATCTTTGAAAAATAATTAGCCCCAACCAATTGATCAAACAAATCATCAATTCTTGGGAGAGGATACTTATTCTTGATTGTCAGTTTATTCAACTCCCGGTAATCAATGCACATCCTCATTGATCCATCCTTCTTTTTCACAAAAAGTACCGGCGCACCCCACGGGGAAGTACTTGGTCGGATAAAACCTTTATCTAACAAATCTTTCAATTGAGACATTAACTCCTTTAACTCAGAAGGAGCTAATCTATATGGTGCACGCGCAACAGGTGTTGCTCCAGGAATTAATTCAATCTGAAATTCTATCATTCGGTCTGGAGGTAAACTTATCAAATCTTCTGAAAATACTTTCGAAAATTCCCTTACTACTGGAATATCCTCCATCTTTCCTTTCTCTTACTTCATATCTATAGCATATGCAAGAAAACTAACACATCCTTTCTGTACATACTTCCTAGCCTTCAGAACTGAAATTAGGCTAGAGTAATGATCCCACCGATCTCCATAAATTACAACTCTTCCTTTTTCAGTTAAGTCTATATGAATCATCTTTTCATTACAGACTATGTTGGCTTGGTTTTYARCTAACCAATCCATGCCTATAATTATATCAAATTCCCTTAAAGGCAAAAGAAATAACTGTATAGGCACCTCACATCCTTCTATACTTATAAAACATTCATCAATTCTTTCCTTAATCGAAACTTCACTATCATTTGCTGTTTCCACAATTAGATCCTCACTCAACGCTTTAGATTCCAAATGTGCGTAGTTAACAAACGATGGTGACACAAAAGAACGATTTGCACCCGAATCAAATAAAACTTCGGCACATACTAAATTAACGAGGAATGTACCTGTTACCACTTCAGGGTGCTCTTCCGCCTCATCTCTCGTCATCTGAAAGGCTCTCCCTTTCGCAGACTCCCCACGTCTTATATCTCCTCGACCACTTGAATTAACACGATTATCCATTTGTCCACGACCAGTTGGCACATAACCAGGTCCTCGGCCTCCAAAATATCTAGATCCTCTTCCTCCAACAAAACCAGACCCTCGACCCTTTGCTTGCGTACAATCGGCATTTACATGTTGAGATGAATTACAAGTAAAACACCTCCGTGTCATTCGACAATATCGAGCTATATGTCCTGGTTCCTGACATTTATAACATACTCGAGATTCTGCATTGCAACTTCCTTGATGTATCTTATGACATCGGTTACATGCTTTATCCGCAAACCTTGGAATTGGTCGATTCAAATTTTCCATAAACCTTGGTGTACGAAAATCAGTTACTGTAGTTTCCCCTTTTCTTTTCTCTCCAACCCTTTCTTGTGGTTGCCGGTTAATATCTTGTTCCAGTATTTCAGCAGCATCAACTGCCGCCTGAAATGTTGTCGGATTCCTGGATATCACATACTTTCGAAGATTCGTCTCTAATCCCCAGATATACTTTCTCACTTTACTGTTTTCAGCTATTATATAGGCTTCAGCAAACCCAGATTGTTCCATGAAAACTTCTGTATACTGGCGGACAGACATGTTTCCTTGTTCAAGATGAAGGAAATCATCTTCCAACTTTCTTACTGCAGCTTCAGGACAATACTGCATTTTAAACTTAACCAAAAATTCTTCCCACAACATATTCTTCAAAATGTTAGGATCTGAACTAGACAAGACTTCCCACCAATACAAAGCACTTGATCTCAGACGTGATACAGCAAACATAACTTTATCCTCTTCTGCCCTCTTACTAATTTGTAAACTCAGCTCTATCTCCTTAAACCAACACATAGCTTTAACAGGATCACGCTCACCAGAAAACTTGGGAGGTTTACAAGCAAGAAACATTTTGATATCTCCTCCCTTTTGTACTGAGGACGAAGTAAGGGGTAAAAATGTACCAGTTACCGGTGTACTAGCTCCGGCTTCCTCCTGATAATCAGGATTTCTTACCACTTCAGGATTATTTTGGGTTGTACGCCCCAACAAATTCACCAAAGTTTCTTGGAACTTTCCCAACTCTGCTGCCAACATTTCTTTGGTAATAAATCCAGAATCAGGAACATTATGTCCACCCCTTGTTCCTCCTCTTCCATAACTAGACATTGAACTTTCTTGACCTGACAGTTCTTGTTCTTGTCTAATACCTCTACCTCTTCCTCGACCCCTGCTACGACTTCGCGTTTCTATTGTCATCACATTTTCCAGGTCCTCTCCTTGTGTTACATTTCTTCTTCCCCGACCTCTTCCATAATCAGTAGAGGTTCTTTCTGATTGATTGGGATTATCTGCCATTTTCCAGTATATGACTTTTTTTGTCACATTCAAACACATATGATTATTCTCATAATCACAATATAATAACACATTTATCCTCATATCTATTCATAACTCAGATTATATCGATCATATATAATCTATCTTTCTCATAATAGGTTCAGCTATAACATATTCACATGTTCATAGACCCAGTGAAACCTATTATCATAACTTTCCACACCTCTAGTTTAAGTCTAAGTATTTCGCAAATACCCAGATCCCTTACACTAAGGCTCTGATACCAACTGTAACGACCCACATATTCCATGTACAGATAATCCACAACATCATACTTATAATATAAAATGTAACATCGTTTACAAAATACAKATTAAGAAAAACTTTCTATAAATACATTTATGAATAACTAAATGTTATTCATTCTAAACTTTTCCCTTGCACTTATCTTGCGAGATTTGATGACCTGCAAAACAGGTTAGTCCAACAACTAAGCGTTAGACCAAAAAGGTCTAGTGARTGTATAAATCTCAAACAAACAACATACTTTCCAAACAATCAGTTCAGAATCAAACCTGTTCTGACACATAAACTTATTTATGTCTCTCGCGGTTACACCGCCATTACATCTCTCTTGTGGTTACACCGCCATTACATCTCTCTCTCGCGGTTACACCGCCATTACATCTCTCTCTCTCTCGCGGTTACACCGCCATTACATCTCTAAAATGATTCAACATATTAGCCGGATTTGAAGTCCGGTCAGCCTTGTCCGGATATGAAATCCGGACAAACACTTGGAATATAAAAAGGGTTATATCATCTCTGGTCAACAATCCGGATAATACCTTGTATAAGCTTTGTCCGGTTAACACATAGAATTAAGTCAATATCTTTGTCCGGATTACAAGTCCGGATAATACCCCGCTCACAACTTAACCGATTTAAAGTAATCCGGACAATACATCGCCCAACCTTTGACCGATTTAGACGAGATCCGGTCACTTCTTGACCGATTTAGGGAGGACTTCGGACAACACTTGAGCGGTTTATAACCCGGGTGAAACTGTCCGGATATCAATCCGGTCATCACATGGACGATTTAAGGAAATATCCGCACAATATGAACTATAAACCATAAATAACCAGTTTTAATAACTACTGAATTGTATGCAAACAATTTTATACTCAAAGCTTTAATACACTCACCTTACAAAAGATGTTGAACAGATTTGCACCTGTGATTTACCAATCTGCACTCTCTCAAATGACTTTTGTACTCCAGAATATCAGCCACCCTTATTTCTCATATGTACTTGCTATATATAGCAAGTGCATAAATCGCCAATTCATTTTTATATATATCACAATCCCCCACACAAATACACACACACATCTAATATATATATATATATATATAAATATATATATATATATATACTAATTTCTAAATCTATAACCAAAATTGTGAAACCCGAATATTACAGCTAGCGATTATTGTCATCGTCCATGTGTAATCAATCATCGTCATTGTCCTTGTGGTGGGTGGAGGTTTTTTGGTCGAAAGTGGGGATTTGATAAAAGGGTGGGACAAAGATGGATGGTGGGTGGGAGACAAATAAATGAGGGTGTTTGAGAGGAGGAGGCTTTGTAGTAGTTCTTCGTCATCCTTACAAGAGATGGATGGGGGTAGGGATGTCATTGAAATGGTCCCATGTAAACGTGTTATATATAGTACCCGTATTTTGTTAACCAAACAATTAGTATTAACTTTGTTAACTAATATCAGTTGTCCAAAATGTTCATAAATGGTTTTGTTGGAAGATTTTCTCAACAGAAGATTATGGAGATAGTAAAGTGGAGAATGTTAGAAGATCACATTGAAGATTTTAAGAAGTCATAAAGTGCTTAAAGTGTCAAAGTTCAAAAGGGATTTAAAGAGTGCAAATTCTTTCAAGCCTGAATACAAAGGGGGAGAATGTTAGGATTGAATTTTAGAGTTAAATTGTATTCGTCTTGAAAGATTAATATTGTATTTTTAGTAAGTTTGACTTTGTAAGTCTTTGTTGACTTTGACTAGAGCTTTTATAGTTGACCTATAAATAGGTCTTATCTTGTCTTGTAGTGTAAGTGAGAAGAGAAAGGGAACTTCATTGTGTAATACGTATACTTGAGAGTGAAATAGAAGGTGTTGACCAATTGACTTTTTCTCTCTAGACTTTCTCAAGTATTCTTGATGTTCTTGCCATTGTTCATCATGTTTATTGAAGATTGATCATATTGTGGGACACACAGGTTTATATTTGATTACTGTAATTTAGGCGTAAAAATATATTAAACACGCGTCCACCATGACATTCATAAATTAAACAAGGGTAAAAAAATAAATTGATAGAAATTGTGGGATTAGGAAATAGATCCTATCTCTGATATTACGCGAAATTAAAAAGGAAGATAAGTAAATGAACAAAATCCATGTTTCACAAATGAATGGTGGGGTATTTGTGCACATATGAATATATTGCCTACTTGCTGACTGCCAATCCATTTATTTATTTAAAATTCGTACAAACATATTAGTAAGTAAGTGAACATATTGTCTGTTTAACAATATGTTCATTTGGTTGCTTTTAGGCAAACCTCTTGGCTGTCTCTGTACCCCTACCTCCTTTATACCACAACTCATTTGCTGATTCTTCAACATTAAGAATACTCATCATTTTCATCCATGAACTTGGGAACTAGAAAACTAAAAACAAACACCTCATACACGTATTGTTCATGAATAAAAGAACAAAAACAGAAACTGCGTAATTACAAGACTCAAAAAACAGTCCCGAGAAACAATGTTCATGCATGAACAAACATCAAGCTGTACATAATAACCAAGGTTACTGAAAAGTAACAAGTTCTTCGTCCTGTCCCTCGGTGTGGTCAGTACTCTATACTGTCGAACAACAAAGCTTACACATGTTCACTAATTATATGGGATTGGAAACGATTCGAGATAAGCAAAAGTATCTTCCATCCGCCATTGCTATCTCTGCCATCATTACCGACTCATTACAGCCTGAAGAAGACCCTAAACCATTGTTGATGTCGTTGTTTGTAGTTGAAGAAAGTTTTCGGTTTCTTGTCATTGGCGAACATATTGTTGTCGTGGTACTTGCAGACGACTAACACAATCTTGATCGAAGAATGCATGGGATGTTAGTGAGTGCCCAAAAACCAATCATAAGGATGGTTGTAATTTTGAGTTTTATTTTATGAAATTAATAAATAAATAAAAAGGCATTGTCCATTTTGTTATGTCTATATTATATTATGTGTTTTAATTAGTCATAAAAATAACCATATGATAATGTATTCTAAATGTCGCTCGTTAAATATCATTTTGGGTTTAAGGTTGAAATAATTATGATAACAACTAACAAATGTAGGAATTCATATAGAGATATATAATATGGATATGGGTACAAAATAGAGATGTTGTGTATCGGACATGATTCATTATTAAAACACTGCATTGGATGTCGTGTGAGTATCATAAGTGTTTCTCATGTGCAATGTACATGTAATTCTTTGACTTGAGAACATGGAGTTTGCTCTGTGTGACTGACGTATTTTGACATTTATTCTAATCATTTTGTAATTAGGTGACAACATGATTGTTACTGTTGAATAAAAAATATTGTATTCAAGTTCTTGAGCTTAAACAATTTTACATTGCTTTGTAATGTGGTCTTAATGCTTTGTTGTTAGTTTGTTCCTTGTATTCTTTAGGTATAGATAGGTGGTGGTGTTAGTTTTGTTGGTTGGTTAATTGCATTGAAAGATTCTGTATACGTGAGACATTTGAGAGCTCAAGAATATTCTGTAATTTGATCTTCATATCAATATACATGCCGACATACTTGAATTTGTTCTATGTTCTTGATCTTGTGATTAATGGTGAACTGTGACTTGAATCTGGGGTAACAATTGTGATAACCGGGTTTTAGTTATTACCCAAGGTATTTATTATATGAATTAATTGTTTATATGGATACATGCTTACATGAATTTGATATGTGAGTATGTGCATTTTATGCATAGGGATATATGCATAATATGATAAATATATGTGTATATATATATATGTGTGTGTGTTATATATGTATATATATATATATATATATATAATAGGTATGTTCATGTGTGTGCATGAAATTATGTATGCATGGGTAAAATTGTGCATGCATGTGGGGGTGAGAGGGTAGCCGACTTTCCATGTAAGGAAAGTATAAATATAAGGGTTGGGTTATGAGGCAAGTTTTCTTGCCTCATTTGGAAAGTTTTGGGACATTTAGAGAGAAGTTGTCCGGTGATCTTTTGGCCATTCAATCATCTTCTTCAAAGTCTGAGTTTGTCTTAAGGTGAGTGGTTTCTAAAAATACACTTTTAAAAACTTTGATTTTTACTATAAGAACTGCATATTATTCTTAAAATCTGGTTTTGTGCGGTTTGGGTTTAATCGGACAAGGGTTGATTAGACTTGGTATAAACCGGTCAAGGTTTGTCCGGATTACTCTTAAAACCGGGTAGGAGTTATCCGATTTAATTATAAATCGCTTAAGTGTTGTGCGATTTAGGGTGTTAGTGAGAATTTGATTTATGTAAACCGGACAAAGGTTTTGTACAGAGAAGTATGAATACGATCAAATATTGTGCGGTTTAGTATTAAATCGCCTAAGGGTCGTGCGGATTAGTTATAAACCGATCACGTATTGAGCGATTTAGTTTTAAATCGATCATATGTTGTCCGGATTGCCTTAAACCGGACATGAGTCATGCGATTTAGTCTTAATCGACCAAGGGTTGTCCGGATTAGTAAATCGGACAGAAGGCACAAGTGTTGTCTGGATTGTATATCCGGATAACTTGTCCGGATAGCTTATATTTGTTAATTTTCAAATATTGATTATTTTAGACATTTTATATGTTTTAAAAATGTCCATTATTATTATGGGTTTATAAAAGAGGTATTTTATAAAAAGATATGTTCCTATCAAGCGTGGTGACGTAAGTCTGTTTTGGTATGGAACTGGATTTGGGAAAATGTTTCTACCAAGCGTGGTGACATAAGTCTGTTTTGGTATGAAACTATATTTTGGAAAACATTCCTATCAAGCGTGGTGACGTAAGTCTGTTTTGGTATGGAATTGGATTTTGAAAATTGTTTCTACCAAGCATGGTGACGTAAGTCTGTTTTGGTATGAAACTTGTTTTAAGTGGTAAGTTTCCCCCAGACGTGGTGACTTTTGTCTGTTCTGGCTTGGAACTGGGAATGGGTACTTTCAGACGTGGTGACTTTTGTCTGTTCTGATAAGTAGCCCTGTTTTGTTGAAGGAATAAGGGTGGCATATCAAGGAGAGGTGTACTTGGAATAAGGAAGACATTGTCATATGTGGATAATATTATAACTCTTATTATTGTTACTAATTGGATTTAATAACTTTGAATCATCATTTCTTTGTGACCTGATGAATTAAAGATACTATTCCTATTAGAAACAATAATTTAGATGTTATTGAGAAGGAGAAAATGGTTTGTCATAAAAGGGCAAGTATTGCCTTAAATCTTTCCGTTAAATATTTACAAAGGAATGGACTGATGATTCAGAGAAGCTTTGGTTACAATGTTTGTTTCATATTGGAAATGTTAGATCTTTAAGCAGATGTATTTTATTAATAAGAACTGAGGTTCTAGAGTTTATCCTTTTATATATGTCATTAAGAACTGCATTATTTGAAGGTATTATAAATATTTATGGGCAAAGTTACTTTATATATGTTGGTATTTATTACCCTGCATTCGCAAAGGGGGAATTCAGTCACTAGACCCTTCTGGTCTAACCCTCATTTTCTGTTTTAAAATATGAAATGCAGGAATGGTGGGGTCCAGGGATAATAAAGAGAAAGGGAAAATGTGATTATTTTCTTAACCTATTATCTGCTTTTGAAGATCTGCTTTTGATAGCTTATTTTGAAGACACATGTTGTATTACATGTGTTAGTACATGATTTGTTTTGGAATTTTTCATATGTAGATTTTGTACATATAAGAATTCTTGTACTAGTGGGACTTTGTGATGTTAACTATATTTCCATGTAATGAAATATGTGTTATATGCAAATGTGGTGTTTGGGGGTGTTACAACAATTGATATCAGAGAAGCATCCTAATTGATATGATCATTCTACCTATAGCTTTTCAAGTGAATGTTTATGTTTTTGTTAATGGAACAATACTTGATTATGACCACAGCTTCCTGTTCGACTTTTAAGCTTTAAAGATCAAATTCACTATTGATTTCAATGTTTTAATCAAATTTGTGCAAAAGGATTTGCATTCTGGTGTTTTTGAACATATTTCGATCATCAATTTGGTGTTTGTATATATATATATATATATATATCACATGGTAGAACTAGCATGTATCGACATAGAATTTGTCCATCCTTTATGAAGGGGATGATGTCTCAGGGTCCCTTGATAGATATATACCGAGAAAATGAATGCATGTTCAGATAAATGATATGAGATATCATGATCTATTTTATCAATATATTTGGAAATCAAGAAACTAGATATTGGACATAACGAGAATGACACATTCAAAATCTCGTGTTCAATCTAGACATCAAGGACAAAAGAATTAAACTTATAAACTAAAATTGACTACAAACCAATAATTTGTTGTATCGTCAATTCTCGTCATTTGGGTGACGGTGATGTATTGCTAGATATCGGTCATTGTTTATAACTATAAAAACTATATTTATATTTATTACCAACATGTCGAGAACTCATCGAGTCATATGCTTTGAACATATCTAAATAAGGAGTTTCGATGATTAAATTGTTTAAGTATAATATCTTATTTGTATTGATTTAATCTGATTAAATAAAAATCAGATATTATTTTGTGTTAGATATAAACTAAGTTGACTAGGAATGGTCATAAAAAGAGAGTGATGGTCTATGACAACTCTTACACTCAAATAAGATGTAGGGATGGTGGTGGTTTTATACCATGCCTCTCATATGATTTAGGTAGGAGATTCTCAAAGCTTGACTTGTTCATCCACCGTTCTTCAACCGTTTCCTCGACTTGTTCACCGACCGTTTTCCCAATTTAATTTCTTAATGGTTACAACGTACTTATGGGTGTTACATTGTGTCACCATGCAGTTTCAAAATATATACGGTTGCACAAAACAAAATGATACGGTAACTCCTTTCACGACTCTAAAAAGTTTTACACCATGACGAAGGAATAAAAGAGTAGCCCATACCACCATATCTATTAAACCAGATCTGCCTCTGCTTATGGCTAAGAATGTTCCATATATGAGAGGCCAACAATGAGTTGTTCCATTGTGTTAAGAATTTTAGACCAAGACCCCCATGTTCTAGAGGCAAGCAAACTTTCCTCCATGACACTTTAGTTTTACCCTTCTTGAAGCACATTCATTCAATATGCTTGTAGGGGAGCTAAAACATGCATTATAAGTTGTACACTGCCAAATACAGATACTTAGAGGCCGTTTACCAAACACTTACCCAGTAAGCACTTAACGGTAAAATTCAACACTATCATTTACATACTAGGTAAGATTTTTGTCAACAAAAACGGCTTTCTATGCAACAATTTAGCATATAAGAGCTGACCCGTGGTAAGAATCATTGTCCTCACTTACCGGGTAAGACACTCGGTCTTTGCCTCGCTCTTACCGGGTAAGATTCTTGGTCATTGTTATATTCATCTGATAAGGTAATATAACTTGGTAAACGCTTACCCGAGTAAGCATTTGGTAAACGGCCCCTAACTTAGCCATGATTGGTTTCTCTATCATGTTTGGCACAGTAATATAGTTATAACAGTAGTTATGGATTAGATTTGCTGTATTTCTAGTTTTATTTGTAATCGTAATTTTGGGTAATAAAAAACATGATGATATCTTTATATGCATGCTCTTTAGGTTTACTAAAAGTTTTGCTACATTCGAATGTATATGGTGGTTGACTTGGGGGCCATTTACCAAACACTTACCCCGTAAGTGCTTGGCGGTAAAATTTAACACTATTACTTACTAACCGGGTAAGATTTTAGTCCACCAAAACGACATTGTATGCAACAATTTACCCGGTAAGCGCTTACCGTGGTAAGAGTCGTCGCCCTCACTTACCGGGTAAGACTCTTGGTCCTTGTCTCGCTCTTACCGGGTAAGATTCTTGGTCTTTACCATATTCATGCGGTAAGGTAATGTTACTTGGTAAGCGCTTACCCGGGTAAGCGTTTGGTAAACGGCCCGTTAGATTTTGCAGATTTAATTCAAACAACCTGATTATCTACTGTAAAACAAACAACATAATTTTTTATAATTTTTCTAATTTAAAGAACTAAAATATAAATTTTCAAAAAAGAATTATATTCATCTCCAACATATTTTTTATTTTAGAGATTTTAATATAAATTATATTATTATAATATTCACTAATTTATCATCCCAATACACTTTTTCAAAAAATGGTTATAAAAAATAATAACTCAATCTCATTGGTGGAATTGAATACAATAAGAGCATCTCCAAGAGCTTCTTTATAATAGAGAAAATCAACTTTTTATTCTCTATAATGTTTCAACGGTTTCCCTTATCTCATTCTCTAAAACAGAGAATCGTGAAGAAACTCTAAATATAGAGAATTCTCTAAAAATCCAAAGAGAAAGAGAGAAAAATGAATTTTGTATTCATCCCATCAATGATTGAATTAATATTGTTTTATATGTATTGATATCATAAAATTATAAAATATTTAAATAATATAATTAATGATAGAATCATTAAAATAGAGAAGCTGTTGGAGTTGAATGTAATTTATTTTAAAGATTTTGAATTTTAATTCTCTATTTTAGAAAACTGTTGGAGATGCTCTAATCATTTCTTTTTTCGACCAGTTCTTGGTCTGTGAAGATACGTCGTTAGGTTCTCCATTTTATTTTCCCGTTAAGACCGAACCTAAACCTGTGTTCGAAAGATAGTTGTCCATACACTAATAAGGGATATATAGATTCTCGAGAAGAGAGGAGCCATAATACCCCCAGGACTGCATCATCATACATTAATATTAAAACTTACTTTTTATACTCCTAATTTGATACATAATTGACTGAATTTAAACATTAAAGGAGGTGTAAACAAAAATCCAAAAAGGATGTAAATTTATTTTGGGAGTTTGAGGTTGTTTGTAACTTTATAAGGGCAATGAATTCGTTCAAGTACGGTACGTCAAATGTGATTAATGATTGACACGTGGCGGCATTAGAAAAAAACAGAAGAAAGGGTCACGTGGCATGTCCACGAGATCCGGATCCAAAGGTGGTTGGAAAAAGTGGAAACTTTGAAGGCGTTAACTTGACGTGTGTTCACACCTCCTTCCTTCATTCTTGCTGCCTGTCTCCCAGTTTTATATTATACTCCAAACCTTAATCATTTAATGAGGCAGCGTTTAGGTTTGTTTATTTGAAATAATTTATGATTCATTAAAAAATGATTATTAATTTATTATAAATTAGAATGATTTAATTTGTTAAAAAAAATTATTATCGGTTTAACACTTGTATAGGTTTATCTAAATTCTTAAAAACATTTATTATCGGTGTCATACCAGAAGAAGCCAATAAGTTGTTTTTATAAACAATCTCAAACATCCCATGAGTAAACTATAAATTTGGTCCCTCCGGTTTGTGATTATTTTTTGTTTTTATAGTTTTAAAATTATAAAATAATTTCCATAGTTTATGAAAACATCTAAATTTGGTCCCTTTCTTTAACGATCGTTAGAAAATTTCATTAAATGAGAAACATTTTCGTGATTTTATCAAATTTTTATCTCTTACCCAATCAAAAACCACAATGACCAGAATTATAAAATCAATTTTGACTGAATAAAAAACAAAAAGAATGATAAAAGGAAAAATGGCTCTCATTTAAAGGAATTTCTTGATGGCCGTTAGAGACGGAGACCAAATTCAGGCATTTTTTGCAAATCACGATGATTATCTTGTAATTTCAAAATTATATGAACAAAAAATGTTATATTTTGCAAACCACAAGGACCAAATTTGAAGGCTACTCTAACTTATTTAATTAAACTTTAGTTGTGTGTAAAATAATGTAAAAGAAAAATATTTAATTGAGGTTAATTTTTTTAAACCTGGTTTTAGCCCTAATTAATTACAAAACTATCACCTTAAATTCTGCCATTGCTTAATTACGGGCGTAAGTGGTAAAGTTTGGATGGTTTAACACCCCAAATCACAAACAAAACTGAAATAACGGTTTAAGAAATTATTTTAAACCGAGCGGTTTAAAAACAAAGAATCAAACTGATCAAAATGGATCATTAAAAAAAGCAGTTTGTTCGGATCAGTTTGGACGATTCAGGCTGAGAAATGAAAACTAAAAACTTAAAACATAAGGGTCTTAGACGAACTTTTTTTAATTGCTTCATAAAAGTTGAGTTTACAACATGAAAAATAAATATAATTAATACATGTACATTTTTGGTGGTCGGTTCGGTCCAAACGACTCAAAAAAAAATTCAAACCTGTAATGCCCCAAACACCACATTTACATAGAACACATATTTCATTACATAGAAACATGAATTACATCAAATGGTCCACTAGTAAAAGGATTACTATATGTGCAAAATTGACATATAAAATTTTTCAAAACAGATCGTGTACTACTATATGTAATATAACATGCATCTTCAAAAGCAGGCAAAAGACTAGGAAAAATAATCACATTTTCCCTTGTACATCCCCGGACCCAGCTATTCCTGCATTGCATAATTTAAAACAGAAAATGAGGGTTAGACCATACGGGTCTAGTGAGGTTCCCTTCTATGAAATGCAAGATGAAAATCACCAAAACATTTATTTTAAATCATTCATCGCATGAAGCAAAATTGAAAACATACTGCTTTGGTCCATCAGGCCTCTTGTAACACTTAGAAAATAATTCGACACAGGACCAGAGCCCCTTCTGGTCTCTCTTCCAGAGCTTCTGCTCTTTTCAACCAGAGCCGCTGGTTTCACTAACCAGACTTGGAATATAATTTGATATTCAAGACCAGAGCCCCTCTGGACTCTCTACCAGAGCCTCTGCTCTTCATAATAGAGCCTCTGACCTTTCTTCCAGCCTCTGCTCTTCATGACAGAGCCTCTGGTTGTACTACCAACACCTCTGACTCATACAAATGATCTTTAGATAAACCTTCAACCAATAAGATAGCTTTTTTTTTCATAAAACGAGCAATTATAAAAAGTTCATGTTCGACCAGAGCCTCTGGTTGTACTAACCAGAGCTTCTGGTTCCAAAGACATGACCAACCAGAGCCCCTCTTGTTCAACGCTTAACCAGAGCTTCTCTGGTCTGTTTTTCATAAAAAGACTAAGTATAAAACTCCTTTTCTTAAAACTTCAAAAGCATGATTTTGACATAAAAGCTCTTATCAAAAGATACAAAACCTTTAATCCAAATAAAACCTTTAGTAAAAACTTGCTCATCCTTTAAATCAACAACCAGATTCCTCTGGTCCCACGATGAGCACCAACCAGAGCCCCTCTGGTTCCTTACAAGGAACAACCAGAGCCCCTCTGATTCCTCATGAAAATAACCATTCTGTTTCAAAACACTTTTAACCAATACCAATGGCCATAAGCCAAGTTTTCCCCTTCTCAATAACATCAATACCATTATTTCTAATAAGAACAATATCATTGAGTTCTCAAATCATAAAGAAGTAAGGACTCAAATCTATTGTAGTCTTAAAAGACATAATAGCAAGAGCTATATTATTCACATACAATTGCCACCCTTATATCCAAAGGTACACCTCTCCTTGATATGCCACCCTTATCCCAAAAGACACMTCTYCTTGATATGCCACCCTTATCCCAAAAGACACCTCTCCTTGATATGTCACCCTTATTTTCTTCTTCAAAATCTATGAACTAGTTCGGATGAAGGACCGCAGTCACAACCATCTTATCGAATCCTCATTCATAGTTTTATCCATAAAAACCTTTCAAACTCATGAATAATCTTATCTTCCAAAGATTTTCCAAAACATCAAGTTTCCTTTAAATCCTCAAAACAGGATATCATTTCCGAAACTGTTTTAAAGAAGCAATATCTTCTTTATCTTTCCCCAAAATAACAATAACATCGCTAAAACTATCAAAAATAGTTTTACCATCTTTTCTTCAAAACCAACATCAAAACTCATAACATATCATCAACAATAGTTATAAAACTCACAGTTTATAACCAACGGTAGTTTAAAACTCACGGTTTATACTCAACGGTAGTTTAAAACTCACAGTTTATACTCAACGGTAGTTTAAAACTCACAGTTTATACTCAACGGTAGTTTAAAACTCACCTTAACAAATCACAGGTTCTGAAGATAAAAAGCACACGGCAACTCACAATCTCTTCAAACAACTTTGAACAACAGATTCTTCAAGAACACTTTTCACCGCCACAAAACTTTCTTCAAAATGAAATGATATGATAAAATCTTATCTTTCTATTTTTTTAATACTCCCACCAAGGCAGTGAGGATTATTTTAACTATAAAACTCATAGGCGGTGAAAGCTTCTTCCAATAGAAATAATCTTGGGCGGTGGATAAATCATTATAAAATTCATGATTTCTTAACCATGAAGATATAATAATTTCACCCGAATACAATAAACACCACCTCATGTATGCTTCATACCACATGCATACAGGTATAAATCATATATGTCATGCCATCTTTTCACGTATATGCATGCACAATATCATATTCACATAATAAACATGTATAAATTACCTCAACTCAGGTTGTCTCAAACCTGGTTATAACATTTTTCCCCCCTTAAATGAATTCCATCCTGGAATTCACTTATTTAAACAACCATGGATATTGGGTTTTCATAACAGATTCTAATTCCCAAGTTGCTTCTGGTCCCTTGTGAAACTTCCACTGAACCTTTACCAGACTGATTTCTTTGTTTCTCAACACTTTGGTCTTTTGATCAATTACAGCTTCCGGTGTTTCCACAAAATTTAGTTTACTGTCTAATTCAATCTCTGGCATCGGTATAGTTAGATTTGGATCAGTCAAACATTTCCGCAGATTCGACACATGAAAAGTGTTGTGAATCAGACTCAACTCTTCTGGTAGCTCTAATTGATATATGCTACTGGCCCAATTAGTTTACATATTGTGAACGGCCCTACATATCTCGAACTGAGCTTTCCTTTCTTTCCAAATCTGATAACACCCTTCCATGGCGAAACTTTCAACATCACAAAATCACCTATATCAAATTCAATCGGCTTTCGACGATTATTGTAACACCCTTGTCTCGCATGGCCGGAAGATGGTGTGTTACGGAGGAAAACCTAACAAGATAAATAGCTAATATATATATATATATATATATATACAAGATAACCAGAGTTACTATGTACATCCATCAAAAGAACGTGGTAGACTAAAAGTTAAGACAACATGGATATAGTTACA
>NC_037529.1:11833337-11835622 GCF_001531365.2 Cynara cardunculus var. scolymus | reverse complement strand
ATAAATGATTAAAACTTAATTTATAACTTCTTTAACTAACAATGACATCAAAATAACATCATTTAACAAAGGTTTAGCTTACTAGTAAAAACCTTATGAACCCTAACATGAACCTTCCCAACTTTATCACAAATCAACAAATTAGACCACAAATCTTGAAATTTATAGGTTCATACATTGATTCTTTAYATTCACTTCAATCACTTAGCATTAAATCTTCAAAATTTCACCAAATTGGAAGATGCATGTGAAGATGAAACCATTTCTAGGGTTTATGTGAAGAGAGTATTTAGGTCTAGAGAGAGAAGTGAAAGGGGAATAAATGAGTTAATTTCTAAAAATTTAGTGTAGTAAAAGAATACCCACTTAGCAAAGGTTACCCCTCATCAATTGCCTAATTCAATATTAGTCTTTATATGGATTTTTCTTAACATTATTAGTCCTAAGACCAATTTATTTTCTACATAATTGACCCTTTACATAAACTAGGGCTTACATTATTAGTCCAAAATACAAATATTTAAAACAAGGGTACAAGTAGATAAAACATCCAACTCTCATGTAAATAATTATACCAAGATTAATCAATAACAAAATCTAGGCTGTTATAATTATCTGCATAACTTTTCTGGCGATCTTGTGCAGTTTTGATTCTCTCACGAATCTGTTCGATCTTTTCATAAGTTTCTTGGACAATTTCAGGACCTTTTAGCTGTTTTTCACCCACTTCATTCCAACATAATGGTGTTCGGCATTTACGTCCATACAACACTTCATTTGTTGTTGCTTGAATGCTGGAATGGTAACTATTGTTATACGCAAACTCTATCAATGGCAGGTGATTTTCCCATGATCCCCCAAAATCAATAATACAGCTTCTCAACATATCTTCGAGAGTTTGTATAGTTCTTTCACTCTGCCCATCAGTCTGCGGATGATAGGCTGTACTTAATCGAATTTCAGACCCTAGAGCTTTCTGTAATCCTCCCCAAAACTTTGAGGTAAACCGACTGTCTCTATTAGAGATAATAGACAAAGGAACACCGTGTCTAGTAACAATTTCCTTGATGTAAATCTGCGCTAACTTTTCTAAAGAGTATTTATCTCTTATTGGTAGAAAATGTGCARATTTAGATAAACGATCAACAATTACCCAAATTGCGTCATACCCCTTTGGAGTTCGAGGTAATTTCATAACAAAATCCATGGTAATGTGATCCCATTTCCATATAGGTATTTCTAACGATTGAAGACTTCCATACGGCTTTTGATGTTCAATCTTAACCTGCAAACATGTCAGACACTGTTCCACATATCGAGCTATGTCTCTTTTTAATCCTGCCCACCAATAAAAAGGTTTTAAATCTCGATACATCTTATTGGTGTCTGGATGGATAGAATATCGGCATTTATGACTTTCATTTAGTATCATACTTCGGATATCTCCAAAATATGGTACCCAAATTCGCCCCTGAAAACACATAATTCCTTTGTCATTTGGTTCCAATATTGAAATCATCTTACCCAACTTTTCTGATTTGATAAGATCTTCTTTCATTACTTCCTTCTGACATCTCAGAACTTCTTCATGAATATTAGGGACTAAGCTTATTCTCATGGCCACAGTTTTAATAGTCCTGCTTCTTTCTTTTCTACTTAAAGCGTCAGCTACCACGTTAGCCTTTCCTGGGTGGTAAAGGATTTCACAGTCATAATCATTAACAAGTTCAATCCATCGACGCTGTCGCATATTCAAATCTTTCTGGCTGAACAAATGTTGTAAGCGCTTGTGATCTGTATAAATCTGGCACTTTGTTCCCAGAAGGTAATGCCTCCAGATTTTTAAAGCAAATACTACCGCAGCTAACTCCATATCATGAGTCGGATATTGTTTCTCATGATCTTTCAATTGTCTTGACGCATAAGAAATTACTTTTCCTCTCTGCATCAGAACACATCCTAATCCTAATTTTGAAGCATCGCTGTATACCACAAAATCTTCGGATCCTTCTTGTAGAGTTAACACCGGCGCACTACAGAGATGATCCTTTAATAGTTGAAAAGCTTCTTGTTGCTCTTTTTGCCCACTGAAATTTAACATTCTTCCGAGTCAATTTGGTCAATGGCACAACTATTTTAGAAAAGTTCTGAATAAACTTACGGTAATAACCTGCCAAACCCAAAAAGCTACGAACTTCAGWAGGAGTCTTTGGAGCTTCCCATTTTGCAACTGCTTCTATTTTCATTGGATCAACCTTTATCCCTGATTCTGAAATGACATGACC
>NC_037529.1:11829575-11831441 GCF_001531365.2 Cynara cardunculus var. scolymus | reverse complement strand
GCTTTCACTGGATCTCTCTCCCCAGAGAAGGTTGGTGGTTTGCATGCTAAGAACATCTTAATATCTCCTTCTTTGTTGTGAGTGATTGGAGCAGATGGGTAAACTTCTACTCTTTCTGTTTCCACTCTAGCCGGTATTCCCATGATAGATGTCAGAGTTTCCCGTAATTTTCCCATTTCCTCTACCAACATATTTCTAGTTATATATTCTGAGTATGGCACCGACCTTTCCTGAACATTTCCAGAGTGAGATTCTTCTTGCTCAGATTGGATTTCAGTCCGTCCTCTTCCTTGAGACTAACTTCTTCCTCTACCTCGTCCCCTTGGTCTTCCCCGACCTCTATTTCCAGACATACTAATTGGAGGATTAACAGGTGATTCTTCCCTTTCTTCAGATTCTGGATGAGCCAATCTTTCAGATCTTCTAGTTTGGCTAGACATCTGCAGAGTTTAATATTAATAATCACGTATTCACATTCCCAAATATAATGAAGYATTCAAGTTCAGATGTGTACCTGTAAATTTATAATTACACTGACCAGATGTAGTTAAAATTTACCTTACACACTGTTCTTTCAACACATCATATTTATTTCCAATGGTGCTAACTATGTCTGGGACTCTTATCATGCAATAAAAATAGTTTAAGTCTAGGTATCATGCTGTTGAATACCTAAATCCCTTACACTCAGGCTCTGATACCACTTCTGTAACGCCCCAAAATACCACATTTGCATACAACACATATTTCATTACATAGAAACATGGATTACATCAAAAGTCCCACTAGTACAAGGATTACTATATGTACAAAATTGACATATAAAAATTTCCAAAACAAATCATGTACTACTACATGTAATATAACATGCATCTTCAAAAGCAAGCAAAAGACTAGGAAAAATAATCACATTTTCCCTTTTATATCCCCGGACCCAGCTATTCCTGCATTCCAAAATTTAAAACAGAGAATGAGGGTTAGACCATACGGGTCTAGTGAGGTTTCCTTCTATGAAATGCAGGGTGAAGATCACCAAAACATTTATTTCAAATCATTCATCGCATGAAGCAAAACTGAAAACATACAATTTTGGTCCATCGGGCCTCTGGTTCCAAACAACACTTAGAAAATATTTCGACAACAAGGACCAGACCCCCTCTGGTCTCTCTTCCAGAGCTTCTGGTCTTCACAACCAGAGCCTCTGGTTCTAAACCACACTTAGAAAATATTTCAACACATGACGAGAGCCCCTCTGGTCTCTCTACTAGAGCTTCTGCTCTTCACGACCAGAGCCGCTGGTTTCACTAACCAGACTTGGAATATAATTCGACAGTCAGGACCAGAGCCCCTCTGGTCTCTCTTCGAGAGGAGCTTCTAGTCTTCATGACAAGAGCCTCTGGTTTCAAATCATACTTAGAATATACTTCAACACAGGACCAGAGCCCCTCTGGTCTCTCTCCCAGAGCTTCTGGTCTTCATGACCAGAGCCTCTGGTTGTACTAACTAGCACCTCTGACTCAAATAATTGATCTTTAGATAAACCTTCAAGCAATAAGAGAGCCTTTTTCATAAAACRAGCAATTATAAAAAGTTCATGTTCGACYAGAGCCTCTGGTTGTACTAACCAGAGCYTYTGGTTCCAAAGACATGACCAACCAGAGCCCCTCTGGTTCAACGCTTAACCAGAGCCTCTCTGGTCTGTTTTTCATAAAAAGACTAAGTATAAAACTCATTTTCTTAAAACTTCAAAAGCATGATTTTGACATAGAAACTCTTATCAAAAGATACAAAACCTTTAATCCAAATAAAACCTTTAGTAAAAACTTGCTCATCCTTTAAATCAACAACCAGAATCCTCTGGTCCAA
>NC_037529.1:11828416-11829340 GCF_001531365.2 Cynara cardunculus var. scolymus | reverse complement strand
AAGTAAGGACTCAAATCTATTGTAGTCTTAAAAGACATAATAGCAAGAGCTATAATATTCACATACAATTGCCACCCTCATATCCAAAGGTACACCTCTCCTTGATATGCCACCCTTATCCCAAAAGACACCTCTCCTTGATATGTCACCCTTATTTCTTCTTCAAAATCTATGAACTAGTTCGGATGAAGGACCGCAGTCACAATCTTATCGAATCCTCATTCATAGTTTTATCCATAAAAACCTTTCAAACCCAGAAACAATCTTGTCTTTCAAAGATTTTCCAAAAAATTAAGTTTCTTTTAAATCCTCAAAACATGATATCATTTCCAAAACTGTTTTAAAGAAGCAATCTCTTCTTTATCTTTCCCAAAATAACAATAACACCTTAAAACTATCAAAATAGTTTTAACATCCTTTCTTCAAAACCAACATCAAAACTCATAGCATATAATCAACAATAGTTATAAAACTCGCAGTTTATAACCAACGGTAGTTTAAAAACTCACAGTTTATACTCAACGGTAGTTTAAAACTCACCTTAACAAATCACAGGTTCTGAAGATAAAAAGCACACAGCAAATCACAATCTCTTCAAACAACTTTGAACAACAGATTCTTCAAGAACACTTTTCGCCGCCACAAAACTTTCTTCAAATGAAATGATATGAAATGATAAGATAAAATCTTATCTTTCTATTTCTTTAAATACTCCCACCAAGGCGGTGAAGATTATTTTAACTATAAAACTCATAGGCGGTGAAAGCTTTTTCCAATAGAAATAATCTTGGGCGGTGTATAAATCATTATAAAATTCATGATTTCTTAACCATGAAGATATAATAATTTCACCCGAATACAATAAACACCACCTCATGTATGCTTCATACCACATGCATACATGTATAAATCATATATGTCATG
>NC_037529.1:11808185-11828240 GCF_001531365.2 Cynara cardunculus var. scolymus | reverse complement strand
TATAAATTACCTCAACTCAGGTTGTCTCAAACCTGGTTATAACATTGTATGCCCGATATTTTGAAGTTTGGAACAAGATTCTTATAATCTTTTAATCCTGACACAACTCTCGTCAATTCTTTTGGCTCACAACAACTACCCCTCTCATTTTCATTTTAAGCTCAGTACACAAACCCATTTTGAGTTTAAGATCACTCAGATATGGTTGTCCTCATGGGTAGGTTTGTCGGTTCTGACATTCCATTGAGGTATTTCTGTGAAGCACTCAGTCTCTCCTAAAATTACAATATGCTCAGGTGATCACAAACAATTGTTCAAAAATATTATTGTAATAAAGCACAATGATCAGATAAAATTGATCAAAATATGTAACTTTTAAGTACAATCAATCAAGGAGTGATACGCAAAATCAGATTATTCAATACATGCCCGGAGTTACTCCATGTATTGCTTGACGTAAAACAGATAGTGCGAATATTTCACATAGTGCTTTTAATCAATCTGATTTATTTCGTACCCTTCGCTCAATGAGAAAATGAGTCCAATGTATTCTTTGGAATTTTGTTTTCCCCCTCCTGGTGGTATCAATCGGAATGCCTTATTGAGAAATGAATGAAGATCTGTATGTACAAGTTTACAGATTTTGATATTCAAAGAATTATGAAATGTGTATCAATCAAAGTAAAAAAAATATCAGCAAAAACAACTTTGATTACAAACGAGTGTATTATCACCGAAAATGATTTTTATTTTAAGAGACGTGATAATAATAGTTTGAATAATAGCTGAAACAGGTATTGGAATWATGTWCGATGAGAAATTACACAAGTAAAATCTCAAGAAATACCTGCTCAGAAAATGTACTCGTTTCAAAAAACAGTTCCATTTCCCAAAACATTTAATAAAAAATTTAGAGACTCCCCCTAGAAAATAGATTTAAGTAATGTTTCAATTCAACTCAAAATAAACTAAAAATAAAATGGAAACATTTTTAGCATGGGTCCTGAACTGAGGTATTCAGAAACTATATTCAGTTAAGCACGTGTCCTAACCTGAGTGTTTAGAAATCTCATACATTTCAGTGCGGGTGTTGAACAAATGTATTCAGAAGCCTCATTCAATTAAGCACGGTCCTAAACTGAGTGTTTAGAAACCTCGTTTAGACAATATACAAACTCCCCCTGCATTAGTGCATCATAAGCATGAAATTATGATCAGCACAATAATGACACACCTGCAAAATCAGATCAAACAGATTTTGGTACGCAAACGAACTTGGGTCCTTCTTTGTTAGTATCAGGTTGTGGGATATTGTAACTGCCAAACCATCTATTTTTATTAGATGTTTTCTTTTTTCGCACTTTTAACAGGTTGATCATATATGCAATAGGATCCATACCAGTCATTATTATCATACCTGCTATTATTCTTCGAGCTCTTCTGATATCTATTGTCTCCATACCAACTGTTGTATCGTTTCCTGTTCATAAAATCAGTTGTCTTGCATGTGAAGCACATGATTCTCCTCTTGCTAAGATTTATCAAATCATTAGTAGATCTCACAACACAAGGAAGAATGGAGTTAGTAACAACAAAGTTACCAGACGAAAAAATTCAGCTTTATTTATCCAAACATTTTTAACCTTTGAAAAATAGTTGGGTGATCCAATGACATACCCTTGATAGTACTGGTTTGAAGAACGAGAATATTTCTTAGAAACAGTTGATTTAGGACTGCTTGAATAACTGTTAGAATTAGAACAGTCATAAAAGCTGGTTTTACACTGTGATGGAGAACCAATTGAGCTTTGAGCACATGAAAAGTCTTTAACTTTTTTTAAAAGCTGATCTCTTTCATCAGCAACTAAATCATACTTCTCTTTGAGTTCAGTTCTCATTTTCAATTCAGTTTCAAGTTCTGTCTTAAGATCAGACAATTTCTTTGTAGTATCAAGAAGCTTACCTTCTATCTCCTTCTTCAGCTTCTCAAACATCTTCTTTTCTTTATCAAACTCTCGTATCTCTTCATCTGAGTTGCTCTTTTCATTCTCAGAAGCAATATCGAGCCATTTTTTTCTATTCTGCAAGCTCTTTAGCAATTGCTGCATATTTGTTAGCAGTATTTCTCTTTTCAAGAGCAAACAGCTTCTTCTCTTCGTCCAAAGCTTTCTGCTTTTGAGCAATGCAGTTAGATAGTTCAAGATTCTTACTCAGACATTCTTCTGTAATTTATTTCTTTTCTTTATCAATCTTGGCTTGTTCCAAGATGATAAGCTGCTCAAAATCCGATATTTGATTTAATAACATTTTAGCATTTAATTCCAGTGAGTTGATCTTATTTTCAAAAGATATTCTTTCAGTACCAAACCGTTTCTCTACTTCAAGAATCCTTTTCTTCTCTTTCTCAATTTCTTTCCTTTAAGTATTCAAAAACTTTTCAGCTTCCAAAACTTTTTCCTTCTCTAGGTCTAGTAATTTTCTTACTTCAATCAAATCACTCTCAGACTGACAAAGCACTCAGTTCAGTTTGAACATCTTGAAGTTTGCTAAACAAATCTTTGTTTGATTTAATCCAAACTTTTAATTCTTCAACTGAATCTTCTTTTGCGGAACTGAATTTTACAGTAAGTTCTTCAATCTCTTTGTTCAGTCTTACAGTCTCTTGTGTATCAGAAACATTCTTCATAAGATCATTAAGCTTTTCTTGCAAAACTTTCTTCTCTTCCTTCTCTCTTTCATTACAGTCAGTTAACCGTATGGTCCAAGATATGTTCTTGTTAAGCTCTAAATTTAATTTATTGTATTTCTCTTTGAGCTCTTTGTATTCCCTCTCGTAAAAATTTGCCATTTGAAACAATCAAATATTGATCAAAGAATCTTATGCAATGAATGAAATCAGTCAAAGAAAATCACAAACCAATAAAATCTTTCAAAAAAAATCAGTAAGCTAAAAAATTCTCAGAGAAGTTCAAAAACTATTCAGAAATAAGAAAATCAGCGAAAACAGTTAACAATCAGTAAAAACAGTCAAAAACTGTTGAAAATAGTTAAAAACTGTTAAAAACAGTAAAAACTTATCAAAAATAATTTACGCGACACAAAACAAATCAAAACAGTTCAGAACAGTTAAAATCTTCAAACGATGAAAACCCAGATAAAAACTGATAAAAACAATGAAATTTTATTCAAAATCGGACACAAGATGAAAATTGGCTAAGTTTGATGCAAAATTTGGATAACAAGTCGAGAGGTTGGCCAAGGAATGGGAAATCCGGACAAGGCAGTGTCCGGATTTGGCTTTGAGAAATTAAAGTCATGACTAAGAGAGTTATTGAGTACAATATCCGGACAAGGCACGAGAAAAACAGTCGTTGCCGAAGAAAATAATCCGGATACGGGAATTTGGGCGATGTTGGCTTAAACCGCGTGACCTTATGTGTGGGGAAGTTGAGTCCGGGTAAGTCAGTTATCGAGTAAAGTGATTAAGCATCCAAGTCTTGGCCGATGTTTCTCAAGTCCGGAAAAGCAGTTGACCGGGGATTGATGAATCCGGTCAAGCTTGTGTGTGAGGAAGGTATGCTAGCGACTTGACTTTGGCCGAGAAAACTAAGTCGGACACGAGGTTGTTCACGAGGAAACCAATCCGGACAAGGTTGTGTGTATGGATGCCAGAGATTCAAGATCGCGACTAAGTATGTGTGCGAGGAACTAGAATCCGGTCAGGTCTATGTGCGGGGTAAGTCTAAATCGGATGGAACTTGAACGATGAAGGCTTTAATCGGCTAGGCCTGTGAACGAGTTATACTTAGTCCAGTCGAGCTTTCAATCGATTTAGAACAAGTACGGACAGAGTTATGTGCGTATTACAACAAACATAGATTATAGACCAAGTGTTTTGAGCGATGAATGGAAAACTTGTGAGCGATTTAGGCTAGAAGAAATGGTGAAGTATGGTATCCAGATAACATTGTGAAAGAGGATGGCCAAAATTGGATATACCTATGTGCGATTTAGAGGTAGAATCCGGCTAAACCATGTCTAAAACACAAAATTTTCACCAAGAAAATGGATCAAACACTGACTTTTTAATGAAATTTTCAAGAACCCAAAAATTTTAAAATCCACAATTTTGATCAAAACTCGAAAACTAATGATCAAAACACAAATCTTTGTGAATAACAAAGATTCACAAGACAATTACGCACACACTGATCATCTTTTTAACACTAAAAGACAAAAATTTGAAAACTTTTTCGGATCAAACTCTTGAAAAAATGAAGAACATAAGATGAAAAAGATGAACTCCAGAAAATTTTCTTCAAAAACGTGATTTCTTCTTGTGATTTCTCTGCATAACCTGCTCTGATACCAATTGTGAGTCCACGAAATGATCAATCTTCAGATAATACTCAAGAATCCATGGCAAGCTTTATGAACATTCAAGAACACTTTGAGAGGAGTTGAGAGAATTTGTCAAATAGTCAAACCTTCTATTATGAACGTAATATTACAATGAAGCTCTTCTCTACTAAATCACTAGAAGACAAATGTATATATAGGGTCAAACTAAGAACCCTTCTAGTCAAAGTCAACATGACTTACAAAGTCAAACACCCTATCTGTACAATTATAGACAATTATAAACTTTCAAGACAAATACAATTTAACACTGAAATTCAGTCCTAACAACATCTCTGAATAGTTTAGTCCCTATACTATTGTTTTTCCGCCGTATGATGATTCAACTGATACTGATTTTGTATTTTCATATAAAACTGCTTCTGGTTCAGTCCATGAATTTTATTCTTTTTCTCCACGTTGTGTTTGTAAGAATAACTATACTTCAAGTGTTGAATCAAATTATTATTCTAACAAATACACCAAATAATATAGTTCTTCAAAATATTATACTCATACTTCTAATCTATTTAACAAGTATCGTGTTGATAAATTAAATAGTTATTCTAGGAAGGTAAAAATGGTTTGGAGTAAGAAATCAACTGTAGATGACAATGATGGAAACAAGCCATATAAATCTCCTGTAGTTGATGCAAAGTCATTTGTTTCAAAGATTGATTTATCATTCTTTGTTATTCTACTAATCAATTAATCAATCTTAGTTAGAAGAAGATATATTGTTCGACATGTGTAACAAATGATTTTGTCAATCAAATGTATGTAAACAGGTGGTACGATACTTATTCTATTCCTGATCCCCCGATAATTAGATCTAAAGCTAGGACATTTAATATGAATAGATGGTTAAGTACTTACAGTATACCCCAAACTAGAGCTAACATATAAGGACCCAGGAAGGTATGAGTACCAAAATCTGTCTTGCAGTTTTATCATGTATGGTGATGAATTCAAATTATTCAAACACATGATCAGACAAATGCTTGGTTTGAGGGAAAGTAAGTTCATTCTATCTTTAAGAGGAAAATTCTCTTTGTACCATATGATTCTGTTTGAAAAATCATTTTCAAAGAACCGTGGTATTTCTATCTAAGAAACTTACTTGTGTTAGTTTCTTTACAATTGCCAATCTATTCTTGAATTACCACGTGTTATATTTTCTGACCTAGTTATTTCCACGTCTCATATATTCGTTGAAATTTTTGGTAGAAATACACTTGTTTGAATTCTCATTGCCTACATTCAAATTCATTTTATATCAATGATTCAATTTTTATATGAAATAATAATTGTGACTTGTTCTTCATAATTAAACATTCTATATTTTGTATTTGGAGCTCTAGGAGGAAAGTTGGTATATGTAAATCCTTCATGGGGTACAATTCTATCAACAGGAGTTCTAGCAGTAGCTTTCGGCTTCTTCGTCTACTAAGACTTTTTGATAACTTACATATGAAATATTGGATTCTAATTTTTCATGTAATAAATCGACTTTAATATTTTTGTCTTTATCATAAAAAATGTATTCTTGATCAGAAATATGTTTAAACAAATACAACGGGTCTTCTAAATCTAAAAGTTCTCCATCACTTAAAGACATATTTAATTTTTTTTGGAAAAATAATTTTACTAGTATCATTACCAACTAATTCAAGATGTACTAAATCATTATTTGTTTCGATTTCTTGAACCGAGACAAATGCATAATTAGTAAATCTTAAACTGGTTTTGCCATGTCTATCGGTGTACATTAAAGGTTTTTTAGGTGTGAAAACTTTTTCTGTTTTTTCTTCAAAACTAAACCGACCAAATCTTCAGTAGAAAATTATTTTGGTTTAACCATTTTTATACCTTTACTACTGATCAAATCAACAACTTTGTCGGTGTAAATTTTTATATTTGGTTTTTGCTGAAAAAGAGCATCATCCTAATATTCCCAAGGTGGCCAAAAAATTGTCACCTTGTTTTACATCTTCATACCATTTTGTCTGAATGCCAATTTTCATATGATTAACAAAATCTTTAGTGGTTAATAAAAAGTATGGACTACAATATATAATACCTTATTATTATTTAAATTAATCTCGGTATTGACCATCATTCTTTTAGCAATATTAGAAATTCTATTATCAAAAATCATGACTAAAACATTACTACCCAAATGTTTTCTCTGTAACGTCCCTAATCATAAACTTTAGAGCAAGCTTAAACATTTATATATATATATATATATATATATATATATATGTATGTATATATATATAATTGCTTCTTCCTAGATTATTATTTTTTTTCTTACGACACGAGAATAACCGGACCAGACCGGAATATGGTTATATACATTCTCTTTGTGTGTGTATATATATATATATATATATATATATATAAATTACAAAGCCTTGTAGAGTTAACAAAAGTATACGATGTACAATATACAAAAATACAAGATCAAGTTATAAATAACATCTCCAAGGTTCAACTTCAAAAGAAACATGATCAGTTCTCAATCTCATCCCCGTCATAACTGCTACTAATATGCCGTGCATAAAAAAGATAAACACGGCCGAGCGACGTGCTCAATGAACGGATTAAAGATAGACAAGTAAACTTTAAATTGGAATTAAAATAAAACAGAAACAAATAATATTCCTTGTATTATTTGCAATCTTTTTCCGCATAAAAAGCTGAGAGCTAAATGTTTAAACTGTCATGTTGAAGCCAGAATAAAATGTTTAAAAAAGAAATACTTAATAAAATTAGAACATAAATGTAGCTAGACACATTGATAAAAATGAAATTAGAATTTTAAGAAAAAGAATAGAAAGCGTTGAAGACACTGTAAAGTTTTTCAAAAGAAATTAGACTTTTCAGAAAGACAATTAAAAGGAAAAGAGATAATTGATGAAAATAAAGACATGATTCAACAAGACTATGTCCAAGTGGTTAGTAATACTGATAATTTAAGATCATTGAAAGTGAAATGGAAAATTTGAATCGATGATTTTATTATCAATTATTTGGCCTTAGTTGATTCTGGTTGTTCAAATTGCATAATAAACAAATCTTTAGTTCTCTCCAAATATATAGTTAAATCAGACTCACCGATAGAAGCGCAACAAAAGAATGGTGAAATTTATTCTTACAAAGAAATGTTGAGACCAAATAGTAAAGTTTATTTTGAGACCAATTGTGGATTTAACAAAGAATATATTTTACCTCATAAAAATATTTTGTTAGAGAGCTAAATCTTACAAATATAGACTTTTTTGCTTAGATTAAATTTCTTATTAAATGACGATGGTAGCGTCACTTTGACTAAAAGATTATTTACACTTCCACAAACATACTTTTTTCACCTTTGCTGCCATTACTCATTTTTCTTCAAAGACTGATAAGCATAATGGTTCGATCATAGAATAACCCTGCAATTGTGAAAATGAAATAGAATGTCAGCTTAAAGATGAAGAGTTGGATGCGGATTTAGAAGAATTATTAGATTATGAAGAAGATTGACTATTGGTGTGCTAGAATCGTAAGTGTGCACAAAGTGGGCACAAAGTCCCCAAAGTCGCGGTGTAAGTGCACGCCGACACTATGATCGCTTCAAGTAATAGAGTGGTATAGTACCAAGATCGTTTCCACAGGGACTGGACTTACTGAGAATCAGAGACTTTCATGAACTTCTTGAACATGCATCGGGTTGAGAAAATAGTTGAGTTTTGATTGGTACAAAGCGTTAAAATACGAAATAAACCTTTAATGTTAAAAGATGGGTATGGGTGTAAGCTTTACTTAAGAATATTGCAGGAACAATGTGGTCAGAAACTCATGGGACTTCTATAAGAACTCTTATCTCTCAAAAGTGAATTCTTATATATTGTGCCCACAAAGTGCCCACAAAACGTCCAGTTTTATCAATCTTAAACTTGCCGAATTAGCTACTAGATAAAAAGATATCTGGTTCCACTAGCCTGAAGATTTATACTCACAACGTATTGTAGTATAAACTCGACTAATATCTGAACATAAGCTAAAAACATGCAAAACTCGCATCTCTGCGTGATTATCAAAGACTCTCAAATCTTTATGCATCATCTAAGCCGTATTTCAGATCCGCCCATCTCTGGATCAAGGATCTAATATTAACACTTCAAAGTGATCGGCTTATCTGCGTTGAGCTTAAGTCCCGACTTAAATGACCAAGCTTAAGAATTAATAAAAATGGCAACACCCAAGTGTGTCTTTAAATTCTTAAGCTTGACTAGCACCCCTTTACACCCACATCCAAAGGGGTGCTTAGCTCATAATGAAATTAGATTACATAACGGAAATAGAAGAAGAAAAATGCATAAAAAATACTTGAACTGAAAATAATACGTAAATTGTTGCCCACAGAGGGCATACAATACACAATGGTGAGAATTAAAGACTAACTACGAAAATAAAATTACACGCAGAAATTAAACTTGCTCTACTGCTGTGGAGCTTGAGAGAATGCTCCAAGGTTGCTTAGCTAAATTGTTGATGGAGTGGATGCCTTCCAAATGAGAGAAAGTCTTCAATATATAGGGAAAAGTAAGGACCGGACAAACTCTTCGTCCAAAGGAAGAAAATCTTCATTGTCTAGAGGGTAAGGATCTCCCATCACCACATGTCTACTTTATCTCTGGCCTTGTCACTTTTCCTTGAAAGGTTGCAAAATGTAAAGTACTCTAACCATTAAAATTATGAAAAGAAGACTTTTACATTAAAATAATGGTAGGAGTACTTTATTGTCTTTTTATAGCTCAACCAGACCCATTCTTCCAAGCAACTCAATGTTTTGATCTGAACTCAGAATTAAATCTCATTAATACTCAAGAGAGTCCATATTGTTCAAATCTAACTAGATGAAAATACGCCATAGAATGAATGCGAGCATAAAGTGGGCATTTTACCAACAGTAATGAGTTTTTTAGAAAATAATTAAATTCTTGACCTTTCATCACCTCTTAACATATTTTGGACCAAAAATACAAGATAAGAGCAAAATGGGTACCAAAGACACAATAAAATAGGGGTATTGAACAACAAATAACTCTCACAAAATGAGAGTTATCAACTATCTTATAGATTATGATCTAGACTTTGTAAGTAGTAAAAAGATATACACGGCTCTAGTAATAGAATTTGACATAGACAATTTAGTCTCTAAATTAAAAAATAGGAATAATTGGAGAAGGCATTATCAAATATTGGGAGAAAGACAAGGTTTTGTGTGAATTAAAAGTCAAAAATTCTGAATATATAATTAAGATAGAGAAGATTTTAAAACGCATATTTTTTGAATTGATAAAATTGGGCCTTATAAGAAAATCTGATAGTCCTCATAGATCAAATACTTTTATTGTTAAAAGTCATTCTGAAATAATTCAGGAAAAAAGTCGTATGGTCATTAACTATAAAAGGTTAAATGATAATACAATAGACAATGCTTATAATATTCCTGACAAGACTTTTTTGGATAAATAAAATTCAAAATTGCAAAATATTTTGCAAATTTTATTTAAAATCAGAATTTTGGCAAATAGAAATGCCTCAAGACAACATAAAATGGACAACTTTTACTTATCCAGAATGTCATTACGAATGGTTAGTCATGTCTTTTAGGCTTAAGAATGCCCCAAATATTTTTCAAAGAAAAATGGAAGACATTTTTAATAAGCATAGAAACTTCGTAGCAGTTCATATAGACGATAGTTTAGTTTTCAGTAGAAATAAAAAAGACCATAAAGGACATTTACAAATTGTTTTTTAAGAATTTATAAGACATTGGTTAACTTTGTGTAAAAAGAAAATACAATTATTTAGAGAATACATAGACATCTTAAGAGTAAATATAGGAGAAAGAAGAATAAGACGAACCTCATATTGCCCAAAAAGCGCTTCATTTTCCAGATAGACTAGAAGATTTTAAGCAGTTGCAAAAAAATTTAGGATTGATAAATTATGGTAGACCTTTATAAAAAATTTGGGAAAAATAGATTGTCCTTTATACGCTAAAATTTATCCAAATGGGCAAAAATATTTTACCCAAGAGAATGTTAAACTGTGCAACTGTTCAAAAATGAGATAATTTTTTTTAACATAATTGACTTTACCTCTTGATACAAATTATTTGATAATTGAGACCGATAGTCGTAGTAAACATTGGAAGCTATTCTTTTATGTAAACCCCATAAATATAAAGATAAGACGATATAAAAAATTTGTCTTTATAACAGTAACATTTATAAAGAAAAGGGTAATAACAGTAGCATAGATGCAGAGTTATTAGCCATAAATTATGCTTTAGATAGTTTTGAGTTTTCTTTTATTATATCGAAAAAAAATTACTATTAGAACAGACTGTGAAACAATTGTGTCTTTCTACAATAAAATGAAAGGTGAAAGCAAAAGGAATACTCGGAGATGTTGGTTAAATTTTATATATCGAATTAACAGTACTGATTTAATTATAGAAATTAAGCATGTTGAAGGTAGTGATAATAAAGATGCAAATATTATAAGAAGATTATTAGAAGACAAATTAAATTAAATTTATCAATGTGTTCTTTATTTTTGCAGATGCCCAGACCCCCTCCAAGATCTGGGAAATAATTATGTAACAAGACCAGTTTTTAGTCAAACTTTAGATGACCAGAACAGACATTACTACAAAGAACGTCTTAGATTTAGTAACAACGAGTTAATCGTTTTTCAATGTTGTAGCAATGTTTCCTTCAGAACTCAAAATCATATATCTCTTAGTAAAGAAGAACGTTGCTTAGTAGTTAATCTTTTGGGTTGCCTACGGTAGAAAGCCAAAAGACGTTAAATACTTTATAGCTTGTTTAAATGCTTTATCAGAACATTTTAGTCAGACTGCTCTATGTTTTAAATTTTATGTTGTTTTTAGGGGGAAAAAGACAAGTTTCTTCCATACCTGAATCAAGGTTCTTGATGCCACTCAAGGTTATCCTGGTCCCATATACAAAAGTTTTAATAATTATGCAGAAGCCATAGCAACTGCTAGAAATAGAATAGGAAAGAACTTTTTCGTTTCCCCCTCTCTCAAAAATTATACTGAACCCCCTTTAGATTTTTCAGTCACTAAAGATACTAGCCATACCCATACTTTTTTTTCTGATCATTGTGAAACCCTTACAAAAAATTTCAAAATCATCAATGATGACAATACCCAGCTTAGAAACGAGAAACTTGCGCTCCAAAAACAAGTTCCGATGTTAGAAAGAAAGTTACTTTCTTTTTTCCTTAACCAGATCAAAGGCTCATCTTGTAGCCATATTCAGAAGATTAAGATGAATGACCATTCTCCAACGAATGTCAATAGAAGTACCATTGAGCCTAAAAATTCAATGGCTAGTCTAACTTGACCGATAGTTGGTAAAGACTCATCAAATTCTGAGATGGCTATGGGATTGCCCAAATCTCAAGACACATAGAACTCTTCAGACTCATAATTCACATAATACAAAAATTTGTGATTCCCTTGGAAACTTGGAAAACACTTTTGACTTCCTTGTCAAATACAACTCATCTCCCTTAAGCCAAGACCCTTTACCCTCCTTTTCTAATACAGACATAACCTTTCATACCCAAACCCAACCCAAACCCAAACCCAAACCCAAGAAGCTCACAATCTAGATTCTATCCATACCTACCATGCCATACTAGATCAGATAAAGAAAAACCAAGAACAAACCCGATCCTCATCAAAAAAGAAAAAAAATCCGAAAAGAATAGGTTAAAAAGACCAAAGACTAAGGTTAGAAATGAGATTAATAAAATAATTTAAGAAGTGATCAAAGACTTTGATCTAGAATTTTCTCAAGAGAAGAATTCAGAAGGTACGGTTCTTGAAGATCGTTCAAGTTTACCAAACCAAGACCAAGACAATTACTATTCAAAAGGTGGGTATTCTTTCGACTCTGTTGCCAGAAAAAATCTCAATACTTAGAAATATAGCAACAAGACAGAAGATGACAATTTCCATGCAAAGAAGATTTGTCTAAGACTTTTTCAGACAAAGTAATAACACATAGCAAACAGTTCCTCTTTGTAGCAGACTTTTAAACACGTAGCTAATATGTGTCATCTTATACAGATTTTTTAGACACCTCTTGCTTGGATCCAACTTGTACCAAGTTTAGGAGACAACTTTTGTCAAAACCACTTCAACACACACACACACACACACACTCCCTTCACCAAATTCTCTCCATCACCATTCTCTCAAAACCTCAATCAACTTTTCAAGGAAAGAATCGTCACTTTGTTAGCATAAAAACTTTGTTTAAGTAGATTTTATTTTTCTAAATCTTGGAATTAGTCCTTAAGGGGCTTCCTAAAAGGGAAATCTCTATGGTTTTCCTAATGAAATGTTAGATTTCTAGCAATCTTCCCTTGTATTTTGTATTATAATCTTTAACAAAAAAACCTCGTGTTTAATGTAATTTTTGTTGTGTTTCATTAAAAAAAACTTTTATTTTCAAAGAATCATAACACACTACTAGAAAACAAGATATCAACGACGAACATCAGGAAGGGAAAAAATCCCTTGCTGATCAACGAGGGATTTGACCAAAAACAGAATCCCTTGTTGATCCCTCGCTATTTTCTTATTTATTAACTACAAATTTAATTAATTATTAATTATTGATTATTAAATTATGAGTTATTTATTATTTATTAGAATATTACAAAAAATAATTAATAAAACTGAATAAAGCCCATTAGACCCAATAAAACCAAATAAAGTCCAAAAAATAGATTGAGGCCCCAATAAACCGAATAAAATTCAAAAAAATGGATTAAGGCCCAATAAAACCGAATAAAGCCCATTAAGGCCATTAAACCAAATAAAGTCCCAATAAAACAAAATAAAGCCCATTAATGCCCATTAAACCGAATAAAGACCAATTAAATGGATTAAGACCCAATAAAACCGAATAAAGTCCAATAAAATGGATTAAGGACCAATAAAAGTGAATAAAACTCATTAAAGCCCGGTAAATGGATTAAGGCCCAATAAAACCGACAAAACCCAATTAAATGGGTTAAGGCCCAATAAAATCGAATAAATCTCCATATAACACACACATACTATCTATACATTCACATATACACATATACGTTTAAACATATATACATCATCCGATATATATGTATCTTAAACAATATATACATCGATCCAATCGTGGTTAGCAACCAGCACACATCGTGTATACATATGTATATAATACGGACCGACGGTATATATACATATAACATATACAACATGATGTAAACATATGTATATAACACGGGCCGATGGTTATATATACCTATAACACATGCACATGTGTACATATAATACACCTCGCGGTTAGCAACCAAAATATATATACAAATAACACAAATACATGTATACATACAACACCTACACATAAAAATGCATACATATAACATATAAAAAATGATAATATAAGAAAAAGAGGATAATCTTCCCTGATCCCTCGCTAATCAGTGAGGGATTTGTAAGTCTTTTTTTTTTCCTTGCAAATTGTTAGGTTTATAAATGTTATTATATAAATGTTTGTTTTAAATCGTTGTTAGTTTGTGTTGCCGATTGTTGGGCAAACATTAGGGTTATTTTGATGAAATGTGTTTGGAATTTAGGATTTTAAAGGTAAATTAGGATTTGAGATTTTAATGGTAAAATCAAACTTTTTTATTAACTTGAATCAAGTTTGATTTGGGATTTGGGATTTGGTATTTAAGACCAAATAGTCTTGAAATGATTATGTTTATTACTTGTCTTTATTTGGTTAATTAGGAAATGTAGAACATGGGATTTGAGATTTAGAGTTATAGAACATGTATATAAATGTAAGTTAAAACATAAATATATGTTTATTACATGATGTTAAGAGTCAAAATGAGATTTAGGATTTGGGATTTTAGAGGTAAAACCAAACGTATATGTTTGTTAAATTTTACATATACATTTGGGTTAAACAAATCATAGAAGTTATATGTTTGTGTTTTAAAAGTTGTTCTTTAGAAATTTGTTAAATCATAAAATGTTATTTCTTCTTTTACATCTATGTTTGTTTGTTAAATTTTACATATTCATTGGTTATGTTTACTGTTTGTTAAATTTTACATATTCGTTGGTTATGTTTATTATTAATTAGTTGGGTTGCCAATTGTTGGACAAACATTACGCTTGATTATATATATTTGTAATTGGGTTGTCAATTGTTGGGGCAAACGTTAGACTTGATTGTATTCATTTGTAGTTGGGTTGCCAATTGTTGGGCAAACATTAAACTTATTGATTGGAAATATTCATTTTATAGGCGTTATGCCGCCGAAATTTCTAAAAACATAGGTTTCTCAACTCATTCAAACTGTTACACTTAGAGTTCTAAAGTCATCTGAAACTCCTCTAAACCTAAGGTTTGACTTCCTAGTAGTCAAAACTTTACATGTAGACTTCTCAACTCGTTCAAAGACCGCCAACTTCATTCACACCTACGGTTTGACTTTCAAGTAGTCAAACCGTTACACTTAGAGTTTTAAAGTCGTCTAAAACTCCTCTAAACCTATGGTTTGACTTTCTAGTAGTCAAAACTTTACATGTAGGCTTCTTAACTCATTCAAAGACCGCCAACTTCATTCACACCTGCGGTTTGACGTTCAAGTAGTCAAACTGTTACACTTAGAGTTTTAAAGTCATCTGAAACTCCTCTAAATGAAGATGAAAGTGGTGATGAATTGGACGAAGATAGCGAGGATGAACCGGAATTTGAAGACATGGATGATGATTCAAATGATGAAGATGAACCGATGTTATCTGATTATTCTTCTAATGAGTAGCTTGTCTTCTGTATGCTTATTTCACAATTTTATACATATAATCGCGATTTATCATTATCTTTTTTCATGATATAATCTAATGTTTGTTTTTTCAGGAGATGTCATGCCGAGAGCGCGGTAGAGGCCGTCATGGTTAGGGGTGTAAATGATACGAGACAACTCGCGAGCTACTCAAGATCGACTCGGTCAAAACTCGGTCAACACTCGACTCGAATAGGCTCTATTCGAACTCGAGCTCGTCTCGATATATTAACGAGTCGAGCCAAGCTACATAGTACTCTACTCGAAAAGCTCGTGAGATATTCGATTATTTTATATATAATTAGTTTTAAAATATAATAAGTTTTTATGATAAAATTTGTAAAATATAAATAATAAAAATATCCTACATTTTTAGATATTTAAACAAAATTATGCTTTTTTTAATTATAAAACGTAATCAATTATTATTTTTATTAAAATCAAAATTTAAAAAAAAAGACAAAGAAAAACTATAAAAAAAAGGTTAGTGAAATTGTCCCACATTGAAAAAAAGATGGTAAAGGAAGGGAGAAAAAATGTTATAAAAAGATAGGGAAATGAATGTAATTTCTAACTTTGTCTTTTTGATGATGAAGTTTGAAGTTGATCATTTAGTTTTGTAAAAACTAAGAGAACACATTTAAGTTTTAAAATTTATAAGAGAAAAATCCTAAAATTTCATAAATGTGAACGGGTGAGCTTGGTTCGAGTTTGATTCGAGTTTGAGCTTGATTCGAGTTCGAGTTCGAGCTTGAGAAATAGTTATCGAGTTCGAGTCGAGCTTTGATTTTTACTACTCTCGAGTTTTTGAGTCGAGTTCGAGCTTGGAATTTCGGTTTCGAGTTCGAGTCGAGTATAGTGATACTCGAGCTCAACTCGCCTCATTTACACCCCTAGTCATGGTAGTCGCGGCAGTCCTATGTCTGGTAGGGGCAGCAATTCTGCTGACGGGCATGGCGACCCGCGCACCGATGACAGAGTTTATGGAGACTGCTTTTCGGGGTTTAGATGAACAAGAGGTGGCCATTGAGCCCCCAACTTTGACAGGTTCTGGATCGGGGAGAGGCCCTAACAATGAGATGCCAACACCGAGTCATCTGATCCCCGAAGACATCTTTCTTTGTTAGGTAGTGGGTAAGTAGATTTAGTATAAGACTTTGTATTACATAATAAAATGATATGAATGTATTTTGTGTTGTAAATATTTTTTTTAATTGTATAGGTTTAAATATGCCCATGTTATCCAGGAGATGACGGCTATATTCAGGTCTTCCTTTGCTGGTCCATGGCATAGATAGAAGGAAGTACCTCTGGAAGCACGCGACTTAATGTTCCAGTGCTTTCGGGTTGGTGTACCATTGTAATGTAATTATACATATAAGGTTATTGTTTTTATATTTATACAAATATTGTGTATGTAGGCTAAGTTCCAGTGAGCACCAGAGCTGGATGACATGGTTCATGATTTATGAACCAAAGTTATGCACAATAAATACTCAGATTGGATGAGTGATGCATGTGATTCGGCCGTGGCACAGGCCTATCCCGGTGCTCAACAATGGGACGATGAGGACTACTCATGGATTATATTGCACCGTCCTATATGGATCCCAGAGAGGCTTTGGCTTCAGATAATTGACCAGGTATGTATCTATATTGTGAGCTTTTTGAACTGCCATATGTTTTGTACCGCATTATATATGTGCTCTGTTTTTAACAGGTTTGGGATACCGAGCCTCGGAAAAGGAAATTCAGGATCGATAAGGCTAACCGGAACACACAGTTTGAGGGGGTGTCATCGAGACACACTGGGAGATCGATCAGTATTGCGCAACATCGAGACAGGATGGTGAGTATGTAATTTTTTTTGAAAATGTAATTCGTTGTTTATGTTTACTAACAACTTAACCTAATTGTCTAATGTAGGAAAAAGTAATGGATCGTGAGTCGACTGCCACTGAGGTGTTTGAGCACACTCATTGCACGAACTGGAAGTTTAATCAAGGTTCGTCCGACTCGCCTTCCGATCCTCCTCAATTCAGTTACCCCAAAGCTGCTAGGTATCATGTAATTTTTCTAAAACCATTACTTTGGTTAATAGATACGTTTGGTAGGTTTAAGGTAATATATTTTAATAAACATAGTGATGCTATTTTTATTTCCAAAGGTGCTAACTATGTCTGGGACCCCTAATATGTAATGAAACAGTTTAAGTCTAGGCATCATGCTAGTGAATACCTAAATCCCTTAAACTCAAGCTCTAATACCACTTCTGTAACACCCCATAACTCCACATTGTATATAATATAAAATTCATTCAGAGAATACGTGTTCAATCCTAGAAAGGTCCATAATACAAGAGACTACATTACAAAATACACAACTAGAAAATTCCAAAATACATGCTCATGTACTACATAACATCTAATTTCCAAAACACATCCATTGATCTTCATATAGCTATGCACATAGGGAAACAAATCACATTTTCCCTTTTCCCTTATTATCATTATACTCTGCATTTCTTGCAATACATATTTGAAACACAAAATGAGGGTTAGACCTGAAGGTCTAGTGACATCCCTTTTTCCATGTAATTGCAGAGTGAAATCACCAAAACATTATTCAAATAAATCATTTCTCAAAATAAGATGTAAATCCACATTCTGTTTGTGTTCATCGATCTTCTGGTTCCAAGGACCAGACTTCAAAAATTACTTTATAAGGCAACAGGACCGGAGCTCCTATGGTTCCTCTACCAGAGCTTCTGGTTAAGCCAACCAGAGCTTCTTACTCAATTAAAATCCTCATAAATGTTCATAGACTAACATCATAAATAGTTAAAATAGTTTTCCCAAGTATAAAAACATATATTAAAATGATCTTGTATGACCAGAGCTCTAGTTCTACCAGCCAGAGCTTCTGGCTCAAAACTTAAGACCAACCAGAGGCCTTCTGGTTCATCGCGCAGGCCAACCAGATCCCCTCTGGTCTGTATTTCTTGTAAGAAAAGTTTCTAAATATAAAATCTTTGAAACTTCTTTTAAAATATAATTTTGACACAGAGCCTCTGGTTTAAGTAAAATCTTTGTAAAAGGACTTGTATTCATATCAAACCGATATCAGAACCCTCTGGTTCTATTGTGAGGACCAACCAGAGCCCCTTTGGTTCCTTTCAAGGAACAACCAGAACCTCCTCTCTGGTTCATCATAAATCAAACACTTTTTCAAAACTGAGTTCATTCAAAACCATTGGCCATAAGCCAAGTTTTCTCATTCTCGATAACATCAATACTATCATTTCTGATAAGAGCAACATCTCTGAGTCCTCAAATCACAAAGAAGTAAGAACTCAAATCTCTTGCAATGTTAAGAGACATAATAGCAAGAGATATAATAACTACACACAAATGCCACCCTTATATTCAAAGGTATACCTCTCCTTGATATGCCACCCTTATAACCGAAGGTACACCTCTCCTTGATATGCCACCCTTATCCCATGGTACACCTCTCCTTGATATGCCACCCTTATTTCCTTATCAAAATCTATGGATTAGTTCCAAATGAAGACAGACCGAAGTCACAACCAGCTTGATTAAACAGTCTCCATAGTTTTATCCACCAAAATCTATAGACTAATTTCAAACGAAGACAGACCGAAGTCACAACCCTCTTGAAGGAATGTCCTCTATAGTTTTTAACCAGTAATGGTTTCAAAATAGTTTAAGCTTCAAAACTTTGAAACTCAAGAACAACCAGTTCTTTTAACAACTTTTCCAAACACAAAATCTCCTTTAAATCCTCAAAATAGGAAGTCATCCATAAACTGTTTTAAGCAAAAATCTTCTTTATCATTCCAAAACAGTTTCCAAATCCAGAATCATAAAAACGCATCCTTAAACTGTTAGAAAACAGTATGTTGATCCTCTCAGTGATTTGATGATAATCCCTTTTCTCTTTCATGTTGTATTTGTGTTTCTGTATTTTCAGTTCCAGCGATCTTCACTGAGTATGTTCAGTGATCGCTGAAGAACTTGCATTATAAATCTATCAGAGACAGCAATATTTCAAGAAGACAACACTCACACCAAAGAACCTTCAGCAAACGTCGAAGATTGAAAATGAAGATTAGAGACCGGCGAGTACGTGATCTGAAGCGCTATTTAGTGATTACAAGTCTGTCTATATATGTGTGAAGACTGCTCTAGCTTCAGCGAATGATGATGAGACCTTTAAGTCATTCCATCATTCAGCGATCAAAGGAAACTTGCTTAGCACGATTGTTGTTGTCTTGTCCTTATGCACACAAAGGACAAAACCATACCCTTACAAAAGTTAGTACGGTACGGAGCCGATTAGTCGAATATTTGTCCACCAACTTTAGGTAAGGATGTCTGCTTAGAAATAGTGGTTTTGTACTATTCACTGTAGCAAAGGACAAGCCTTCCTCTTAAGGTTTTACACGCACTCTAAACCTACCATATTGCATTAAATGATCATTTAATGCACTGGGTMTAAATAGAAGTGTTTCTTCTCCATCCAGAGAGCGCGCATCTCTCTCTCTCTAACCTTATTCTTACTTCAAGCATCTTCTAGCTTAAGTAAAATATCTTTCTTTTAGCAACTTCTTTTCTTGTAATTGCTAAAGCTTTGTGTGTAACCAAAGATTGTTTAGATAGGTTTTTATTACCTTATCTTTCCGCAAACAATCTT
>NC_037529.1:11782297-11808085 GCF_001531365.2 Cynara cardunculus var. scolymus | reverse complement strand
ATAACCAACCTTTCTCTCTCTCTCTCTCTCTATATATATATATATATATATATATATATATATATATATGAATATAATTTTTGGAAGGGAGGATGCATGGTAGGCACCTCCCCCCAAATCAAGTCGACTTCTGTGCTTACTATTTATAGTAAGTATGTATGGAGCAGGAAAGGTTTTTTTTTTACAATTTTCTCTCTCAATAATTTTCTTGGTAAGATTTGGGAAACCATTGAAGCAGAAACAGCCTTCAAAGCTGAATTTTAAAACAAAGGTGAGTTCTATATTGCTTTGGATGTCTGGTTGTTATAATATCACCGTACATCTTGATAAAATTCTAGCATATGTTGTTTGGATGGGACATCCGGTTCTTCCAGAGGCCACTTCATCGCATACAAGGTCAACCGGTAAGGACCCCTCACAGATCAAGGCTTATCCGGATAGGACCCCTCATCGATCAAGGTTGTCCGGATACCTAGTGTTGTTCGATAACCACTTCACCGGACATAGTGTTGTCTGGACAGGACATAATGTTGTCCGATAACCCTTCATCGGACACAGTGTTGTCTGAACAAGACATAGTGTTGTTCGATAACCCTTCACCGGACAGAGTGTTGTCTGGATAAGATTAAAGTGTTGTCTGGATAAGATTAAAGTGTTGTCTGGTAACCTCCTTTCTGGACCAATGTTGTCCGGATAGGACAAAATGGCGGTGTAACCGCGATAGATGAAATGGTTGTGTAACCGCTATAGATGGATTGGCAAGATAACCAAGATATTAATTTTACGTTAAAATTCAAAATTAAACTATTTTGGGATTTGCAGTAAGTTATGTTTATAAGAAGGTAACTCACTCACTAGATCTTTTGGTCTAACCCTCAATTGTTGTACTAAATTGTGTGTGTGTGTGTATATATATATATATATATATATATATACAGGGTTGGGTAACAATGAGAAATGTAAGAAGGGATCTCCACTCTTGGATGCACATTAGGATGAGATGCACCAGATTAATCCTCATTTCAAGCACGATTCATGGGTGAATGTGAGATTAAAGGTGATCAAGGGTCCCGATCCTTGCTTACGCTTCTCATAGTAACCCTCTCCTTTTCTCACAATCCTTCGTCTATATATATATATAGGAAGTTCCAAACGCAAATCATGTCATTTATACGAACTAATTAATTAAGATATTTATGAAAATTATAAGGGTTCATTTATTATAATTTGAATATTTATAAAAAGATGATAAAGTTCATTAGTTACAATCAATCGAGATATTTATGAAGTCAAGAATTCATTCGATTAGATGAACAATTGAGATTAGTTTATATAAATGATATGGTTTGTATTTGAAACTATCTATATTTAGAATTTATATTTTTAATCTATCAAGATTGAAAATTTTGTATCATTTGAAAATGTAGGAGGAAAAGAGAAGAGTAAATTACATTGGTTCATGTGGTTATGTGTTCTAATACTCTAGATCCTTATTTTAAAATATCCATGAATTACATCCTTATAGTTTGCATTTTATAACATATGGGGTCCCTAAATCTAACTTTATCAAAAAAAAAAAAAAATTGTTAACTCAGTTAGTTTAGAGGGGTATTTTAATCATTTGATTTTTTTTATTTTCAATTAATTTATTCTATTAATTTATTAAACTACATGCATCAAACATGTAGTTTACTCTATTTATATTGTATTTTAACAAATATATATTAGAGTAAATATATTCTCTATACGTATTGATTATGAAACCCTCATCGGCCGATGACTTCATCTTCCACGTCCATTGCTTCCGTCCGGTGACTTCAAGAATCTCATCCCTAACCTTTTCTTAATCTCAAAATTAAACCACAATTCATTCCAATTGTTTAATTCAAAATGTGTAATTCAATACATTCAATCGATTATAAAATCATTAACATATACATTAACCCAAATTAATTCCATATTAATACAAGAGATCAACCATAAACACTAATATTAACGTTGTTGACAAAATAAGACATTTGTGCAAATCTATTCAAGAAAAAACATAGACATTAATCCGGTAAATTTAATCCATTACACCCTATAATTAACAATTTCTTTTAGAAATTGAAACCCTAAAATCAACAAAGAAGAAGATTAGACAGATATAGGATATGGGATCAGGAATCGAAAGCTGTATAAAAAAATTGAAACACCAGGTAAAAAATAGAATTCTAAGCTGTAAAAGATTGAACCCGTTGATTGTGATGGAGATGTTCAGTGTGAAGAGGAAGACAACGATTGGATTTGGAATCAGAGAAGAAAGCGGACAAGATTAGAGACAGTGGTCGTGGTCTCCGGCTACATCTTGATGATGAGATACATAATAATATCTTGATGAAGAAACTGCTCTAGAATCTGTCTTGAAGTTATTCTTGAAGAAACCAGTGTAGTAGATCTCGAATCTGGTCTCGATCCACTCAAATTTGGTCTCAAGGAAATCGGTGTAGTGAATCAATATCGGTTCTGGATGACTTCCAGTGTGGTGGTAGCCCCTAAATTTGGAGGTTGTCGGGGACGGAGAAGGAGGGAACTGGAGGAGGCCGTCAGGGATGGAGGAGTCATAGTCGTGGGGAGAAGGCGGTGAGGCCGGTGATTGGTGGTGGGGTGTGGAAGGGATAAGTTTCTTTCATGTGGAGGACGTGGAAGATGAAGTCACCGGAGGGAGGGGTGTGGCGTTGAGGGTATTGTCGGGGAATATGAAGTCACGATGTGGTTTTCTTCAGTTTTATATTTACTTTAATATATTAAATAAACTTGATTGATCCTTGTGGTTTTTAATAGAAAATAAGAAAAAAAAGTAAAATGACTTAAATACCCCTTTAGTTGGCATACTTAACAGAGAACTTTTAACAGGGTTAGATTTAAGAACCCAAACCACAGGGATGTAATCCATGATATTTCAAAATAGGGACCTAGAGTGCTAAAACACATAAACCACAAGGACCAAGAATGTAATTTACTCAAAAGAGAAAGAACAGAAAACCTTGGGCCTAGATAAATGAAGGGTTAAAATGGGGAACTAAAACTGAAAGCTCAAACCATAACCATAAGCTTTCCTTCATCCAAGGACTCCATTTGTACGGGTTTACAGCTCTCTATTTTTCACTCTTGTATTCTCCCCACTCTCTATGTGTCTGCTTTTTTCCAGGGTTTCTTTTTTTCCTTTCCTTTCCTTCTCCGATTATTCATTCAATCTAATCAAGACACAACATGGAGGAGATTACAGAGGCAGTGCAGAACATAACCATCTCAAACGACCCTCACAAGAAGAATCGTATCCAGGTCTCCAACACCAAAAAGCCCCTTTTCTTCTATGTTAATCTCGCCAAGGTAAAATTTACCTTTCATTTCTTGTTATTTTGGATATGAATGATGTGTTCCTGGAGATTGATTTTGTTTTGTTGCAGAGATATATGCAGCAACATAATGAGGTGGAGCTTTCCGCCCTTGGAATGGGTAATTTTATCTTATAACTCTGTACTCATTGATTAATTTGTGCATTACTGTTACCTACTTTAATCTAACAACTTATTTCAATCATTTATATGATGCGTTAATCTAGATATTCACTGTTCATATTGTGTATATACTGGGGAAAGGGATTTTAGTTTATTCACTTCTCTTTCTCTCCCATTTTTTGGTGTTTACACATGTATGTCACTATACATCATAAATTTTGACCCTGGTGTTAGCTCGTATGTTTAAGCTGATAAAATAGAAAGAGGAGCAAGATGTTAGGATTTATGCATTATCGTGGATATTGGTTGCAACGTCCCTGGCCTAAGAAAATGAGAATGGTAACTTCTGATCTTACCTCTATATTTAAAGTTGTCTTTGGTGTTTCAGTTGCAGCATTAGTGACTTTAATGATAACAAAATGTCAACGTTGAAAGAAAATGAAAAATGAATTTAGCCCCAAATGATATCGTAGTATGTATGTTATATTCATGTTCTAGAGCCTTTTATTTCTTTGCGTAAAATTCTAGTGGGTTTCAAATACCAACGAGTTTGGGATAAAAATTAGTTGTTATAGTTTGTTACATTTGAGCTTTGTCTTACATAGTTACATGTATCGGTTACCAATGGGCTACTTTCTAAAGGATAAAACATTTGAGTTGGTTTCTAATAGAATGCTTGATTAACTACTAAAACCAATTTTTTGGAATTGGTTGGATAACAATATATTAGGGGTGTTTGCGGTCCAGTTTGGGCTGTTTTAACCCCTCAAACCACAAACCAAACCGTAATGGCGGTTTATAAAATTTTCAAATCGAACGGTTTGACATCAAGTGCCCAGACCGGTCAAACCAGACCACAAAATGGCGGTCTGGTCTGACCGGTTTAGGCGGTTTGGGCCTTTAATGAACTTTAAATATTAAACTTAAAAAACATATATAATTTAGAATTTTAGATTGAATATCCATTTTAACAAAACAAAATATCTAAACAAATAAACGTAATAATTAAGCAGCTCTTGAGTACAAAGTCGAAGCAATTCAAAGTACAAACAAATAAATATATAACATATTAGAAAACAAACAAATTAACAAAGTTACAACTCTACTGTGAGTATTAAGTAACAAAATCCACGACTTCACAACCTTCAATAGTTCAATTCTTGGGTCTTGAGTTCTTGACCAAACAAAATAGAAGCCAAATCTAAGTTGGTTGAATCACTTGGTTGATGTCTTGATGATGTGCGCCGAAATCAAACCATGGATTAGAAAGATCAATAGATTGATGGAGTTCTTAAGGGATTTCAAAATTTGGAGACCGTTAATATCAAATGTGTCGATATGTTCAATGGTTTAATGGTTTAGTCGTCGATTTTGATTATGTTAGATGTTAGGCTTAGGGATATATTTGGGTCATAGCCAATAAGTTAAAAAAGTTGGGCTTGCTAATATTRAAATAGATAAATAAATAAATATATATATATATATATATATGTATTTGGAGGTCGGTTTGGTCCAAACCACCCAAAAAAGGTTCCAAACCACAGATCGGAACGGACCGCCCGAGGTTTTGCTATTTTCCAAACCAGACTGGACCGCCAGACCGCTCAAACCGCCAAAAACGGTCCGGTTTGACTTGGTTCGGCCGGTTTGAGCGATCCAACGGTTTTTTTGAACACCCCTACAATATTTTGAATTGAACACACACACGGATTTTGCATTTTGTACGTATGCTTACAACATATGACATGAACTTTGTTAACAAGTTGCTTTGATCATTCCTGTAGCCATTGCCACGGTTGTCACTATAGCAGAAATTCTCAAGAACAACGGGTTTGCTGTGGAGAAGAGTAAGGATTTTTAAGGACTGTTATTCATAAATTGTGCACTGTTAATTTTGCATTTGTGAAGTGTGTGCATTCTATGATTAAAAACAATGCAGAGATTATGACATCTACGGTTGACATGAAAGATGAATCTAGAGGACGTCCCATCCAAAAAGCCAAGGTAAATATGATTTGTTTTTTTTGTCATATTATTATTGTTATTATTATATACATAAAAGCAGAATATGTATAATTGTAGTGGTTAATATCATTGTTAGATTGAGATATTGCTGGGGAAGACTGATAAATTTGATGAACTGATGGCTGCTGCTGCTGAAGAAAGGGGGGAGGTTGCAGATGGTGAAGAGCAGCATAGTTAAATGTTGTTCTGATGGTTGTTTGTTGGGTATTTGGTAGTAGACATTGGCATAATCTGCATTATGCTAATTCAATTTTGTTTTGTTGGATGAAAGAAAACTTGGCTATATGAATATACAGATCATTTCTTTCAACTTCTTCCTCTTCTCTCTCCTTGCTTTTTCTATGTACCAAAACAGGTTCCATTTTTGAATCATTGTACTTGGCTTTTCGTTTGTAAATCAGATTGTGAAAATGCCAAAAAAGATGTTATAAATTACGAATGCTTTTTATAGGAATGTAAATGCCCAAAAAAGTTGTAAAACTCATTTCATGTTGTGGTTATCAGTGTAAATGTAACCAAATATGTCTTAGACGAAGAGATTTGGACTCTTGATCACTTTTAATCTCAAACCAACCCCTGAATTGTGTTTTAGAAGGGAATTGATCTAGTGTATCTCATTAATGAGTGGAGATCTCTTCTCACTATAGTTTTCATTCTCATTGGAACCCAATCCATATGTCTTATAGGCTTTACAAGTTATAGTTCAAGTGATTGGAGTTAAGTTCAATTGTAGTCAATATATTTGATATATGTATTTGGCTTGGTATCAGTTCTCTGCAACATCAGAGGGCCTTTGGCTTAGTGGTAGTCCAAACCTGTAGGAGATATGTTCAAAGAAGAATACATGTAATACTCTAGAAACATTTCAATCAATGAATACATCCTCTTGGACACAAATAACTTAACTATCATAGAAAGCTAGAAACCATGACATTGTTATTTAAATGTTATACTAAAACTAGAATGACTTATTCGTATCAAATTATCTACATTTTCATTATTGTCGTCACAAGTAATAGATTTATATTTAAGTTTCGTTCCAAAAAGCATTTCTATTTTATTTTATTATAATTCTTGCAACTACCTATTCATATTGACTCAATATGATTATAGAATATAATGACATTGTATTTTCTACTTTTAGTTTCCAAAAAACGTAATGTTTTCCTCTTTAGTAAGAAGAGTTAAAATACAAATTCACTTGTCATTTTAGAATTATAAAAAATACATTAAGGGGTGTTTGGGATTGCTTATAAAAACAACTTATTGACTTATTTTGATGTGACACCAGTAATAAGCACTTTTGAGTGTTTGGATAAACAACTTATATCGGTGCCAAACAGGTAACGAGAAATTTTTGAATAAGTTAAATCATTCTTGATAAGAAATTTTGTAGAAAAACATAAGTTGTTTCAAATAAGCAATCCCAAACACCCTTAGGAGGCGTTTGGTTCGCAGAATGAACTCCGAAGGAATGAAATCTGTCAAAAGAATTGGAATCTGAAAGGAATTGGAATGAAATGTTATCAGGTTTGACCAAGTGTTTGGTTGACAAGAATGGAATTTAATCTGTCTAACGAATTGGAATCTGCATGTTTGGTTTGCAACAGAATTGAAATGGAATGATGAAAAAAAGACAAAAATACCCTTTCTTTGATATGTTTATAATCTTTTTTAAGTTACAAATAACAATAAAATTAACATTTAATGAGGAAAAAATGTTTACCAGTTATTGAATCATATATAAACATAAAACGTGAAAAAAGTCCAACCAACCATAAACCAAACCGTTCATACAAGTTGACACATCAAATACGCATATATAAATATTGTTACCAACAAGTGTTTACACATAACATCCAAGCTATAGCTAACACAAAAATATTGTCCAAACAATATATAACAAAAATATTGTCCAAGCAATATAGACCGATCATTGGTCTAACATAACCAAAAAATATTGTTTTTACCACCAATTGATCATTGGTCTAACGTAACTAAAAGACATTGTTTGATCATTGGTCCAACATGAAATGGACCCAGTTTTCACGTCTTTCCTCCTTCAAGTTCCAGAAAGTGATCACAGATTCAGAGTCCTTTGTTATGTTTCGAAATGCACAAAACATTTCAGTTTCCGAGAATGTCCCGAACTTCTCAATCTCATCGGCGAACATGGAAGTTTTTTTGAACATTTCAACTTCAACTTCCATCAACGATGTCGATGCTTTCATAAGTTTGTCGCCAAGCATAAATGTTGCATTGTTTATTACCTCATGCAGAGAATCATTCATGTGTGTCCTTTTCTTGCTACTACTTGTGCACTCTTGACTTTGCACAATTTGTGTGTGCATGAGAGGCATCATCTTGATCATCAGAAAGGTTGTCATGGAATTGATTGATATAGTCTTCCATGCTTGCATCCTCCATCTCCATTGCATCTGTTGCTCTACTCCTATTATCTTTATCCTTGCCAAACACAATGCACAAATCCTCAAAATGAGGAAATGTCTTGTTTTACTATTTCCCAGCTTCTTTGTGAACCTATATTATAACATAAGTTGTAACATTTAATTATAAAACAACTTATATCATAATTACACCAAACACAATGAATTTGTACCTGTAGATAGGCCTCCCAGACTGGTGGTTCAACAATCACACAATATTTTTCACTATCAAAACTAAACCCGCTAGTATTACTACCATGCACCATGTCATAAACAACCTGCCAGTATTTTTTTCATTGTCTTTATCCTTGACTCAACATGGGGTTTACCCAATATATCATAATTGGGAAGTAATTCTTTTAGCGTCTATGGCAAGTGTTGTAAATATCCAGATTTGAATCCGTTGTCAGCTTTATACACTCCATTGTTTACCATATTTACCAAACTTTCAACCAGTTTAGCATCTTCCAAGTAATAAGATGGCCTTGGCGCTTTCAATCCATGTGGCCGAAGAAGTGCATCACGAAGAACTCGACTGTCTGCAGCTGAACCCTCCCATCCAGGTAACACATAGATAAATTGTGTATCTTGTGAACACACACCTAATACATTTGTAGCAATATCACCTTTTCTTGTTCTGTATCTAGGTATGTCTTTAAGTGGTACTAAACACTTGACACATATTCCATATAGAGCTCCTAAACAATTCTAAAATCAAAAAAGAAAAGAAAAATGGGTTATTAGATGTTTTATGTTACCTATGTCTACGTATTGTTGCTAAACTAAGTCGGGTCATTTCCTGTTTCCAAAAAAAAACAAAAGTTATTAACAAACCCCTTTTGTGCAAGATAATGTGCGTAACCAGTATTAACAAAAGTTATACACATAACTTACTAAAATAGTAGCAAACAACCACATTGTACCCAAGAAACAATAACATTGTATACACTTTGAGAAATAGTAGCATTCTATAGACTTTGAAGTTGAAAACAGTAGCAAACAGTAACATTATATATACACAAATCAGACATAGGAAGCATATAGTGCAGACAGTAGCAAACAATAGCATTATATATACACAAATAAGACATAGGAAACATATGGTGCAGAAAATCGATTTGTGAGGTTGAGTGCTAATTAATATGTATACACAAAACAGTAGCATTTAAGGTTTTTTTTATGCTTCTATAAAATGATTAGAAAACAACTTTCTGCACCATTGAGTGGATCAACTTTACTTATTCGAAAATGTTCTTTTTAAGAGCACAAATAGTACCTTTTTAAAATCAGACATAGCATTGACAGTAGCATTGTATACAATGTTCTTTTTAAGAGCACAAATAACAAACATGTAACAGTGTTCAACAGATGGAAGCAGAAAATTGATCGAGCAATAATGTTCATAAAGGAGAAATCAACAGATGGAGCAAGGTGAAGCAATGTTCAAAGCAAATGTGAAAGCAGAGAGAAACATTGTTCAAACATGTGTTCGATCGATATGAAAATGTGGAAGCAGTTCGATCTAGAAGAGGTGGAAGCAGTGTTCGATTGGAAGCAAGTGGGAGGAAGAATGGAGCGGCTAGGGTTAAAACATTGTAATGAGGGTATTTTTGTTATTTACATAATTTGGGATGAAATGGATTTTAATTCCATCACTTCCCCTAAGGAATGGTTAAATCCTTCAAATGATGGATTTTAATTCCATCAATTCCATTCCAACGGTAAGCAAACGTTGGAATAGAATATGGTTAACGGAATTGACCATTCCAATTCCATCAGATTCCGGCGGATTTTGACGAACCAAACACCGACTTATGTATTGTTATTGGAATGTGCATGTAATAGTCATTCTAAACTGCATAGCCACTATACAAGGTCGTTTTGAGGTCCAAAATACTTGTACATGCTCTCTCGTTTCTGGGAACCTGACAAGACTAACCCCTCTTTTTTTCAAAAATACATTTTTAACCTTGAACTATAATTTTTTTATAAAAATAACCATGGATTACCCTCTACGCACCAGTCCGTGCATAGAGGGAGCAATGTGCAAAAAGGAAAAGTATGACAAGACTTTGCCTATCCCCTTTTCCCCTTACGCATGGGCTGGTGCGTAAAGGGCCCACCAGTTTAAAAAAAATCTTTTTTTTCTTTCTCTTAATACAATGTATTTTTTTTATATAATATGTTTTTTATATAATTTTATTTTTATAATGTATTAATTTTAATATAATCTTGTTTTCACACTTTGAGTTTTATATAGTCTCATTTTGACAATTGTAACAACGAGATCATATTAAAATTAATAAATTATAAAAATGAGACTATATAAAAAACTAAAGTGTAAAAATAAGATTATATTAAAATTGATACATTATAAAAATGAGATTGTATAAAAAAAAGTCAAAGTTTAAAANGTAAAAACAAAATTATAATAAAATTAATACATTATAAAAATGAAATTATTAAAAAAAACTTATTATATTCAAAAAATACATTATAATGAGAAAAAGAAAAAAAGAATTTTCTTAAACTGGTGGACCCCTTATGCACCAGCTCATGCGTAAGGGGGAAGGGGATATAGGCAAGGTTTTGTCATGCTTTTTCTTTTTGTACATTGGTCCTTCTACGCACGGACCGGTACGTAAATGGTACCACATGGTCAGGGGCGGATGCATTAAGGAGTGGTTGGGATCCTGGGCCCCCAACAACATATATTTTACAAAGCCCAAATTTTTTTTTTACTTGTAGTTTTTAATTTAATACAATTGGGCCCCCAACATGATAATGTAAAAGGCCCCACTTCCATTTCCTTTTTCACGCCTTCAGCCCTTGCCCTTCACCGCTTCAGCCCTTGCCTTTCACCGCTTCAGCCTTCATGCCTTCACACTACTCAGATTCACGACGGTGATAGTTCACGACTTCACGCCACTGAGCTCATCAATCATCGATCTTCTTGACGTATTCGTCGGCCGTCGCTGACTGCCTGAATCGCTGCATCAATCTTCACTTCTTCTTCTTCATCAATCTTCATCGTTGTTGCCTGCTTCTTACTTCCGGCTTCCTGGACTGGACAGTGGACTGGATTGAAGCAACTCTAATTTGGGTAAAAATTCTAATTTTCAAATTCCAGTCTTTAATTTTTAATAACTTTGATTTTGTTGTTTGCTTATTGGTGATTTGGTAAATGCTTTATGTTAGGTTAATTTTGCAATTATATAGACAAATGGAAATGTTAGGTTAATTTTGCAATTTTGTAGGCAAATCAAATGGAAATGTTAGGTTAGTATTGTAGGCAAATGGAAATGTTACTATTGATAAAGATAAACCATTGATTTTTATCTTGTTATTGCTAGAAAAAAATGGAAAGATTTTTTAAAAGGAAAGCATCAACACCTGAATCGAGCTCTGCTCCTTCGATGTCTTACGAAATTGATTTGAACGATCTTCCTTGGGATCCAGCCGATAGGAAAAAAGATTTCGGAATATCATCCTAATCAAAAGGATGAAATAAGAAGAAAATACTTGCTTTGAGGACCTTGTCAACCACGGGGTCATGCATTTCCAAAAAATTTGTCGGGAGTAAAGGAAGACGTTTTTGTCCGGCTTGGTTTGATCAATACGCTAATTGGTTGGAGTATAGTGTAAAACGGATAGAGCTTTTTGTTTGTGTTGTTATTTGTTTAGAGATCATTACGTAAGACAATGTGGGAGTGATGCTTTTGTAACAGATGGTTTTAATAGTTGGAATAAAACGGAAAGACTTGGTCTTCATGTCGGCGACATTAATAGTTTTCACAATAGAGCACTTAAGAAAAGTGAGGATCCAATGAGCCAAGATCGATCTATTTTCATAAGCAAACTGAGAAGAAGAAGAAGAAGAAGAAGAATGAGCACCAAATACGATTAAATGCTTCAATTAAGGCATGTAGATTCTTATTGAATAATGCATTGCCCTTTCGTGGTCACGATGAATCTGAAATGTATCTTTCTAAAGGCATGTTCTTGGAAACATTAGCCTTAATTGGTGATTGCAATGAGGATGTAGGTAAAGTTATATTAAAAAAATGCTCCAAAGAATAATCAAATGGTGTCTCCAAGTATTCAAAAAGATATTGCTGCTTGTTTTGCAAATCAAATACTCAAATCCATTCGTAAAGAAGTTGGTGATGATGTGTTCTCATTGCTAGTTGATGAGTTTAGTGACATTTCTAAGAAGGAACAAATGGCGGTGGTTTTACGATATGTTGATGCACATGGTATTGTTAAGGAGAGATTTTTTGGTATTATTCATGTGACGAAGACATTTTCTTCAATTCTTAAATCTGCCATTGATACTTTATTTGATTGAGTTTGAAACAGGTAAGATGGCAAGGTTATGACGGAGCAAGCAGTATGCGCGGTGAGTTCAATGGATTAAAAGCCTTGATCTTGAATAAAAATAGCTCGACATATTATATCTATTGTTTTGCTCACCAACTTCAGTTAGTTGTTGTGGCGGTTGCAAATAAATATGACAAAGTTGAGAACTTTTTTAATATGTTAGTAATGGTGATCAATGTGGTGAATGCTTCTTGCAAGCGTAAAGACATGCTTCGACAAAGTTACAAAGATAGAGTGCAAGAAGCAATTGGTAAGTGTGAAATTGATATTGAACATGGAAATACCAAGAGCTTTCTCTTATACGAGCCGGAGATACACGATGGGGTTCTCATTACAAAACCATTTTGAGCTTGATTGCTTTGTTTCCGAATGTTGTTGAAGTGCTCCGGTATGTTGAAGAGGACGGGGATAATGGTTTTAGTCGCACTCAAGCAACTGGTATTTTAGCATATTTGAAGGCATTTGATTTCATGATTTATTTGTATTTGATGTTTCATATTTTAGAGGTCATAGACTTCTTGTCACGGGCTCTTCATAAAAAGGATCAAGATATTTTGGAAGCGGTTTCATTGATAAGAGGAATCAAACAACTATTGCAACAATTTAGAGAAACTGATTTTGATCCACTTTTGAAGAAAATGTATTCTTTTTGTGAAGCAAATGGTATTAAAGCTTTGGATATGGAAGACCGTTATTCAAAAAACGGAAGAAAAAGGACCAACATCACCAATTGTCATTATTACAAGTTTGATATTTTGAACACTTTTGTGGACATGCAAATTCAAGAGTTTGGGGATCGATTTAGTGAGGTAGGTACTGAATTGCTTAAAAATATAGCAGCTTTGAGTCCATGCGATTCATTTTCGCAGTTCAATGTATCAGATTTATTGAAGTTGAGTGAGTTGTATCCTCAAGATTTTAATCATATGGAAAAGATCGCTCTTGAGAAACAACTTAACATGTACTATTTGATTGTGCGTCAAGATGAAAGATTTGCCAATTTGAGTGGTATTACCGGGCTCGCTAGACTGCTAGTGGAAACAAAAAAGTATAAAACTTATCATCTAGTATATCGGTTATTGAAGTTGGCTTTGGTTTTGCTATTTGCTACTGTAACAGTCGAAAGATGTTTTTCTGCTATGAAAATTGTGAAGTTAGATTTGCGCAACAAAATCGGTGATGAATTTTTGAATGCTGCAATGATATGTACTATAGAAAAAAAAACATTTCTCATAGTTTCAAACGATGATGTAATTACTCAATTTCAAAATATGGAGAGTCGTAGGGCACAGTTGTAAGAGGTAATTTTTTATCATTTTTTTATGAAATTGAAGTTAATTATTATTTTATCTTATATCATAACCCCTACAATATATTTTTCTGCATCCGCCACTGCACATGGTTATTTTTATAAAAATTTATAGTTTAGGGTTAAAAATGTATGTTTGAGAAAGTGATGGGTTAGTTTTGTGAGGTTCCCTCTCGTTTCTCCATAGAACCCTAACCCCTCTTCTATTAATCCTTAAAACCTAGCCCCCCGCTCCTTTCTTTCAGCTCATCCGCCGAAGAAATGGTAATCTCTCTTTCTCTGTCGTCTTTCACCTTTCAATATCTGTCCCATTTTGCGCTTTTTTTATGTTCAATAACAAACATATATGTATTGAATGCATTTGAATTTCTTTTTTAGACAGGAGAAGCAGTTAATCCCAAAGCATACCCATTGGCTGATGCCCAGCTTTCAATTACAATCTTGGATCTTGTTCAACAAGCTGCTAATTACAAACAACTCAAAAAAGGTGCCAACGAAGGTATGATCTTTAACCCCTCCCCAGAAACCCTAATTCTCCCGATTATTTTGTAAAATTTAACCTAGATAGTGACTCTGATTGTAAGACACATGGAAGACAAATCTTGGGGGCCGTTTACCAAATTCTTACCGGGTAAGCGCGTATCAAGTTAGATTACCTTACCGTATGAATATGGTAAAACCAAGAATCTTACCCGGTAAGAGCGAGGCAAGGACCGAGAGTCTTACATGGTAAGTGAGGGCAATGAGTCTTACCACAATTAGCGCTTACCAAGTAAAATTGTTGCATATGATGCCCTTTTTGTTGACTAAAATCTTATGTAATAAGTAAATGATAGTGTTGAATTTTACCTATAAGTACTTACCGAGTAAGTGTTTGGTAAACGGCCCGTTAGTGCGATAGGAAAGCTGGTACGATATTGAATTTTATGAATGCGAGTAAATGAGTTTGGAATATTGATAATAAGCTAAGACCATTTCAATTTAGATTTTAACAAATGGGCAAGATTTGATAGTACCAGGCTGTGTTTACACACTTCAAGCATCCAATAATCAAAATGATCATATAATCATACATGTACTCATTTTTGTTGGTGAACTCTGTATATTATGCCAAATGATTACATGAAGACTACAACTTATTTGGCTAAAAATTCATTGTGTAAAAGTAAAATGTTATGACATACTCACCCAAAGATCACAAATATATGCTATATCATACACATCAAGTTATCAATTCATTACTGCTGTGATTATTGGTCTTGTCAGGGTCAAACTTTGGACTTGAGTTGTTGGGTTTAGTAGTATTAGTTAATATATCTCTAATGTTAGTTTTGGTCCCTTCAAACTACAGCTACAAAGACCCTGAACAGGGGTATATCTGAGTTCGTAGTGATGGCAGCTGATGCTGAGCCCCTTGAAATTATCCTCCATCTTCCTCTGCTTGCTGAAGATAAGGTACTTCTAGTCTAATGTTTTATGCTTTGCACACACTCAGTGAATTTTATAGATTGAATGCACAAACACTCATCCTTGTATTTTCACAAGGTGGGTGCTGAGCACTTATTTTAGTTTAGCAATCGGTTTGATGTTGAAATGGGTTCTATGAATGCATTTATGAACTAATTATGTTTATCGGCTTTCTGCGTGAGTTTATTAGCAACCATTTTGGTTACTTGTAAGTTTGAAACCATCATGAAAAAATGCAACAACATCAATTGTGGTTTGAACTTGTTTTGCTCATCATGTGGATTCCATACAAACAATCTTCATGAAGGTTTAGTCATGTAAAAAATACGTGATGGCTTCATGTATACATTAGCCATCCACTTATCTTGTTTAGTTGCTTTCACATGTTCTATATAGTTTATTTTATTCATACCTATTTACTTTTGAATTGAAAACTGTTTCTTGGACACTCTGAGAAATTCAATTTGCTAGTTGATAAGCACTTAAATCTAGTTTGGAGCATTGCTTATTCCTGTATAATGAGAACTTACAATGAACGAGAATCTTTTTTATAAAATGGAAATGAACAAATGATCTGCATGGTTTTGGCAGAATGTACCCTACGTTTTCGTTCCCTCAAAGCAAGCTCTTGGGCGAGCATGTGGAGTCACAAGATCTGTCATTGCATGTTCAGTTACCTCTAACGAAGGAAGTCAATTAAGATCCCAAATACAGCAGCTTAAGGTTACCTAATTGCCCTTCTAGTTACCTTCTTTATCTTAATTGCCATTAATGCATGGATTTTGACCTCTTTGCTTGCAACTTCAGGATGCCATTGAGAAGCTCTTGATCTAAGAAAAATGGAAATTCGGCGTGATGGGCCTTGCTGGATCGTGGTAATCTTTTGTTCCGTTAGAGGCTTTGACTGAGAGTGGAGGTGCTCTGCCTTTCTTTTCTGTTATTTTTTACAATACCAATGTTGCTTTCTTATAATCTTTGTGATGCATTATTGCAGTTTGAGAACTACTTCTTTCAGTGAGTTGGATTCATTTTTGTGCTTACATTTTTATTTATAACATAGTGCTCAATGGCTGATAGAATCCTTCAGGCATTTTTTTCTTGGAATTCTTTAGAAGGGCTGTTTTCTTGGGTATGTTAAGATTGGATTGTAAATGCTGTATTTTTTAGGGTGAATAAGTACATTGGCCCCTGCTCAAAATTTGATTTGAGTTAGGATCCTGACACCCGGGATCAATACTTATTCCCATTTTCTTTGCCGTGGGTTTGGATGAGATTTTGCAAGTGATCTGAGGACAAAGGTGCTTCTATTGCACCTTATTTCCCAATGACGTATTGGTAATGGAAACAAAAAGAGAGCTGAACGCTAGGTTGAAACATTGGAGAATGGTAATGGAGACTCGATGCCTGTGTATTCATCGGTCCAAAACCGAATACTTTTGATGCAATTTCTACCGAGTAACCACTAGAGGAAAATGGATGTGGCTGAAATGAGCAATGCTTAACTAGATGGTCTCGTGGCTGAATCATGACCAAACGACGTCTTTCAAGCATAGTTTGGAGTAATATATGTCATAGATAAAATGAAAGAGGGAAGAACGCCCGTGGTTTGGGTACTTTTCATAGGAGGCAATTGTCGACATATTTAAGGAGGGATAGACCGAGGAAGACGTGGGAAAGCAACTGTGACTGGACATAATAGCTCTAGACATGTCGAAAGACATGCTTTGATATACGAGTTTGTGGGCGTTTTTCTCGTAAAATCCTTTTCTTCATAAAAACAAAGTCGTGGTTAAAGGTAGGGCTATATACAAGGTTGATTACGATGAAGATATGGTACCTATGCAAGCATGTTGGTATTAGTGTCAACCAAGGCGATATAAGAGAATGTTGGAAGACCTTTCCTACCATGAAAGGTGAGGGCTAATCTAATCGCTCCAAAATGGATATATGTATACCCTTGAGGCAGACAAGTTTTCGTGTAATAGTGTGTGTGATGTGGAAGTTTTGAATGGTAGATTCAATTGATGCATGAATCCAGTCAAGTTTGTGAAGGAAAAAGCATTGGAGATTTTGTGGCTCTCTTTTTCAAATCATCATTTTGTTGAAATGAAAAATTATAAAAAGAATATCAATAATTTAAAGATAAAAAAGCATATAATATTTCCTTGTCTTATCTATCTGACATTATATCTTTAATTTGCATCCATTATTTATATTATATTCTTTTATCATTGAGGTCGATCACTTTTTGCATTTGAAACGTTTTACTCCTCACACTTGAACATGAAGAACACTCGTGTGGTTCTCAAAATTTTCAAATACATCATTTTTTGGGATAATTTTCATTAAATAATCTAAATTTCAAATCAGTGTCATTTATATCAAATCCCCTTATGGCCACGGAGATTCAAATGCGATGACTTCGGGCTATCTGTAAAGCAGGTGGTCGTCCTGAAATTAGTCGTCTCGTATAGCAAATTGGATATTCAGTTGGATATTCAGGTTAATTAAAAAAGAAAAACAACCCTAAAACTTAACAGTACCATATATTTAAATTTATGTTGTGGGCAAAACATGAAAATCTAGTTTTCTAACGGTTGGTAGCGTTGCAAAATTTTGGTAATTTACGAGTATTTGTTGTATTGAGATTGGAGTTTGAATTTTAAAATTCGGAACTAAATCTTTTGGATAATTTTCATTAAATAATCTAAATTTCAAATCAGTCTCATTTATATCAAATCCCCTTTGTGGCCACAGAGGTTCAAATGTGGTGACTCCAGGCTATCTGCAAAGCAGGTGGTCGTTCTGGGATTAGTCGGCTTGCATAGCGGGTTGGATATCTAGGTTAATAAAAAAAAACTAAATTTTAGTTAAGTTTGTAAAAATACCGTTCTAATACCTTTTATATAAGACTTGTAAAATAGAAAATCAAAAGATGTTATGACATTTTTTCTAAATTTCTTTTGGTAATATTCGATAGATTGAAATTTGGGTGATTTCTTTTGGCGTTTTCATAATCAGGTCTTAATTTTTTTTTTTGTAGACTCCTAATCTATACTATATTATAAAACATTTGGCAAAAACTCTTAAAAACCATTTTTTATGCGTAAATTACTGTTTATTAATGCATATTATTTAAAACTCAAGATTGCAAATAGATTGTGCATAAGTACAACTTATTAAAGCTCCATATCTGAATTCGTGAAACTAACTGCAGATAAATATAATCAAATACAGGATAAACATCTCACTTTAAATATAAAAAATCTAAAATATAATTAGGATAATCATTGAGTTATAACAGAATACTTAATTATTATCTTTATAAAATATTATATTATTAAACAAAAAATAAATTATTTTATTATTAAACTTAAATTAAATTATAATAATAAAAAATAAATTAAAGAAATTACATAAAAAATGAGAATTTTTAAATAGCAGATTTTTTTTTCCGAAGTATATAATATTTATATATGGCAAATGCAACAAATAAACTCACACACCCTCCTCACTTATGGTGAGGTTTGAACCCGTGACCTCCTAGAAGGCCAAGGGCTACGATACCGCTAGGTCAAAGGCCATTTGATTAGTTGATTTGATATTTTGACATTGATACATTTTTTTTCAAATTTTTATGATATCTTCAAATTTATATTTATTCAAAAATAAAATCATTATTGCTTTATTAAAAACACATAAAATCGTATTATAACATCGACAAAGACAAATAATAAAATAAAACATTAAAATCGAGATGTGTCTCGCTGCATTGCACGAGTACTCTTCTAGTATCATCAAAAAGTACTTAGGGACTGTTTACCCTATTGCTTACCCGGTAAGCGCTTACCGATAAGAGTCAACACTATGATTTATTTTGATGCGTGAGATTTTAGTATATTAAAACATATCGAATGCAACAATTTAGTGGGTAAGCGCTTACATGGGTAAGAGTCGTCATCCTCGCTTACCGGGTAAGACTCTCCATCATTCTCATTGCTCTTACCCGGTAAGATTCTTGACTCATCTCATGTTCATCCAATAAGGAAATTTATCCGGTAAGTACTTATCAAGTAAGTGTTTAATAAACGACCCCTTACACTTTCAGTTTTTTGGGATTAGTGATTATTTCTTTATCAAATTAAACACAAAAATATACTTGTTTTAGTTATGTTAGCACAACACATCCATTTACAAAAAAAGGGAAAGAATTATGTTCAGGTTCGTCCTAAGATTTTTGATACTCTGTTGAAAATAATAGAAAATGCTTCTAAGTCTATGAAATAACGAAACATGCGATTTTTTAAAGAGTTTAGAACTTATTCAAGCCGAGTGTCTCATCCTTATATTGATTTTTATTAATTATAATAAAAAAAATATTTGGGGGGGGGGGGGATATAAAAACCAAAATCCCAGATACAAATTATAGAATGATAGAAGGATAAATCATGGATTAAGATTATGTTTCCTTCTTTTCCAGTCTTTTCTTTTCCAAATTGAAATTAGCAAAATAGAAACTTTATTTTAATATATGGGACTTAAAAGACAAGGAAAATTATAATTATTTTTTAACTAAAATAGTAAATTACATCCAAATTACTGTCATAGTAAACAAAAAGTAAAACTCAAAAGTTACAGGTTTAACGACTAAAGGCTAAGGGTCTATCTGTTAGCAGCTTAATAAGCTTAATGGAACTAACAACTTATTCGCTCAACTATGCGTGACTGTTTCGTAGTGGCCTAATGATATAGAAAGTGACTTATCCAGTAAGCTTTTAAGGGGAGCTTTATATAGAAAGCCAAGATTTTTTTTTCCAAAACATATCCCTTCCAACTAAAGAAATGCTCCTTACATATGCGAAAAAAACTCTCCTAAACAAATTTTTTTCCAACTTATACAAACAGATTAATTCATACATACAACTTTATCCATATAGAACTTAATAAAAAACCAATCAAATGACCCCTAAATCTAATGCGGTAATGCCAAACCTCAAAGTAAACAAAAGTCAAAAGAACAATAATAAATTATAAATTCATAATTTATGTTACTGTGCATTACAAAAAACAAGTGCCCAATAATTAAGACAATATCACAATATTTTGTTAATGTTGTACAGTGTGCTCCGACTATGTTGATACAATAATGTGCTCATGTGCATTGAAAATTTCAATTATCAGATATTTCAATATAAAAGAGGAAGATTCATTATCAAAATGACAAAAACCCCTTAGCCTAGTAGGTCAGTAACCCACACGACCACATGACCCAACTTTATAATAATAAGTTAGAAATTTAGATTTTTTTTTTTGCAAAAAGATTTAAAGATTCATAAATCATAATATGACTCACACAACAACTCGGTAAGTTCAATCAACAGTAGAAATCAATCATTCGAGATTTCAATCTTTAATTTCTTGAATCTAATTTCATGACCGTTAATCGGCTAGAAAGAGAACTCCATGCCTTGAAAGTCGAAATAGTCGAACTTTGAAGAACAATATAAATTAGATTGAGTTGTTGGAATGATGACGTTAACCGGTTCACGATGTGCATTCAGTATCCATCACTACTAGGCTTGGGCCTGTTTTTATAGTTAAAGCTCAATTGTCCTATTCCCAAATTATTAAACCCAAAACTAGTAATAGATGACAACTTGATGCCCCTTTAAGCTTTGATGCCCTGTGCGGCTGTACGAGCTGCACGTAGCCAGGGCCGGCCCTGCTTATGTTCAATTTTTTAGTGTTACCACCTCTTGTATATTTTTCAGATAAAAAAACCTGTTGTTTAGTTTCCAGTGTATATGATGATAGACTCGAATCACATAATCTTTGTCGGCCAAGAAAAATATGTCAGAATTCTAGAAAAAAAAAACAAAAAAAATTGTGTGTTTGGGGCCCAAAACTTGCTAAAAGAAATGGGTAATTTTTTTCCTTCTTAGATTGGGTTGGTGGCATCAAAAAAGTAGCCCCCCTATGTGGTTGTGGGTAATCAATGTTTTATAACCAATTGTTTAAAGAAAAATGATTGGTTATATTGTTTTTGTATGCACTTATTTGTTTTGTTGAAATGAGTTTTATCACCACTTTATTCAACTTTCAATGGCTTATGGCAATCCAAACATAACCACTTTAATAATACATTTATCAAAAAATTAATGGGAATATTTTTACGGTTTTGAATTACGTTATCTTACTGATAACAATGATTCAGTAGTTGATTTATTCACTCATTTTTATTTCAATATGTATTTTGGTGTTTCTCAGAAGAGCCCTTTTATGTTAATCCTTTTTAAAGAATTGATTCAGTAAATGTCTTTGATAAAACATAATTTTTACTGTATATTTTACTGACGTATTCGAAATTATTAGTTATGGAAAGATATACATGTTAGTCATGATTTGATGCAAGAAAAATGACTTAAATTGATTAAAAATGGTGTTGCATGGACATAAGTTTGACTGCAGGCTTATCTGAGAGGAAAGTCAGTGTAATGGTCAACTCATAAGGTTGCGTAAAAGGTCACACACGCGACTGACACATATGAGGTTAGGGCTCGCTTGTAAGCTTGTGCAATTTAAACGTCGTGAACTTAAGCTCATCTACAAGGTCACTTCGACCGGTCAATGGTAGCACGATCAAGAAAGTTTATCTAAGCTTAGATGTAAGTGGGCTTGAACATACCTCAAGTCACATGCAAGGTTGTGTTCAGTTGACCATACATGAATTTGTTCGATAAAAGATGGTAAGGTTAAATGGTACAACTGGAGGGCGCTTTAATCTTTTCAAATGCGCTAAACTATAGATTGACGACACTGAGACTATAAATTGGCAGGATGAGTGATAAATAAAACAAAACATAAAAGGTCATACCTATATCATATGAGAAGTCTCCCAAATAAAACAACAAAAATATTTTAAGATAACAAAGTAATATATGAAATTCACTTAAATATAATCATTCTTCTAACCTTTTTTTTAAGTCGAAATCTGTAATCGCCAAATTGGCTAATAAATCAAAAGCCTAAAACATTATAATGCGGCTAAATATCAAAATATATAGTTTGGTTTGGTACATAGTAAAACATGTATCATTGGGCCCCAAAACTTTTGTGGGCCTTGTTTCATTTGTCACATTGGAATAACCTTCTGCACGGCCTTGGTAGAATTGTTTATTAAAAGTACTTAGATGTATTAATGGTATATGTAGGTCATGTGAAAGCAAGGGACACGATAACCTACGCAAATGAGTTTTCATGAGATTTCACAAACTATGATATATGGTTATGTACAATTTTCATGTATGTTTACTATGATTATGAGCATGTTGTGTTTATTTTCTCAAGCTTTAAGCATGTTGATTTTTTATTTTTCATGATAAGATATTATGCATGTAAAGTATGTTTGGCCATGTCTGTGGGGCTAAGTATATGATGCCCAACAGAGACGTACCATAATTGATGCATGATAGTCAGTACATGCGAGATTAAACTAGTACATGTAACTCAAGATATGCAATTGAGGGTATTAGCAAGTTAAGGCCTCCACCATGCCATTTCACATATGAGATATCAATTGTTCATTTTCAAGTTGCATGTGTATATCGTTAGCGCACGCCATGGACAACTGCTATGAGAATCTTATTTTCAAATATATATATATATATACACATTGACAAGATTTTACATGATACTTATTTATATGTTTACAACCTCTGTGGATGTTGATAATGCTAATTTTGGCGTTATTAATCACTTTTCGGGATGCTTAACTCGGTTTCCAAGCAAACATAGCGGGATTTTAATGGTTTTTGCCAAGTTTCGTACAAGGATTAGGAATCCGGAAGAAATGAAGGGACCATAGAATTAAAGTGATTCCGAGAGGAATTTGATCAAATCTGAAGTGGGAAGCAAAATGAGCATCAAACAACGTTCTTGGGTCGATTCGAGAGTGTAATGTGCGAATTCTGAAGCCAAAACAGTGACCCAGGTGAGTTTCCTCGTGACTTGAGGACCTGGCGAGTTGGAAAAATTCTCAGGTGACTTGGTCATGCGACTGAAGTCGCATGGACCCCCGGGGTCGTGCTTTTACTGTTTTTTCCCTGCTAGGGTTGGAGTATTCAACATTCGATCTAATTTCAATGGCTAAGGGTGATTTTAACTTAGTTATTGACAAAATTTGGCGACGATCAAAGGTACAAAAATGCATTGGAAGCAAGGATTGACGAAGATTCAACCATTGTTTGTAAGTATTGAGCTTCCTAAAAGGGAGTTTACATATATCTAGATTTTCAATGTGAAACCATGTTTAGATTTATGTCTTCTACCTTTTTTGTTTTGTTTTTCAAATACCCCCATGAACTAATCTTTAGATGTTGATGGTTGGATTACTTTTGGTTTGTAAGCATATGAACACGTAAACTAATTACAAAGGTAGTGCCTGATTGGTTTGAGCTTGACTCCAAAAGTCAAAAGTAGGGGTGGCAAAAAATGACCCAACCCATTAACCCAACCTGAACCTAACCCAGAATTAGCAGGTTGGGTTGAAATTTTCAACCCATTTAAATAAATGGGTCAACCCGTTTTAACCCATTTAAATAATTGGGTTGGGTTGGGTTGAATTTTTTGACATGTTTTCGACCCGTTTTCAACCCACTTAAAATATTATATAAATTTATTTTATTCTTAATATTATATCTATTTTATTTTTATTTTGTTTTTTTCCTTAAATATTGGCCCAAGTTTCATGATGACTCTTTGTTTTCAATTCTTCAATGCTTATAGAAGTTCATTGAAGTCTTCTACAGTTGAGGCTATTGTTTGTCTAAGAGATTGTATGGAGAAGGTTCGTTTTAATTTATAATTTGTATATTTCCTCTTATCGTATAAAACCATGTATTTGCTATAAGGCTATAACTAAGTTAATAATTTAATTTATTTACATAGTACAAATGGAAGCGCATCTTGAGGCGCTATGTGGAGCAATCATGACAGAGAAGATAGAAGATCAAGAAGAAAGTAATACCGAGAGTGAAATTGGGGTTGATGAAAGTGGAAGTTGAGTTACTTAGAATTTAAATTATTTTAACTTATTTTGAACAATATATTTGTTGTGGTTGTATTTTATTCAGACTTTGAACAATTTGGTTGTATTTGTGGTTGTGTTATGTTTTATTCAAAAAAGTTTAACAGTCTAGTTCTTTTTTTATTTAAAATTAAATAGGTCAACCCAGGTCCAACCTATTTATTTAATAGGTTGAGTTAAGAAAATCGTAAACAGGTCAACCTGCTGTCAACCCATTAACCCAATAGGTTGGGTTGGGTTGAAAAATCTCAACCCATTTAATTGAGATTTTCAACCTGTTTAATAAATGGGTTGAACCCGAACCCAACCTGACCCATTGCCAGCCCTAGTCAAAAGTGCCTGGAGGTCCCAGGTTCAAATCCAAGGAGGAACAAAAATCTCCTTGTGGCCATGGAGGTTCAAATGATGCGACTTCGGGCTACCTGCAAAGCAGGTGATCGCCCTGGGATTAGTCGGCTCGCATAGCGGGTTGGATATCCAGGTTAATAGAAAAAACACACACGTAAACTTGTGATTTTTATTAGGTTTTTCAATTAATGAAACATATGAATTTATGGTTAATACTTTTGTGAGCCTGATCAATGTTCAGTTGATTTAATTGTTATAAATTAGTTTCGAGAGAAATAATTTATAATTAGATTTATGATTTGTATGCCTAAGATGAGATCTTGAATAAAGATGCACTAATTAAACTTTAGTGCCCATTTACAGTCTTATTCTTAATGAATTTCTGAATTCGTGTGTTGGATTCGAGAGATAAAACCTACATTTTCTAGGGATAAACCTATTATAACTCGAGAAAGAATACAAGAAACTTTGTGATTGTGTATTCATTTAACTGGAATTACCTGATAATCGTTGCAACTGAAGTTCTCTATGGGGAAACCATTAGGACTCCAACTCCCAACCGCCTTCGTCCCATAAAGTTTTCAACTTTGAGTTTGTTTGCTTTATTAAGAACTCTTGATAGTTAATTAGTTGTTAATTACTCTATCAATCATCCAAATTTAACGTCCAATTAATAGTGATTATAGTCATTGTGATACTCAGTTTCTAGTTCTTTTGGTCCGATATTCGTTCTTATGTACTATTATTTGATTCAACACCGTGCACTTGTAGTCAGATTTAGGTAGGTGCAAACCCGCCTACCATATGTATTAATTGATGACACGAACAATTTTATTATTTGAAACCATGAACTTACAAGTGTAGCTGATTAGTAGCATGTATCTCAATCACATGCTAGACTAAATGTAAAAGGGCGAGGTGGTGAAGTAAAGGCTCATGAGCACTTGAACCACGATCAAATCGTAGTTTCACTTAGACTTTAATATATTGCTACTTGTTACATCAAAAGCAAGAGCTTTTAGCTGGTTTTCTTTTGGGATAATGATTACCCTACACGATGTAGGGTTTTAGGCACTACACAAGGAGGAGACTAAATTTCGGGTTATAGGTTTCCATTTTCAAATTCCATTGAGGATCCCTGTTGATCCTCTCTCTCATTGATTTGTTGATAATCCCTTTTTCCTTTCGATGTATTTATGTATCTGTAATTTCAGTTCCAGCGATCAT
>NC_037529.1:11770674-11778174 GCF_001531365.2 Cynara cardunculus var. scolymus | reverse complement strand
TAAAAATATTGGATTATTTATTTCAATAAATATTTTCATACATGTTTTGACAACAAAGAGACATGTTGCGTACAAGGTTGAATGCTGTTGGTACATTTAATTTTCTCAACTCAAAAAGTTAAGATGAGAACATGATAGGGTTTCGTTTCTCAAGATTTTGAATGAATACCACCGTATTAAATAGGGTTGGGTTCATGTGAGACCAATATGTTTTCGTAAGACCACTTTTTATATTAGAAACTTCACAACAAAACGATGTGAAAGTAATAAAAAGTCGAACCTTCATAGTAAAAACGCTGTGAAATTTGAAGTGTAAAAAAATGGTCTCATGAAAACAGGCTGGTGTCACATGATCCCAAATACATTAAATATATCTTATAATGATTATTCTTACATTAATGCTACGTTTGGTAATCATAAGTTAGTTTATTGATAAATCTCGTATGATAAAACCAATTTGACGAACAAAGGTTAGTTTGTTTGTGAAACTTGATCAGTTACTTTACCAAATTAATATGACAAAGAACGAGAAACTTATCATGTAAGAGCGATGACAAGGATTGAAAGTCTTATTGGATAAGTGAGGGTGACCATTCTTATCGAGTTAGCGCTTACCGGGTAATTTGTTGCATATGATGTTATTTTGATGAATTAAAATCTTATCCGATAAGGTAAATAGAATGTTGACTCTTATCAGTAAAAGCTTGGATAAACGACCCTTTACTAAAAGAGCCTCGTTTGGTAACTCATAAACTAGCTTATAAAAGCATCTCCAACAGATTCTCTAAAATTTCTCCAAAATGGAGAACCAAAAATTAAAATTCCCCAAAAAAATTACATTAATCTCGAACAGATTTCATATTTTGAAAAATCCAACATTGATTATGATATTAAAATATTAGTTTTCTCTCTAAATATTTATGTTTAAAATTTTCTATTGGTGGTCTCACTTAATAATCATTTTTGGGATGTTCTCCATATTTGTTATAAAAAACCCTTCTCTCACCTGCTTTCTCAATTTTGGAGATAGTTTTAGGGAAGCTGTTTAGCAAAATATTAGCTTAAAATCCCAAATTTCTTCATTTTAGAGAAGTTGTTGAAGATGTTCTAAGTTAACCTTTTGAAATACTACTTAATATAAACTTCAAGATTTTTTTTTTCACTTTTTTCCAATTATGTTTCTAATTAATTTTTCAACATGTATTTGTAGGTTATTTTACATTATCATCTAGCAATCAACTAGTTTTTATCAAACATGATTAGTATACCAACTAACATGTAGCTCATTACAGCTGCTAAATGATTTGGTAAAGGATGATTAAGTGACACTTATGATATGTGGGAAAATGAAATATGGTTGTTTTGTAATTGTTCAGAATGAAATTAGAGCGCTAAATGGTTCATGTATATCCAATATACAAAATCATTCAAAATGTTTTAAAATCATTAAAAACATTTTTTTTGTCAAACAAGATTCAACTCTTAGCGATTGAGAGACTGTCTCTTAATGAAACTATTAGAAGGTAAACATACAACCTATAAGACAATGTTTGACAACCATAAACTAACTTATTTTTTTGTGTTTATTAAAAAATCTTGTTTAATTTACCATAAATTAACTTATTAAAACGCTACTTAAGAGCCGTTTACCTTTACTTACCCGATAAACATTTACCGGTAAAATTCAACACCATCGCTTACTTATCGGATAAGATTTTATTCACTAAAATACATCGTATGCAACACTTTATCCCGGTAAGCGCTAACCATGGTAAGAGCCACCGTCCTCACTTATGGGGTAAGACTCTCGATTCTTGCTTTCGTTCTTACCGGGTAAGATTTTTAGTCCTTGTCATATTCATCCGATAAAGTAAAATAACTTGAAAAGCATTTATCCAGATAAACGTTTAGTAAACGACACCTTAATGATATTTATGTTCAAATTTGAAAAGAATCGATGGACCATTTTGTTTCTGGATTTACATTTTCTCTGGCACCAATTAATTGCACAAAAGTATTAAAGTGTTTGCAGAGGCTTTTAAAGCCTGTCCATAATCCATACTACGCCCACACAATTCATTATCATGTTTTTTTTACAACAAATTCAATATTTAATTTATATAAAATAAATATGATGTTTAATTTAATACATATATTTAATCAATAAATATTTGTTAAATACGTAAAGTTAATTCAATAATTTTATTATTATTATTATTAGAGTGAATTACAAATTTGGTCCCTGTAATTTACGTGTTTTAACATTTTGGGTCCCTATTTTAAAATATCTATTATTTACGTCATGAGTGGTTTACATTTTATAACATATTGGGTGTCCGACTTCTAACTCCTTAAAAAAATTCTGTTAAGCAGGTTAATTAGAAGGGCATTTTAGTCATTTTAATTATATTCTTTATTTAATTTAATTAAAATCACATGGACCAAACATATAATTTATTCTCTACATATGTTGTATATAACATATTGGATGTCTGACTTCTACATCTTTGGTCGATGGTAACCGGTGGTGGCGATTGACAACATGAAATCATATATCGATTACGTGCTTCTTCTTTTACATCTCTGACGCCGATAGTGGCGGTTGACGACTACCTATGGGTTACCTACATATCTGGATAAAGATGAGGACGATGTAAAATCACCATAGGAAGAGATGTGGGAATGAATGTTTGGATCTGGTCGGGTGGAGGAGACATGGTCGTAGGAGGAGGCGGTGATGGGAGGTGACCAGTGGTGGGGTGTGGAAGGGATAAGTTTCCAGTTGAACTACTAACAGCCGTAACCGTGCCAGACTAACTCTCGGGTAAAGAAGATAATAATAACAACGCTAGTACTTCATCATTAAATTTAATGTCAACAGAGACTAACTTTGTCAATATTGAACTGAATTCATTTACATGATCTGTGACAGACGCTCCTTCCTTCATCTTCATATTCACCAGTTGACGGATCAGAAAAACCTTATTCGAAGCACTAGGTTTTTCATACATGTTGGATAACACCTTCAGCAATCCGTATGTAGTCTTCCTGCCAACAATATTGTACGCGACATTCTTTGCTAACGATAAAATGACCACACCTAATGCTTGACGGTCTAACAGGTTCCAAGCGGCTTATTCCATCTTTTTTGGTTTAGTTCCTGATAGCGGTTCATGGAGTTTCTTTTGGTATAAGTAATCTTCAATCTGCATCTTCCAGTATCCAAAATCATGGCCATCGAACTTGTCTATCTTTACAATTTTCCATCTTCTGCCATCGCTTAGAGAAAACACTTTTCTGTTCAACAGACACTGTACGAATTACAGATCTCCGAACGACGATCAAACCGTTGAAAACATAGATCCCGATGTTATGGAGCTACTGTTCAAAAATCAAGACGATCCAGTCGTTCAATCCCCAGGAATATACAAAACGGGGCGACTGCATGTTGCCCGAATATGCTGCCATTTTTTTTTCTTTTTTCACCTTTGCTCTGATACCAGTTGTTGGGAAACGATGCTCAAGATCACTCACAAGAAAACGTCAACGATAAAATAAGAATAGAAAAAGAGAAATAACACATAGGATTTTACATGGTTCACTTGATCGTTTTGATCAAGTTAGTCCACGACCACACTAGTAAGGATTTTATTGATATGACGACTGGGTTTACAATAACCTAAGATTGAATTTATAGAAGAAAAATAGGTTAAACCCCAAAGTGGGGCGGACCCAAAATCTTGAGAGTTTCATTTCTCTAATATTTGGCCCAACTGCCAATTAATTAGACTCCATAACTTAACAACTGTTTGTTGGGTTTTATCGAAGATGCAAGACGCTGAAGTTGGGTTGTATTTCATGGGGACGATGACACACACACACACATATATATGTGTGTGTGTATATTTATGAGTGTATAATCTAATAAAAAATAAACAAAAATATATAATACCTGTTATAATTAATTACAATTTTGGTCCCTGTTATTAAAGACAAAAAAAAAAAAAGAAGTAAACGACCAAAATACCCTCAAACTTAACCGGGTTAACGGAATCTTTTTAATTCCATTAAAGAGAGGGACTTGGAGCGTGCGTTTTTGCATACCATAGATACCAGACGTGTAATAAACTCATTTTAGGAACCTTAGTCAAACAAACCGTAAACCACATGGACTAGGAATGTAATTTACTCTAATAAAAATGACTTCAGTACTTCTAGCTAGAGATCACGAAGATTTGAAAATTGGTTAAGGTTTGAATTTGATTCGGTTATAACTAATTATTAATTGGTCTTTATTAAATATAACTTTTTTTAAAGCCTAATTACATTACATGATCGATATTTTAAATATCACCAAATGATACTCTCCTATTGGTAAATAACCCAGTTAAAGTTGATCGAGTATAAAAGACCAGTTAAATCGATACATATCAATTACAAAATTTTGAGCTACAGACTGGTTATGCTATAACAAGTTCTATGGTGACACTTTTTAACCATGACTAATTATAATTAATCAAGGGATTGACTGTAACCAGCATCTGCCCATCACTACTACCAGTAGCTAGTAACATTTGTTAAGACTCAAATTTCTTTATAATCTAACCGGTATAGTAATATTTCGTTAGTACATAATATCTTATTATATGATATAAATATACGATAATTAAATGAGAACCATAAATAAGTTAAGAACATTGAGAAACAATCTCAACCATCTAATCAGTCTAATCTAACAAACTTAATTAAGTTTTTCATCTATAATTAAGTAAGGATATGATGGTAATTTTTTCTTTTCTTGATTATTTTCCACTTTCCCTTTTTTATAGATATTAAAACTTAGAATAAATTACTATTTTGTTTTAATTTAATCTTATGTGCAATGTAATTTATATATAATAATAAAATATTTTGATTTTCATTAATCGATAATAATCTTTTATATTTTGTTAGTTTATTGTATCTTTAATTTAATTTTCACTCGTTTACTTTTTACATATACATTATGTATTAGTAATGTATAGAAAAACATATATTTTCATAAAATAAATTTGACTATTTTAAATAATTAAACAAGATTGGTCCTTACTTTTTTATCTTGAAATGATTTAACATACGCACGCACACACACACACACACACACACACTCTCTCTCTCTCTCTCTCTCTCTCTCTCTCTCTCTCTCTCTCTCTCTTTCTCTCTCTCTCTATATATATATAGAGAGAGAGAGGAGGTTTACTTTGCACATGACGTTATTTATACAAACAATATAAATCTCATTCAACCAATCATAATTTTTCATTTTGTTTATTTTTTTTGTAATTATGAGATGTTGATTAATCATTTTTATTGTAGAGAATGTTAATTATGGATATTATCATCTTCATTATTTTAATTTTAGAGAAAAAATGAAACAGTTTCATTAAAATTTCATTAAGTATTATATGAAACAATTTCATAACTATATAAGAAACAACTTCATCAAGAAAATTATTATACGAAACAATTTCACAAGATTAAACAATTTCATGAAATTTTTTTCATAAGATTAAACAATAAAATCAACGGATGAGAATGGTTTGCACGGTTTGTACAAATTGAATGGTTTACATTTGATCGCTCATTTCTCTCTCTATAGATATTTCATAAATGATGATGAATAATATTGTAACAATCAAAAGATGACCATTCCTGACTATATTAGGACCCTTAAAAGTAAGTGTCAACACCAACTTATTGTGGGTACTTCATGGATGGCTTTCAATTTGGTGGGTGACTTCATTATTGCATAACTATTTTCTCTAAAAATAACAACTTACTTTTACACGTTATTGACCTAATTATGTCGGCATATTTGATTTGCCAAACGAAAGGAATTGAATTCCAGCAAAAATGTCAAATTCCTTTATCCAAGAGAATTCTTCATTCCTTCTAACACACTATGGAATTTAGTTAAAAATTACAATCAGTTTGTAAATATTGTTATAAAGAACAGTTCAAATAAGAAGGCAAATTGTGAGAAGATAAGGAACAAATGTTAAATCATTGAAAAAATCCGAAAACATTTATTTGAAGATGCATATCAGTCAGTATATGTGAACTGATATTACAGATTATTCATATGGATTCACATATGCTTTTTTTTAAATAATTCACATATGAACCTTCTCTTAATCTTTTTTTACATTTTCACACTAATTAGTCTTTTTTTGTGGTTTTCTAGTTTTTCATTTATTTATAATTTTCCTCTGAACTGATCTTATATAGGAGGTTCATGGGAAAATCTCAATAAAATGAAAAACCAAGAAACACTCTGTTAGATTAGTTGATCTGATAGATATGATTAAACAGACCGTTAAAACATTATTTTTAAACTAAAAAACCCACCCCCTATGTTTTAAATCGAAAAAAATGCGAAATATAACCAAAATTCAGACGAAACAAATTACTTAAAGAAACAATCATATTTTTCTCATTAATTTGATATTTATATTCATATATATATATATATATATATTATTTTGCATTTATTTATAGTTATTGGTGGTTTTAATAATTAAAAGAGGGTAGAAGAAGAATAGTAGGATGAAAGTTGAGCAAGTTGACGGTTGTGCCCCTGATCCTAGGGCATTAATTCTTTTGTCTTGTTTCATGAGACACACAAAAAGAAACAAAAGCTGGTACCCTTTTATCTGTCAATCACATGTTGTCCTTTTTGTTCAAAATTGGACTTTCGTTCTAACGGTATCTCCATCGTTAAAAAAATACACTCTAATGAGCCATTTATTAAACACTTATCCGGTAACATGTATCCAAAAACAAATTAAATTACACTAATTTTTCGAGTTAATATATTCGTCCTACAAATGTTCAATTAATGCATTTCAAAGTTCAATGTGAGCATCTTTATCCTTGATCTTTTTATGTCGAGCAACAAATTGTTGAAGTCCAACATTGTTATCACTCACCATCTCAACTTTTGGAGTTGGCACTTCAAGTTGTTCTTCAGTTGTTGCATTACGGTATTCAGTTTTATGTTATTATTTTAGCACAAAACTGTAGGATTTATAATTGTTTTCAAATGGTTTTCTAATTGACACATAGAATTTTTTTTAATTAAGAAATTGTGTTGGTTGTGAGTATGATTTTTTAATAGAAAAATGGTTTTTGGTAATTGTTAATATCAGATCAGTATTTTTGCTGCTGTGGGCCATGACAGTGAATAGTATGAGAAATTGTAAAGTATAATTTCTTGATAAGAAATTGCTTAATATCACATCATGTTTTTTAATGTTTTGTGGCATATGTGTATAAAAATTGTTTGAATAATAGTAATCTGATCGTTGATTAATATTGATATAATTTTGTATTAATTAAATTATAAATTTAACAATAATATATTAACGAATATTAAAAAATGCAAAATATAATTCATATTAAAATAGAATAAAATAAATTACATAATAAAAATACAAAATTAACGCATATAAAGTTACATGA
>NC_037529.1:11705429-11768959 GCF_001531365.2 Cynara cardunculus var. scolymus | reverse complement strand
TATAATTATTTAATTAATAAATTATTTGATATTAAGTTATAGTAAAAAATATCTAATTGTAGTTTTTTTGTTATTTGATTAAAATATTTTTTTTTATGATGAAGTGTCATTTTAGAAATTGGTTAGAAATCCTTGTAGCGGAGGGTAATTTATAAATAATTTTTGTAACTGACTTGACACTTTAGAAATTGTATTATAGTGAATTAACTACTAGAAAACAAAGTATCAACGGCGAAAATCAGCGAGGGAAAGACCAAAAATAGATTCCCTTGCTATCTCGATTAGTGAGGAAATGAGTTTTTGGCCAGATCCCTCACTGATTTTTTTTATTTAATAACTACAAATTTAATTGATTATTTATTATTTATTAGAATATTCAAAAATTAATTAATAAAATTGAATAAAGCCCATTAGGCCCAATAAAACCGAATAAAGTCCAAGAAAATGGATTAAGGCTCAATAAAATCGATTAAAGCCCATTAAGGCCCATTAAACCGAACAAAGCCTAATAAAACCGGATAAAGTCAAATAAAATGGATTAAGACACAATAAAACTAAATAAAGTTCATTAAAGCCCGATAAACTCAATAAAGCCTGTAAATGAATAAAGGCCCAATAAAACCGAACAAAACTCATTTGATGAGTTAAGGCCCAATAAAACTGAATAAAACCCCACATACCCTCGCTGATCCGCTGCTGAAAGTAACCCACGTAAATCCGTCGCTGTAAGTAACCCTCGCAAATTCGTCGTTGATTTCCGTTGCTTATAGCATTTACCTACGAGCTTTTGTCCAACGGACTAACAACAACGGATCAGCGACGAAAGACCCTTTTAACAACGGATTTACGAGAGAATTTTTCCACACTGATACTCTTCATTTTTGTAGCGATTCTTTTAAACATTTTCTCAATTCAACTACTCATCCTCTCCATTTTTTATTTATTTAGATTTGTTTTAAAATAAGTATTAACTTCAAAAAGATATTTATAAATACTATATATCTAAAAACGGTTTTATCTTTTTAATAAATGATATCCACATTGTCACCTCTAGATATTTTCAATAACTATCACTAATTTCTTATCAACCGAGTCCATTAAATAGAAAACCGAAAATTTATTGACATAATGAACATTCTGAAGTAGGGGAACATTAACGCAAAATGCAAATACATCTGGTTCTAACTCTGCACACCTACTAATTCATCTCGAATTTATGTTTTAGTTTTTGAATGTCTCATTCAACATCATGAGTTTACAACGCTTTCTCATTTCATTGCTCACCATTTGAATCTTAAATAGGGGTCTTTAGCATTTTGATTAGGGTCGGGATCGTGAAAGAGCAAATACGTACCGTCTTAAGAGAGTCACGATCATTAATGTTGTAAAACATTTTTTAGATGATAATTGATCAAAACTTATATCGGGTTTTCAATGTATCTGGTTTGAACTTAAAAGGAGTTTGTTTAGCAACACCGATTTAAACTTTTATATTTAGTTTTTGATTAGAAATTTTATTTTCAACATAGAAATTTCAAGAATATTGTACTTAAAAACATAAACATTTATTATCGTAGAGTAAACTTCTAACTCTCGTCCTTGAGATTTAGTGAAAAATTTGATGATGGGACTTGAACTGTGACATGTCTAAAAACTAATCTTGTAATTTTTATTTTCGGTACATGATCATTTACTCCGTTTGTATTCTCTTTTAGAGTGAGGGGTATTTTAGTCTTTTCATCAAAATCTTTCCTTTTCTTTATAATGAAGTGCACTCAGGTCAACTCCCTTCTAAAACGCAATTCATAGGTGCACATGAGATTAAAAATGATCAATGATTCAGATCTTTTCTCACACGATCCTTCACCTATATATATATATATATATATATATATATATATATATATTACTTAAACAATGGAAATCAATAGATCTTAAATTCAAAGTTATTATTTGGGACGAAGATTAACTTGATTATGATTAAGACCTTGCTCCTTAACTCTATAAGGGACCCCACAGGTAGTTTGATTATTTAGTCTCAATTTCTTAGTTTGGCAGAACTAGTAAAATGCATTTTTATTCCACTCAATCATGTGATAGTCTACTGTCGAGGCCCATAATTAACAAGTCCCGTTGATTAAATCTTTACTAATCGAATTCGATACAAGATAATTAATCGAATTGATTTCCTTAATTAGGAGACTATTTTCTATCGCATTTTTACATTAATCGACCTACAGATAGAAGACGAGAGCAATTATATATATACCTGAAATTTTGTCTGATCTGCTCATGTTTTACAATGCCTCGTTATCTTGTTGATATATGGACTCATCCTCTACCGGCAATGAAGGTGGAGTTCCTGGCGGAATGGAGGTGACACCGTTCTCACCTGCACACACACATAGAGCCTCTGCATCACAAACAACTGCGTCAAGGTCGATGCAACCACTCAATTCGTTGATGAATTTCAAGAGGGTGTCAAAGCTCATCTGCTCCCTCATAATCTTGGCCCGATGTCGTTTCAAGATTGCAATGCATATGTAAAGATGAAGGTGCTCACTGACATGATGAGTCCATAACACCTCCCATAACCTCAATATTTTATCGAATTCAAACTCCCTGAAATTAAAACACCGATAACAATAATACATTCAGACAGAGGAGGAAAATGAGACCATTTTCTGAACTGAAATGCCAAAAAAATCACCCTCAAGTAATGATAATAGGGCACTAGGAAGAAAAGATCTCACTTGCCTTTTGAATTGTATAAGAATCCAACGGAAACAGAAAAAGTAATTCAAGCAATCTTTCTGCTTGAAATAATTGTGCAATGGGCTGTCGAGCAACTCCACCAGCTGTGATATGAAAGAATCAAATCATGTTACTCATCACACAGATAATAATCCGTATGCCCTAAAATCCTGCTTCCAAGTTTCCCGCATGCTAAAAGCAAGCGATATTAGATAACCAACCTGCAAATTCCAATCAAGTGTGGTTTCACCCATTTGTAAAGCCCATTTTACGGGTCTTGTTCCCATGATGTGTGGATAAAGGGATACACCGTGCATGTGTGAAAAAGAACACAGGGAGAGAGAGGGAGAGAGAACCTTTGACAGTGCAAACAGTTGGGAGTGCATGCCATTCTGGTCACGGTTGAAATTTGGTCCAAGCCGTTCCATTAGAGAAACAAAACACCAAAATGATTCTGATTCGTCTTCCATGACAAACACTATTGGGGATAGGAGATCACTCATGCCCTAAACATGATGTATTTCATCTATTGATAATAGGTAAAAACATAATAATATTTTTGAAACATGTAAACTCCCCTTCAACAATGACACTTACGAATCTAATGGATCCAGATCAACTTCATCAATTTATTTGTGATTATGTTAAGAAGAAAATAGGCAACTTAAACATGAAATATTTCCAAAAAGAGGGATGTCACAATTTTCATGATGGTACATCTTCTTCACCCATCAAGTAGTCACTCACTCTCTTTATGAAATAACTGATGATGATCATATGTTACCTGACAATAGCCAAGATCAAAGTTGTAGAATGAGTAGGTCAACAATATGTCGCGCAGAAGATACACATTGGGGTTTTCATCTCCTTCATAGAACAGCAGCGATCTATCGGTCCTTACCTTGAAAACAGATGAAATGGGCGCAAGCAATTTTAAATATAAAAGGTCCTTGTTACATATAATTTAAATGTGAGGGTGATTGATCTGTACTTATACCGCATCCCTTTCGATTAGACCCTTCCTTTCTCTGAATTTCGTAAATCTTTTTGCCTGCTCTGGAGAAATGCTCTGCAGGAGGAAATTCAGTCAGGTACCACATGCTAAATTTCTTCAGAAAGGAACAAGATGGGAAGGATAGGCATAACTTTTTAAGATAAAAGAAAAGAACCCCTTGCATGGAATGATTCTGAAAAAGCCATGAGTTTGAAGTTTTAAGAATTTACAAGTTTTTAACTTATTTCTTAATTATGTTGGTCCTTCAAAATTTGCATTCAATGAACCATCTTAATTTCAAGTTAACATACCAGACTCAAAAATAAGGGTGCCATCTTGAATACAGAGAGTACTTACAGCTCTTATGCATGATAAACACACAAAAAAACAAGCAATGTGGAATGTTGCATCACTTGGCGGACATCATTTCACCTGTCTATTCTATTTTGTATGATTATACAAGCTTAGATTGGAAATGAGACTACCATTTCTCCTCCAAATACATTCTGAAGAAAGAAATCACAGCCACTTTACAGTTTACATGCTTATCTGATATCTTGGTTTCCTTCTCATTTGTATTTGCAGACATGATAGGATAATATAAATAATGTATTCAATAGAATCATGAATGCATCATTAAGCTTAGTGCCTTCATCTAGACAAACCTGTACGGCTCTAAAAAAGAATTGTGTTTAATATAGTCATGGATGCAATGTACAGCTCTAGTGGCTATTCAGATGAATTGAAAATTGGAATTAAGGTTTTACATATTGTATTGAACAAAAAACTTAAACAAGAAAAGGCAACATAAAATATAAAAGATATTTTGTTGAGAACGCCCTCTGAAAACAGAAGGCACCTAAAATGAAAACCACCTACCCGACTATCTGAGAAAGAACTAGCCAGAACAACAGAATAAAGAAGTCCGGACCAACTTTAAAAGAACAAGGAATCACAGAGAGAACATTTGATTGCCTCATGGAAGTGCAAACGAAAGCCAGATCAAGTCAGGCATGAGAGACAACACAATCAATTTTTTTGGCTATAAAATTGATCACTGACCTGCCACTGATTTTTGATAGTCTCGTACTCAGACTTCTTAACAGTCATAACATGTTGTCTTTCGGCATATGTAGAGTCATGTGCATGATATCCCAATAAGAATGCCCAAATCTGACATCATGACTCGTCAAAAAGTTCAGTTCATCCTCATGAAGCCAAAAGAAGGAACATTTAAACCAATAGTACCATATCATTTCACAAAATTTCCTCTAAAGAAAGTACTATATCATACAAACCTCTTTTCGCAAACTGTGTTCCACTCCGCCATAAAAAATTCTCTTTCTCAAAGCATTTAAATCCTCTACTCGGCCTTCAGAATCCAAAAAGGTTGCCCACTGCACAAAAACGTTTTCGCAGTTAGAGCACTAGATGCATTTCTGCTTATGGCTTAAGCGAGCATGTATGAGACCCCACAGATAAGGGATGAAAACTCAGAAACAGCAACCTATACAAATTGAAATCAGAAGACCATTAAAGTCACTTCATGATGCCTTTAGTCAAAGATTCATGATGCTTTTAGTAAGTTTGGAGGAAGGATCAGTTTTTGAATGTATGCTATTCACTTTCGTGCATAAATAAGTAATAGTAATGGAGGGCTTAGGCTGTTGGATTTTACCTGTCTAGTTTTTGCCTGCAGTATACATCTGTGAATGGGTTTTGGAATACTTTACCTCTTCAGTCTTTTCCCAGAGCTATAGAGGCACATCCTTCCTACAGGCTTTTAGGACTCAGGATTGAGCAATCTTTGAATCTTAATATACTTCTCTAATTTATTCTTTAATGGATTTCTTTGCTCTCAACATGAGTTTTACTCCCCATCTATATAAAATTTGTTTATCCTTCTATGTTCAATCTTGTCTGATTTTGTGTTTTCTACTTTCAATAGCAGTACTAACAAGTATACTATCACATAGTGTGAAACAAATACATCTTTATGCAACATAGAAAAGAAAAGACGATTAAAGAGATAGGTGGCGAGTCAAATGGTAGGGAGAGAGAGAGAGGATACATAATAGATTAGAATTTACTGCAAGGAGAAAAACCCTACATAGTAAATTGACTAGTTGTATGAGATATTGAGATGATTAATCATATCATCTTTGATTCTCTGTTTTCTACTTTCTATAACAGTAATAAACAACATTACCACTACCTGATGCGAAACAAATACATCAAAAAGAGAAGACAATTAAAGAGATAAGTGGTGAGTAAATGGTGGGGAGAGAGGATAAATATCAGATGTAACACCCGTGTTTTTACGGTTAATCGTTTAAGAGTGTAGATTCATTTTAGCAAGCCGGTCAGTGTCCAGCTACACTTGGATGTTTTAGTTGGGCGTCATTTGGACTTTTCGCCGTGGGCACCAAAAATCTCAGGACCGGCCCTAGACTCTACCTTAGACATGTTAACGGACGTGCTAGGAAACTTAAAGATGGTCTGTCATAGGAAATAGAGTTAGAAATAGGATGTTTTATGCATATGATCTCACCCCTATCCTGAGGGTAAACATCAAACCATTTGATTCAGTTGGTAGCTACTCTTTAGAAGGGACTTATGGAGTATAATTTTCCTCGACTTGATATCCAATCCTAGAGCATTCCTTTGTATATGATTCTTGACAAAGGTGAGTTTGGGATATATCTACCTTTTTTTTTTGGATGTTGTCTTGAGTAAACATGAAGATTAGGTATGTCCAAATGATTTGATTGTGGAGAATCTAACTCATAACCAAACTAGGATTAAGGAATGTTATTTGTTGCAATTGACAAGGGTCTGTTTAAGGTTGAAGCTGTAGGAAGGTTCTCAAGACTCTTATTATATCAAGTTCTATCTCTGAAGATTAGGCAGGGGAAAAATGGTTAGGATCCAAGAAAGGTGACATCTTTGGACACAAACATTAGCTGGTGAGAATCATATATATACCCATTATGTGTAGGTGAATATTCTATGAGAACACACTTTATGATGTAGCCAAGACAAAACACCTAACTACTTTTAGAGGTAAGGAAGAATAGAAAACTTAGGACAAGAGTTCTGCAAAACAAAGAGAGGAGATTTGTAGTTCAGGACTCGAGAAGGCATTCAATTTACGAGGAATGAGGTTGTGAGTATAACTTCCCATGTTAAATATAAGAGATCAAGCTACTTCCAACATGTGACAGTTTTTCTTGAAGTTACACCATTTTGTTGTGTGGTAACACCCGAACTCGGATGGATTATTCCATGTTGGAAAAGGTATGGATTGAGAATGGAGTTGGAAGCATTCCCGAGCGTTATGAGTTCTGAGAATCTGGATTTAGGTTTGGACCATTTTGTGGAAATTTTCGGAAGTGGTTGTGGCCTTAGATTTTTCTTTTAATAGATATACCCAACATACTCGTGTGATTATCAATAAATGAGATGAGTACAGAAAACTGCATTTGCTTGATATGGCCCCCGATGTGTGGTTTAAGTGAGAATGGTATGCGTGTGTGCTTTGGAAGATGACATATTTCACAAGAAAGAGTCGTTTTAGTTTAGGAATAACTCAGAAAACAAACATTTGAGGTATTGAAAATTTGGATGTTTTAACCTACGATACCACAACATTATCTCATTATTATTAGTTGTTAGGGCTCTCTCATTGGTAGACATGGCTTGGTTTCTCCTAGAATCTTCATCTACAGAAAGGTAAGAGTCCACCTTGCTCTCTAATAATGCCACTTGTCCTCCCTGAGGTCTTCTGACCTTCTGTATTACACAAATATTGGAGGAAAATTTAGCCTAACATTTGTTATCTTGTGTCAACTTGCTTACAAATAACAAATGGCATGATAGAACATGAAGAACATAGTGAAAAATTAGATTTTGGCCAAGTCAAATGGAGCCTTGTCCCTGCACATAAGAAAAACTCCCATCAATAATTTGAACCTGCAATTGGTCAATGATAGGTGTATACACATGGAACGGGGAAGAAAATCTGCCAAGTGGTATGAGGCTCCTGAATTGAAGATCCATAGAGCATAAGATTTGAGTTCAAAGACTCGTGAGTGTGGAGTTTAGTATGTTTGTAGGCTGGAGAGCAGGTTAATATGTCAAGTTTGAAGTTATTCCATCGTCTTCGAATTTTCAGTTTAGTCTTGATTGGCATCTCACATTGCCGTTGAAGTTTTGAAAAAAAGATGGGTGCGGCTGATATGAACCTCCGTTGAATTAATCAACCATGCCATGACAACTGAATTGTTTGATTCCCAGGTTTAATAATTGTGCTTCTTGGCTTCTCCTGTGATGTAGCCCATCTTCCCTTTTTCGTGACTACCATAAGAACTGATTGAGACGACTAGAGAAAATTCTTTCCATCCAGTTTGTGAATAGTGAAGCCAAATTTGCTGAGATTAGACTGATGTTGCTGTGAGATGAAAGAGACGAATTATCTTTGCCTTCCATGATGGACCAAACCTGGGTTTTGTTTTGGTTGCACAAAGAGTAAAAGGAACAGCAATGAAAGCTGTTTTTTACAGCATAGAAGTCTAGAGAAGTAAACAGCTGTATGGCTTTGATACCATAAAGTTTCTGGCGTTAAGAGAATTTTATGGAAGGCTTCAATTTCATTGACAAGACTAAGGCTATATATACACCTTAACTTACATGAAATTATGAAACAATAATATCTACTTTCCTAATATATGAAATTAGGAAACAATAACATTTACATTTCTAATCTACAAGGATTACAATCTTCATCCTAAGAAATGATTATAAACCATCATTCATAATAGAAAAGATGATCCTAAATATTCCTAGAATATATTTTGATTTGCAACATTACGTAGCCTTGGTTGTTTCATCTCCTCAATTCCCAAAGTGGTGTATTTCTAGCCTACCACAATTAGTATAGTTTAAAAGGAATGTTATTGTTGAGGTATTCCTAAAACAAGCTAACTAATAGGAGAGTTGTAATCCTTTATAAGTGGCTCCAGACCTTGCTGGTGCCTAACTAATCAGTCTACCTAGTCAGAAGTTTTACTTTGAAACCTTTCTAAGCGGAAATCCTTTCATGATGCATTATGACATGATTCAACATGATATGCAAACTAAGCGTTACCTCTTCAGGGCCCAAAGGAGGTTGCCGTGGTTTTCCCCATACTAGTGATAATTTATCAAACTGCCAACAGGTGAAAAAGCAAACAGAACAAAGTTAACCCAAAGGACATTAGCATACATAAGTAAGGCATTCACTGAAAATATAACACTGGTCAAATTACTAGAATCACAACTTTGCAATAAAAAGTGAAGGCATATGATAGAAGTCAGAATTAGAATCTACTGAATTGGTGTCCATGATTTGGTAAACTGCCAAGTGACATTTCCAAAACTGCAACAAAGGTGCACGGAGATGCACCCCATATTGTTTAACATAAGATGATTCTGCTTGCTGGTGGTAGGTAATAGATGTAATGCTAGGAAGCAGGAATGCATTCTTCTTGTTAAGTCCTTATATAGGGTGTTTCTGGAGTTGCAGTTAAATGGGGATGCAGTAGGATGCATATGGGGTGCAAAATTGACAGTAATACTACTGCTGATCAAGGAAATGGGAATACAGGATTGGAGAGGCATTGCAAGTATATGAATTAAGGTTAAAAACTGAAAGTAGAACTTCTTCCTCCTACGCTATGACACAATGGATTCTTTTAGTGCTCTAAAAATCCCCGTATAGGACTGCTTAAGCAGTCACCTAGGCCTTAAGCATCCCTATGGCTTTATTAATTAGGGCCGGCTATTTGGCCGCGTAGGCATCAAGGGGCCCCCTCACTTGATTAGCATACTAACAGCTAAATTAAGTGTTTCAATTAATTAAACAAGGTTAATCAGCTTTTTTGAACTTGCTCAATCAATTTTTCTCAACTTGGAGATGATCTTTTTGGATGGAACAATGAAATTAGGAATCTAGAAATGTATTTGTATCAAAACAGCTAATATAGAAATTTAATACTCATGTTCACATAATCTAGAAGTATTATTTTTATATATTAAAATAGACTGCTTATTAATCCAGCAGAACACCCACTTAGGCGATCAAGAGTTACAAGGGTACTCGACAATTCCGTTTAACGCCATTTAGGACACTGAATTCTTTTTCAATAGTTTAGACCATTTAGTATGTGAAGTAAAAATAAATGCGGGCTTATTTTATATTATACCATATATGAGTTAGGTTGCATAAAGTCCCGAAAAACACATTGATGTTCGTTAGTTATTGTGCATTATATACTACATATGCCCACATTAGAGCTCGCCTTTGGTTTTAAATATTCAGTGCATGGACTATGATGATATCTTCTTTTACCAGATTGACTTTTGATTTGGTTCACATAAACACACACATACATATTTACATATACATACAACTTTCGTCCTGTTAAAATTGCAATGTTTGACCTTGCACAAAGTTTAAGGATATTGATTGACTTTTTCAAGTATGTACAGTGCCTTCATTTAATGTAAAATAATAGAAATCTTGCAGACCCAAATAAATATTTACCTGTAAGAATGATAATGGACAACTATATATCTTCAACATGAAGCTTTAGCAAAGGGAAAATATTGCAATGTTAATTTGACATCCCAAAAAGTAAGTCTTGCAATTATCTTGGGATGGAGGAAGTGTATATGTACAGAAAAATATGAACACGTACACAGAAAAATACATATGCACATTTATATACTTGTGTATATATGCATACATAAATCCCCCCCCCCCTCCATCCTTATTCTTTTCCGGAACTGTCTAAATCCCATATAAATATCCTTGCCACATAGATGAAATGCATAACCATGAAAAACGCTATAATATACCAAATATTTAAGGCTTCCAAAATAACACAAAAACATCAACAGTCCGGACATGTATGCATGGTAACATGCTGTCCATTACTTAAGGGTGTCCAAACTCCTAAATTCTAAAGTTCATCAACAAATTCTAGTTTTAGGTTATCACTTCATGTTAAAACCTAACTATTATTAGAATGAGAACACAGCCATGTATTTCAATCCCATTGGTCAGAAAGGAAGGAAAAGAAGAAAGGGTGAAAATGAGCAAGTAAAGGAGAGGAATTACTTAAAAAGTCAATAATGAAAATGGGAGTAGAATAATTCAGCCACACTTGCTTCTCTTATTCAAGAACGCATTGGGCTCGTTGAATACAAAAAAGTAATGTTTTATTATGCTTTAAGCAAGCTGTATAATGATTTAAACGCTTCATTACAAGTTTGAATTCAAAGTTCAAAAGCTCTGTAGCAAAGCAATTGAGGCTGAAGCTTCGTATCTAACCAAATGAAACTATTTTCTCATGGAGAAATACCTTCACCCCTAGAGTGTGAGAGAGAGATTCTCATTTATTTATGTAAGACATGGTATACAACTAATGAAATATTCCCTTCAATTAAATATGAAAGACCAGAAAGATAGTATTTTTGATGAAGAATATCATTCAGAGCATACAGGCATAAATTGGCTCAAAAACAGACAAAAAAAGTGTATTACTTTCAAGATTGGTAAAATCAAATTGATTACATTTAAGACAACCAATCACACCATTTCATCATACAAAATTAATTACCCTATAAATGGAGGAGGTTAAGAATTTCATATCCCTAAAGAAAAGGCAAATTTATGGCCCTTTTAACCATATAAAGATTGTTATTGATAGTTTCAAACTAAACATGCCAAAGATCTGTACACAAGGAACTTTGCTACTTCTAGTTGTTGATGTATTGGGCTCCATTTGAGATGGATAAAGTTCCAGCTCATCAAACAATATCAATTCACTACGTTACATTAATTCATAAACAAGCCACTTTTCATTATTATTCAAGATCCCAATTCCATAAGATTCTCCCAGAGCATCAAACACAACTGGTTTGTGGCGTGAACCATACATGCAACCACATATACATCCTTCCCTTAGCAACCACTCAAGGCTTATCCCCTGGGATTAACACTTGATTAACGAATTAAAATGGATCACGGGGGCTTTATTGTTTTAGCAACACCTTAGTTGAGTAGCTTAAATAGACTAACATAAAAAAAAAACCTCATTTAAGCAGACTACGGACACATCAATGAACATAGCGGCCAAATGTTTCCTCCTGTTAGAGGAGAATATGATATGAGAGGGAGGGAACAAGGCTCCCTTCAGTACCTCCTTATAATTGATGAGCTCAAAAGTTCCCACATAGGTGGCAGCTTCATCATGATTTTCTTCCCTACATAGGTTTTTCTGTTTAAAAAGTACAGTCTGCATCTCTATGGAAGCTTCACCAATGAACTTAGAAGAGACTTCTATCTGATGAACATGGTCAAGTAGAACAGTGCACACTATCCAGAAAGGGGAAGAAATCGATGCTGAAAATCTCATAGTTTCTCCAATAAGAATATTGATGTTGATAATATCGACATTGACGATAGAAGATGTCACTCTTTTCCTTTTAACGGTTGATCTCAATTATCTTGAGCATCTTAAAGATGTGTCAATTGCAAAACCATAACCAGACCGATAAAACCATGCAACAAAGATGCCCAGAATTCGGATGAAAAATTAGCAACAAAGAGATCATGTTGTCAGTCAACAAGTTCTTCACATTATAGTCTATCCATATTATACAGAATATGATGGTTCGGAATAGATTTTCGACAAAAAACAATCAGCTGTTATTTATGCTTTGCAAATAATACCAAAAAATATCTTTGCCGATTGTTCTTTGACAGAAATAGCTTGTGTGTATTCAGATACGATTTCTGAAAGCTGGTTTTTCACCACACAAGCACTATAGATCAATCTGATCAACAAAATAAACAACAAAGAGAGAAATGTTGCACGTATCAACTAAAAGTGATGGGCATCATAAATCATAGTTGTTTGTTGCTGTGCTGATTTATCTTCAGTTTGAAAAACAAACAAAACATGCTTTTGAAGATTTTAAGCAATTTCCTTTAATCACGTAATCAAATTCGTGATGGCAATGGCTCCCCTCACCACGGGCTATGTAAATCAGTTTGTCTGCATATTTCTTGTCATGTTTATCGTCCCATGCACACAAAGTTTTCAACAAGAGACTAGATTTTTAGACCATGAATACTCCAACAAACTATCTAGAACTTTTATTCTAAATAAGGATGTTACCTCCAGAGGGTCAGGGGGTACAGGAACTTCACTGCGAGTTACATGCACATCATTGGAGGCTATTTCTCGAGGCCTATTTTGGGACTGGTTACGCTTCTTGTTCTCATTAGTTCCAAAGTCATCAACAAGGCTTTCACGAAAGAGTTGGGAAGTTGTTTCTCTAGCAAACCTCGTCACAAGAGAGAATTTTTCCAAAACCTGAATTGAAATATCTCGAGCAGTATCAGAACCTTTTTTCCTAGCACCCCCATCGAGTCTTTCCAGATTACCATCTGAGGGGGAGTCTGTAAATGAAGAGGAAGAAGCTGATTTTGCGATAGAAATAGTTCTTGGAAGCTCCAATGAAGATAAAGTTCTCTGTTGAGACGTAAACAACAACAAAAAATGAGATACAGTGGTCAGGGTGCAATCTATGTGCGAATATGAGGATTGAATTCTATTGAATGATAATGAAATCCAGAACAAAAACAACCCCTTGAAACTTCTATCTTGGATGTGAATTATTCAATGGAAGCGCAATGCATAAGAAATCTAAGACTGCCATATTAGCTTGAAATGGGTTGACAATGCATTTCATACGAACCAAAACTAGCAAAAACTGGCTTGAAACTGAATTGCACCTGAAGAGGATCTTGTAAGTTGTTTACAAGAAACACATTTGCATCTTCGGAGGACCTGTGGTGATAGCTGATCTATTAGACCCCTGAAACAATCTGACATTCTGACTTGATATTAATAATAAAAGGCCAAACATGTAAACCAAACATGCTGATTACTGAAATAGGAAATAGAAAAGGGCACCTATCTGGAGAAATAAAACATCCCTAGAAAAGCCCTAACTGGGCAGAACAAGTCATTTTTCATGTTCACGTCACGCTCATTGCAGAAAATATAGAGAATTCTGAAGTACAAATACTATAAACTCCAACTCACGAGCAATGTGTAGATATGCTCTAACCAAGGACCTAACTTTGATAGATTGTGTTGCAAGTTGGGCATGTACAACATGTACAACCCAACTTGAGGGGGAGCGTTGATTATTCCCACAAAGTTGGGAATCAATTTCCCAATTTATGGATATACGGAAACTAGGAACCATAATTAATTTTGTATATGTTAAGTTTACTATTTTATATGAATGACTTTCCTATATTAATTGTATAAAAGTGTGTACATATATCATGTATATTTTCTAAATTAATCAATGAGAACGAGTTTAATATATCCAAAGTCTTCAAAATTCAATTCCGGGTTAGGGTTTTACAACATATACAACTCAGCTTGAGTGAAACTGTAGAAAAGATTACATTTAGTTTTTTAATATTCTTTTATTTTGTTTGCTATATTGTTAGTATGTTCCCTTAATATCAGGGAATTAGCTGTAGATTTAGAATATAAATATAGGGCTTGTATATACAGTTCATTCAATCAAAATGAGAAAGTTATCTTCCTCAAAAATTATGTAGCCCATTATTTGTTATAACTGTTTAAGTTTAAGTTAAGTTGCACTAGAAGTTCATGCTTCAACAGATTCATTTGTCACCTTGAAGGAAGACTGCCTCATGTTGTTTATTCTAGGTTGTTGGAACAAATTATATTCAACTGTAATCGTTATTTTGACTCGTTCAACTAAAGATCAATCATTAATAATATTCATGAGGACTGAGCACTGATAGAAGGGTGCAGGGACAAAGCAATATCTTGAAGCAAAGACAAACCATTGTCAACAAATTTGAGAACAATATCTAACTAATAGCTCTATATTTAATTCACTCAAGTACATTGTCATTAAGCAAAGAAATGTTGCCAAGTGATTTGCTGATTGGTTCTATGTCATACACCTCTTCAGTTTTTCTAACAAGCACTTCGTTTATTTCATCAATATGAAAATCATCCCAACCTTAAAAGATGAGATGGTGCTGCCCCGTTCTATCCAATTAAACTATAGTAAATAGCTTCATAAACCTATAAATGCTTTCCTGGTAAACTAATGAAAATATCTTATTTATATGCTTAAAACTGTGGTAATGGAACATGAATTCCTGTAAAACATGCACACTCCGAGGAAAAAGAACTAGATATAATTCTACAGGAAATCATCATACTATACCACATTGGTTTTGGAAAGAACCTGCATAAATACAAGAACCAACCTGACGATAAAAATATGTTGCTTAACTGTGGCAATAAACTCTCGTACTCCTCCATTGTAGAAGTAAAGGGGAGGAAACGCGAGGCCTGCACAAAGTTCCAATCATGGTAACAAAGTAGATGAGTAGCGAAAAGTGTGTTGAAATCGACCATTTTATACACCAACCTCACTTAAGATAGGTGGATAAGAATGAAAATAAAGACGAAAGCCACCTCACTTTGAAGTACCATAAAATCTAGCTACTATTTTAACTTTTGAAACAAAGGTTGACCAAACTCTAAGGAGCTTATATAATTCAGGGTGATGGTTTAAAAAAAATAAGAGGATCACAGAGTTTTCGAAGAGCTAAGAAAACCTAGAAAAATGAAAATAAATCATTATATATGAACCAAAATGACAACCAAGAATTGGCTACTTTAACTATCTTCTAAATTGGTCTATTTAGGTTCTTCATGTTACATGGAAGCTTTCATAATGGGACAAGCAACTTCATCAATTACTATCTACAAAACTACAGCTACTTGTATCAAACAATGATAAGCAAGTCGACGGATCAATATGTGTGTGCCATTTCACCACCTGATACTAATTTATACCATAGTTTTCAATCTAAAATTTGGATGATTTGTTCAACCATCTTAGTAAGTCAGACATGATGAGTTCCACATGCTAATGTACGCTAAAAGAAGCTCCTTGAAGCACAGCCATATGACCAGGACAATCCACACTGTGCATGGCATGATACCAAGTGAAATTGGGCCATGGAGCTCAAATTCAACTAGCTATTGGAAATCAGACATCGCTAAATTCGCTTAGAAAATTATAGATACCAAGTTAGGACTTAAGAATGGGAATATTACTATCATAAATACATTTTTCTGGTAAAGCATATATTTACAGGTAACTGAGATGAACAGATGTTAAATTCAATGGAGATCCCATTATGGTTCAAAAGAATGCATGGCCATACCAGATGATAGAACCACAATAACATACTGCCAGCCTATAGTTGGAGTGTGTCGACGAATTGATCGGATATCGGCAAAAGACACTGCTCTTATGGTATACAAATTCTTATCTGCAGAAAGCAACAATTACACCCACAGCTTCAATGCAAATCACTTACTTGTGCATTAAGACAGATACACTGCGATTTAAATTGTATATCACTGTAAAGACCATTGCTTAGCATCCTGAAGGTACTGGTCCTGCCAGAAGTTGACTGAGAAGGGACCAGTCCTTGTGGTAATACTAGCAAAAGCATATGATGTCATGTTGAACCATGCTTTATGGTTGTGCACCTGAGTAATGACGTGCATCAAAATGAAGGTATCCAAATAAACAGTCACAAGATCATTATTTCATACCTGATGCCGCAACTTATACATGAATTGGAAACCAAATTGCCATACCTCATTAAGAGAACAAATAAATAAAGAAAAATCTAATGATGCCTGTGAATGCATTTTCTAAGTGTCAACTTTTTCTAGACTGACAGAGCCATTGTGTGCATATGTACAGTAAAAAAAATGAGACTAACCTCTCTCAGACAGTCTAGCATTTGAGCTTTGTCCTTTATAAGGTATCCATGACTGTTAAGAAAAAGTAAAAATAAACTGAATCTTACTATCATAACAAAATACCTACCAAATAGATATCACAAACAAATAAACATTACTTTTACAATGATAGAACATTACCATAAAGAGTAAAGAATCTTGCTTAATCAACTTCAAACGCCCACTAATCCTTTCCGTGGCATATTGAGTTGGATGAATTGTCACATTATCCTTCAAGTATACTATTTCTGCATTTTCTGGCTCGCTAGAATAGCTTCGGTTACTAATATCATGCCCAGCCATGCTTGAGGGGCCCTGAGACACAAATCAGAGTTTAGTTACACAAGAAACGGCTTCTGAGTTAAGCCATACAAAAAAAGAAGCATAAACAGGTTACTTGACAAATTGCTATCAGTTGTTATATCATAATTTGTTCATGTACCCAAAATGTTGTATAGGAGAGAGATAAAAGTTGTCTATGTAACTCATACCTCAAGAGTTATGCTTGTGTAATCCTAAAAATACGAAAACAAATACATGTTGTGTAACACCCATGATTTTAAATAGTCTTTGACAATTTTTGTTGTTTGTCCTAACAATGAGCGACATTCTAACAAAGGATAACATAAGGGGAATTACGTGGAAGATCACATGTACATAAAACCTAACACGTTCCTTACCCTTGAAAGAGATAAATAGGATTTAAGGAGAAAAGATGACCTCAAGGAAAAACCTGAGATCGTGAAGATCATATATACCGTTTTTAGTTTCTTGTAGTAGCTTTCAAGCTACTTTTTCCAATTATTCTATATTGAGTCATAGACTTTGGAATTGGCTATATATTGTCCAGATTCTTTAAATTTATTTTCAATTTGTAATCATAATTAAGGATTGTTCTTCCATAAACAAGCTTCAGTCATTCAAAATGATCTTGTTTGTTCTTTGGGTGCATATTTGTCCAATTAAGGTTCATATTTGTATAAATTTCTGAGCTTATCTTAGATTCAATTTATTTTAACTACCATTGCTGTATTTATTAACTATTTGTTCAACCAATTGCAATGATACAAAACCCTACATTGTCAAATCTATTATTCAAATTCTATAAATTTTGTAGTTCTGTAAAAATCATATTAAACAACTTGTTCATCAAAATTTCTCGTGTTATACCTCTTGAAATTTCTTGCAACATCTTCTATAGATCATCATGACTAGAGAACTTTACCTAAATTCGGACTCTTACCGGGTTAAAATATGGTTTCCTATAATTGCTCTGCTTTTTGACAAAAACCACTCCGAGATCGATGGTTGAGTGTTGTATGTACCATATACACTATCCAGTTTATGAACTTGGAGTAATGAATCCAGTGAGTGATGTGCCATGAAATGGATTTGGTGCCATGTCTTAGGTGAGCATATTTGTTTACATAGGATAGTCCATATGAAATCATATCCTAGTCTCTCGCACCATATGTGATGAGAATATATTTGTTTACGTAGGATAGTCGGGTATGAAATCACTTGATTCCTACGAACGTGTCAAAACCACAACAGTCTTCCCTCCCTCACTTGGTCAGTGATATGCCTACGCCCAACTCTGCTTGGAATACCTCATTCGATATCCTATCCAACATGGTTCAGTCACAAGTCATCTTGAGCAACCTCATTTCTACAACTTCCAACTTCCTTTCATGTGCCTTCTTTATCTTCCAACACTCCGCCCATACAACATGGGTGGTCTCTTGCTACCCTTTTGAATTTGCTCTTCAGTTTTAGCAGGACCTTCTTGTCGCATAACACTCATGTGATAGCCCTCCAGTTTAACCACCTTGATTTTATTTGGTAGGTACCGTCACCTTCAACCTCACCCTCCTTTGAATCATAGAGTCTAGGTACTTGAAACTGTTGCTTTGGGGTACCCTTCGGTCCTCACTGCTTACTTCTACAGTTCTACCCCCTACTGAAATTGCACCACTTGGTCTTAGAACGACTAATGTGTAAGACTTGTGTTTCCAATCCCAACCTCCACTGTTCCAGTTTAGCATTCACCTCCCCTTCCTCTCTGCTACCAATATAATGTCATCAGTGAATAGCATACATGGGACACTCCCTTGGATCCCACATGAAATCTCATTCAGACAATAGTTCCTCGGTCTGAAGGAGAAACTTGGGACAGATAACTTCCAAATTAACTAGAAACATGGTGAAAAGTTATCCATAACCACTACCTAGGATTTATAAGGGGTTCAGAATCCACATCCACAACCACAACTAGAGTAAGGCAGGACATTACATATGAAAAAAAAAACTTGTGGAACCAGACTAAACAAACATTACCAGAATCTCAAGCTTCGAGTATACCTCCCCCCTAACTAAAGTTCTAACTAGCCAAACATGTATCCTGTGTGGATTTGGCTTCGATAAATACCAATCAACTAGGATTCTTTAGATTATGCTTATATATAGAAATGCAATGGGATAGATGGTAGAGGGCTGCCTGCGCCCAAAAGCAATGATTAGGGTAAGGGATGTAAGAGGCACCTTGCTGAAGCTAAGGAAACCACTATATTAAATTTCAAGTGAGCATGTCAATTTTAGTTTGAAGATTTGTGGCTGCATAGATTTAACTTAGATTTCTTGATCAAGTCTCGTTAATTAGAAAAGGTTTCACATAAGTAACTTGAGTTGTAAAATTATCCCAATATGAGGATTAACTCGCCTTACTCACGCAAGGTTCCTCTTACCTCCCATTCTGCTATCTTCATATATTTATCTATTAATAAATTCCAAATCAAAGGCAATTTCAAGAAAAAAGAAGCTACATTGATTGCAAAAATACTGCTCTAAGCATCCAATAGTCGAATTAGCCATAGATAAATGTATATGAATTTTAAAAACTTTTTTCTTACAAAATATCTACTATGACAATGAGTCACGCCTTCCCCTCATCGATAACTCCATTTGATTCAAATCTAGAACTAAGATCAGTTGCACAATTCTTCATTAGGTTACTTGAGAATTCAAGCCCACATACAATTACTAATGCCAAGCCCTTAAAACTCTATAATATATGAATTTCGCGTCAACGGATTCATATTGATCAAATTGTTTAACAAGACCAAAAAGCATTTTATCCCAAACAAGTTGGATTAGGTGATTGATACAATTGTATGATTAACTAAACTGGATGCTAAAATTACAGTTCAGAAGAAGTCTAAAGGATCCAAATATATCTTGTATCAATAGCTTTCAATTAGTTCAATTATGTTTATATAGCTAAATTGATAGCACAAACTTTGTAGAAACTCCGGATAACGAAACAATTGAAAAACCAGTAAACCACCACATGCAGGTTGCAGGCATTATCAAAGTTATTCGTTTACTTACTAAACTGCTAAGTCTTCAAGATCGTGTAGTCCTAAATTAAAAGAAATCAAGAATTTTAAGCTTGAAAAAACTCAAAGATAAGCATCAGCAGCTTCAACAATTACCCAGTTCTAACCAAGAAAATAAAAATGAATGCAAGCCGTTCAGAAGTTGCATAAATAGAATACCGCGCAATAGCATCAGGTCAACCGTAAACCAAGAAAACCCAACTGCACCTTCCTAGGGGATAATTGCTTAAACAAACGCATGCAACAATAAACAAACCTGATTTCTCACTTACGAACTACTATTATAGATAACCATGTTCATGGGAGCCCTAATTACACAAGGCCTAAAACTCCAGTGCAAACAAATTGCAATTTATCGCTGCCAAATTTATCCAATTGCAAACTAAACCTACAAGCCTGATTAAATCAAATTACCATGAGAAGTGCACCAATAGATACGATACTTTTTCGGTACGTTGTGTGTTGCTTACTTGTTGGGACGCGGCAGCGTAATCGGCGTCGTCGGACAAATCATAAATCTCCGTTTCAAACATCGTCGCCGGCGGTATAGGCGAAAATGGTGATTATCAGATGAATTTCTTCGGATTTGGAAATTGGGACACAAAAACAACGGAGAATCGCGACCTGCCAACAACGTGAATGTTAGGATTGAGATATTCCGGTAACTTGCAAATAACGGCAATTATTCCCTATATTTACAAATATGGTCCTTATACTTTTGGTAAAAGTTCAATTTTAACCCCTAAACTTCATAACAAAATTCTAATAGATCCATCAAGTTTTTTTTTCCCAAAGGTTCATGAAGTTTTTAATTTATAGCATGTTTGTCTATTCTATTTCTAGGTATATTTGAGAAGACCACAAGCTAATAACAATATATAGTGGTTGCTAAATTTTTATTAATGATAATTTTAAATTCCTATCAATTTTAAATGTTCGGTTTGTTTACAGTAATAAAAAATATGAATGTGAACCATAAAGGTGGTGTCTGATTGGTTTGAGCTTGGCTCCAAAGGTCAAAAGTATCAGGATGTCTCAGGTTCAAATCCAAGGAAGAATAAAAATCTCTTTGTGGCCACGGAGGTTCAAATGCGGTGGCTTTGGGCTATCTGCAAAGCAGGTGGTCACCCTGGGATTAGTCGGCTTGCATAGCGGGTTGGATATTCAGGTTAATAAAAAAAATGAATGTCGGTATTAGGATCTCAATTTATGCGTTCTATAGTTTATTATTTGTGTTTTAGTTCATGTATTATAAAGTTTATTGAGTCGATAAACTTTCCAGTCTTGATGCTAGATAAAATTGTGGATCATTGGTCGTAGGCAGTTAGCCCGCATGTAACTTAGATTGTACTTGGCCCATGAGCTCGCCATGCCACTTAAACGTTGGTGAATATTTCATTGCTCGACTTGTTTTGATCCATAGACAAACACAGTGTATTTCATATGTTCGGAAGTAGGATCTGTACAGTAGAATTTATAAACTGGACAAAAAAACCCCGACACCCAATGTGTTCTCCTCCAACCTCTCTCTTTCAATAAGGTGATAGACCTTAACAAGGGAGACTTGGGATCATGTGAGACCAATGGTTTTTCGTGAGACTCGTAAGACCAATTCTCAACCCTTGGATTAGATCTACAATCTGACAATCTAAACATTCATAAACGCCACAAGACTTCTCAATAATCACAAAATTGCCACCGTACAATTTTAGACCATTAGATCATTAGCTTATAAAGCTTATCAACATAAATTGGTCTTACGGGTCTCACGAAAAACCTTTGTTCTCCCGTGAATTGTTGTGTTTGTATCTTTTCTCCCTCATCCTTTACTTTATACAAGCTTTTATAGCGTTTTACACATTAATTTTTTGAACTCACTACAACAAAATCGGGTTTATAGGACACTCTCAATTTCTAAGCGTCCTAATAGACCTCTTTATAAAACTTAGTTTATAGGACCAAAAAAATAAAGCGTCCTATCTAAAGGTGGTGTAATAACTTTGTATGACGTTTTTTGACGTCATAATAAGTTTTGTAGGACACTTTTAATATAAAAGCATCCCATTAACAACTTTATAGGATACTATTTGAAAAGTTGTCCTATAAAAACAAATGTCATATAAAGTTGCTTATGCGACACTTTGTATTAAAAATGTCCTAAAAACTTGTTAAGACACCCAAAAACGTCATACAAACTTATTACAACACCTTTAGATAGGAGACTTTATATTTTGGTCCTATAAATTAAGTCCTATAAAGCGGTCTATTGGGACGCTTAAAGATTGGGGATGCCCTATAAACCCAATTTTGTTTTAGTGACTAGTGCCTGAACAATTGTTCACCCTCTTTAGATTTTCAAACAGATGTCAACACAAATTAAATTAAAAGCACGTATATGAAATATTTTTGTGATTGCAAAGAACATTGGCTTAAGAGAACGAGAACGGGTCAAGTAATGAGAGAAAAAAACAGTGTCATCGGTATGTTGCAAGGTTAATATCTTTACAAGTCATTGTCGATGATAATTTTATTAGAGTATTATATACTTAAAAATGAAAATACGGGTGTCAAAAGAGATAACTGTTGATACATTGGTTGCCACCATGCATGTATTTGTTACACCGTGTTGTTTTGATGGCTTAATATTGACGAATAACGAGCTTATAATTCAAGACTTGCGAGTCTTAAATTATCTGAAGTTCACAACTTGTGCTTATTAATGGAAAGCTCGGAGAATAAGAAGCGTGCCAAATAAACAACATATGAAGAAGCTTTTGAATGTTTTTCATGGTACATACTTCCGAATGTTTTTGTGCGAACATTTGTAAATCTGTATATCATATTTTATCATTTCAGCTATCAGGAAAAATGACTAAATTTCAAAAATGGGCATATACACTGTTCATATGGACTTCCATTCATGTCTCCAAATAGAGCTGTAAACGAACCGAACGTTCAGCGAACCGTTCGGTGGGAAGTTCGTTTATACTCGTTTATTTAATAAATGAACGGACATGAACAATTTTTTTGTTCGTTTAGTTAAATCAACGAACATGAACGAGAGTCTTGTTCGTTCATTTATATTCGTGAACATTCGTGCATTTACCGTTCGTTTATATTCGTTCGTTTATATTCGTTCGTTTATATATTAAATTTAATATATAATCTTTTGTTTATTTACTTTGAATTCAAATAATATTTATTTATGTTCGTTTAGCCCGTTCATTTATGTTCGTTCGTTTACTTTCATTTAGCATGTTAAAGAACGAACATAAACGAACACGAACACGAACACAAAAAATTTCGTTCGTTTACCGTTCGTGTTTGTTCCTTTGTTCGGTTAAGTTAAACAAACGAACATGAACAAATATCTGTTCGTGTTCGTTCGGTTCGTTTACAACCCTACCTACAAACAGTATATTTTCAACATATATAGTCACATTCCCTTTAGGTTGCCTAAGAGCATCTCCAACACACTTAAACATACGAATGTGGAACATAAATAAATATAAAAAAAAATTAAAGAACAAACATGGTGATTTAAAGTGGTTCGTCAACTTGACTACTATTACTACGGGGTGTTTGGCTGTTGCTGAATGGTTTGGTGTAGAATGATTAAGAGACTCTTATAATATAGTGCAAAATGAAATATAATTGTTTGGTAATTATTCAGAATGAAATTAGAGTGTTGAATGGTTAAGGGATACATAAGATACAAAACGATTCAGAGGGTTTTAGAACCATTAAGAGACATATTGTTTTTTTGTCAAACAAGAATCACCTCTTAACGATTCAAAAACTGCCTCTTAATGGAAACATTAAGAGGTAAACAAACAACCCCCACCTCGAGATGCATTGATTCAATAATATGTTTTTTTATGCATAGTAGAACAAAACATTTATACAGATTATAAGCATGCAGTACTTTTCAGGTAATCAAGAGCTAGAATGGATCAAATCTTACCTACATTTATATATAAATCAAATACAAATATGTATCGAATTTTTCTGTTTGACGATGCAGTCATTGCCTTTACCGTTAATAGTTTTACGACAATAGACCGTCACGATGACTTGTATTCAATTTAACATTAAACTAGTGTGGGTCCCGCACGTTACATGGTAGTGATAAAATTTTTAAGGAGTACTTGACCGAGTTAAGATGGAAAGTAATTCATTAGTTAACAGTTAATCAGATACAATCTAAAACAATGAATGTATTTCCATAAATGGTTAATTTGCATATATTGATAATCATTTGTTGTCATGAAGAGTTTGGTATGCATTTGATGATAATTTCTTTTGTTATGTTATTTACAGCCCAAACGACATATCCCCCCAACCATATCACTATTGTTATTAAGAATTTTAATATTATTATTTTTTTCCGAAAATTGTTCTGCTAAAATTACCCAACACTGTGAGTTGCCACAAATAGGCATCATCTCTCCTTGTCAATATATACTCGTATCTTTCATAAACATTGTAGGATAACCAAGCTCAGAAGATTTGTAAAGGTTTTCCTTCCTCGTTTTTTATAGTCATATTCATTCTTCAATCTGATGACTAAAGCACCACCACAATGCAATATTTAAGAATCATCAGATCTCCAAATGTCACCTCAAATACTATTGGTTATTTCTTTTATGCATATAAAGAAAGAAAGAAAGATAATAGTATAATGATTTTTCTGTTTATATATATATATATATATATATATATATACACACACACACACTAGTGGTGTAGCCGTGCGATGCAGCGTGGGTGAATTACAATTCTGAAACATTAGTTTAGTCTTGAATCATGAGTTTGTTTGGTTATTTTACAAGTCAACTAATATATAAAGTTGAAGGTTAATATGGTGTATTAGCAAGATCGATTGAAAAAATAATTGCACACATGTTAAGTTTCTAAACTCATTTGAAGGGTTGGGGGTGGGGTACATGCATGATATGAAACCCTTTTTGATATTGTTGCTTCAAATTCCAGTTTACTTCAAGAGAAAGAAGAACTTTGAATTTGGATTCAAAATAGGAAACAAATAAAGTGTCAAACAACTTTGAGAAGAACAAACATATCTTTTTCATGTAAATATGGCTTACTTAACTCTGAAACTTTGACAAAACAAATGGTATGTTTTAAGCATTTGTACATTATGCATAATAATTTGTACTTAAGAGATTTTTTAATCTCTTGCATAAATTGGTAGTACTTTATGTTTTAAGACTTGTAATTAAGACTTTTGTCTAAATGTTTATTAATGTAGTACACACACACACACACACACATATATATATATATATACACGTCATCTTTTGTAAATTTCGCTATTAAGGGTTGATCAAAAGACCTTTTTAGGCAAGTAAACATTTTAATTTTCAAATTCATCCATCCTTCTTTCTTCATCTTTGTTTTCAAATCTAACATTCTCTAATCAAAGAGGGGTGACTTAAACAACACCACAGTCTAATATTTGAGGATATTCAAATCTCATGATGTCACCTCAAATATGCTTGCATGTTCCTTATATATATATATATATATAAAATACTTGTAAACGTAATTTTATTAAAATGGTTTCAAAATGCAATTAAGTGGACACGAATTAGTTATGCTATATATTTTGATTTTTATAAAAAGAGGGTCGGTGAAAAACATCCCAACCCCATAATGTAAATGGAACATCCCCCTCCATGTGATCCGGGATGACGATGTCACTAATAGGACTTAGTAAAAAGACACAACTAATTCAAAGTTACTAATAAACTCTAAACATATATTACAATTTCTAAAGCATGCTTTACAACTCAAAACATTACATTTCAAATAGTGGTAAATAAACTTAAAACATTAGCATCTTAAAGTGAGTTTGAAAACTCCATAAGTTGCACGCTCGATCTCAAGTCCTATCCTAATCAATATCACCTGGAACCTATCATGTCAGAAAACAAGAACACGGCTGAACACATGACTTAGCAAACGGATTATAAAATGAATTCGGAATAACAATAGATAACAAAGCAGAATACTTACAATTCATTTAAACTAAATTAATGAAAACTCAAGATGGTTCACAAATTTGCTTCAAAACATAATATAAACAAAGGCCATCAATTTGCTTCGAAACATAATATAAACAAAGTCTGTCAATTCATGTTCGAGTGTTTATGGGGTGGCCAAACCACGCGAACTTTTGGACCGGCATGGGGGCACACACCTGAGCCCCTGTGTATTTAACCACAGTTACATGTTTTATGGGTAAATATTCTAGGATCGATTCATTCGTCCTCGAGCCAATAAACTCAGCCTAGTCCCAAGGTTGGATTCAAGGAAGTCACTACTATTGGGCCTAACCCTGGTGGATCGAGGACACCATGACTACAAAGCCGCCATAGAAGACATTCCAACTAATATGCCAATTAATTAGGTAATGTTGAAAACAAAGAAAACTATACATATGGTACTACCCGAATGACGTTCATAAAAAGTAAAGTTTCAATATACATCACAAAACTCAACAACTACTTCAAATATGAAAACCAATTTAACAAAACTTAAAAAGATTCAAACATATGATTCAATAGACTAAACTCACATGTTTACAATAAAAGATTCAAGAGTTTATATATATATATATATATATATATATATATATATGGTTGGGTTTCGGTGAGAATGAGATTTAAGGTGAAAAGCATAAGAAGGAATCTTCACCCTTGGATGCACATTAGGATGAGATGCACCGAGATTAGATGCAACAGATCAATCCCCGTTCCTAGCCTGATTCACATGGGTGGGTTTTAGATTAAAGGTGATCAAGGATCCAAATCTTTTCTTGCATGTCTCACATTAACTCACCTTTTTGCAAGATCCTTCGCCTATATATATGTATAGTTAAATACACATTTTGTTGACCACGTTCAAGGGATTAATCACAAGACGATGAACCACCTTTAGGAACGGTCAACTATAACAATTAGTTGCCCAAGAGTCAAAGAAAGTGAAATTCGTATCTTAATTGAATTTGAGAAATACCACATGATCAAACGAGACTCATGATTTAAGTTGACTTGCTTGCGTGCCAAAAGAAAGCATAAATTTGTTATTACTGGTAGGACATAAACCCACACCCTAATTCTTCTAATAAGGTATTTAGGTCCTAAATATTTAAAAGAACTTAGCATTCAAGAGAGACAACCAAATATGCATTGAGAAATTACACTCAACACTTAGTCTAGTGCAGTTTCTTCGCCTGCACTTGCAACTTATGTCCTTGTTTTTTTTATCATCTTTCTCCTATTTAGAGAAAGAATTTAACCTCATAATTATAAATTATAATAGGATTGTAGATATATCTCTTATTTTTCCAATGTCACTTGACTCGGGTCGTTTGGAGCTACGAGCGATTTTATACGAATTTTACATGCAATTCCCGAGTAAACAGAGACCAGTTTAAGACAGTCGATGTTTTAATCCCCTTATAGCCACAAATGGATTTGAGACTCTTCATAACAGTTGTAGTAGACACTTAGGGATTTCTACCTGTAAAATTTGAGCTTATCCCGATTACAGTTTATCCTCTATGCACTGTTAAACCTACTTGACCCTTTAAATACGATTTCCACATTTTCCTCGGTTCACTTTTATGATTCATACTTAATGATTTGCTACATTTAAATGATCTAAATTTATTTTAATATACTAAACATTAAAATGGAGTTCAATGATTATTATCCTAAGCTTAATCATACAATTTTGCTCTCTTAAGCATTTAATTGAACACTTGATGTGCAGTTAAATATATAGACACAATTTCACCATATTAGTTCCATATTTTACCATTTTAATTCCTAACTTCAGTTTTGGCTAACCCATATATTCTAAAGATATATATATATATATATATATATAGAGAGAGAGAGAGAGAGAGAGAGAGAGGAGTGTTCAAATAAAAACTTGACTCATTTGTGTAAACCGTGCAAACCAATATCATCCATTCATTTTTTTGATCAATGGCTAAGATTACATTACTTTATTTTAGGAAATTAAAAATTAAAAAGTAATTAATATTTATTTTATTTCATCAATAAGGGTAGAATCGGTAAACAAATTTAATTCATAGTATTTTTTATTCAAGGCAACCATATCAGGTAAACTAGGAAATGAAAATGTTTCACCATCATGAATCTATTTCATTAACTATTTTGCAATGAAACCTTTTCACATTGAAATTTTTACATGCAGATTAATTTCATAACGAACAAAATCCATTATGCATTATTTCATTAACTATGAATCTATTTATTAACTATTTTACATGAATCTATTTCATTACCTATTTTACATGAATCTATTTCATTAACTATTTTATTAACTATTTTACATGAATCTATTTCATATACTATGCACCCGTTTCATGATACGTATATTTCATAACAAACAAAATCCATTATGCACTCATTTCATGTTCATTCTACCAACTAAACTGATCAACTTCGATTACAATGCAACATTGATTACCATGAAACTAGTTAATGAATCACGAATCAATTAGAAAATGAAAATGTTTTACCATCATGAACCTATTTCATTAACTATTTTGCAATGAAACATTTTCACATTGAAATTTTTACATGCAGATTAATTTCATATACAATAAAATATACTATGCACCCGTTTCATGATACGTATATTTCMTAACGAACAAAATCCATTATGCACCCGTTTCATGTTCATTCTACCAATTAAACTGATCAACTTCGATTACAATGCAACATTGATCACCATGAAACTAGTTCATGAATCACGAATCAATTAGAAAATGAAAATGTTTTATCATCATGAACCTATTACATTTATATATACCATATGCGTTGAAGAAGAAAATAAATCATTTTACAATGAAACATTTTCATATTAATACAGTTTCATGAACATTGATTTTTTTTTCTCCAACCTCAACCCACGATTTCATTCCTAAAGTTGATATAATCTTCATACAAGCTTTCCAGATTCATTGCATACAAAATAATTAAAAATCAAGATTTTAATAATATAATATAATAAAAGTTTGAAACGTTACCATTTTCATACTTTCTTTTATTAAATTGCCTTAAATAAAATGTATTAATAACTTCCTTAATTATCAAAAAATTGTGTAAAATGACATAAATACCCTTATCAATTAAATTTAATTAAAAAATGAAATTTTCTTATTGGTCGAAATTGGTTTACACGGTTTTTTAGAATTGGATGGTTTGTATTTGAACCTGCCCCTATATATATATATATATATATATATATATATATTAGCACAAACTTACCAATTCATAGCTTAAACATACATTCAAATACAAATCAATCTCAAGAACCTTAACATAAATATCTTAATAAAAATGGAAAAAATTTATACATTTAAGAAAGATTCAGAGAGTAGATTCCAAATTTGGGGTTGAATCTATGATTCCTTTAATAATCTGAGAACAAATTTAGAAAGAAGATCGAGTGGTGTAGAGAAAAATAGAGAATGAAGGCGGTGAAGTCTTGAGGGACGATGATAACTTGCTCTAACTTGATATTATGAATTTGATCTTAGTTCTAAATTTTAAAGCGTTTATGGCAACTTTAGCCCTTCAATAATTATTTATCATCATTTAAGTACGGTACAAATGTACAATTCAAGTAAGTTAAACTGCAAGTTTTTAAAGCGTGTGTCTTTATAATCCCCCATTCTAAAAAGAGATTTCGTCCATAAAATTGAATATAGACAGGAAACTTACATCGATCAAAGAATTCAAGGTACTTCTGCCGCATATGCTCTTCGGTTTGCCACGTCGCCTCATGTTCAGAGTGATTCTTCTAAAGAACTTTTACTAAAGAAATCACTCTCTTCCGTGTACCTCTCTCTCATCGCGATTAAGAATTTCTTCAGGCTTCTCACGATAGGACATGTCAAGTTTTATGTGCTCAAAATGATATTTAATGACATGTAGGGGATGATAATTGTATCCTCGTAATGAAGAGACATGTAACACATTATGTACAAATTATTAAAATATTTCTTAGTTCTTCAATTTCTTTATTGTTAAAGTATTTCTTATGAGTGTTTCTCTTTAAGCAAATTTGTCATTTAAATAGATTGTTTATGATAAATTTTCTTTTCCTTCTCTTTATAACAATATGTAATTATTGGTTTTTATATACATGTAAAATTAAATTTGAATGTTGTGTTTGTATTCAACTCATCCATTCGAGTAAAGCAATTTGGTAGCTTGCAAGGCTCATAACCTTAAGGTTACATATTCAAATCGTGTAAAATCTGAGAAAATATCACACTTTTTTTGCTAAGAATTATTACAACAAAAAGTATCTTGTATAAGGGGTTGTTTGTTTACTTCTTAATAGTTCCATTAAGAATCATCATCTGAATTATTAAGAGTTGAATCTTGTTTGATAAAAAGAAAATCTGCCTCTTAATGGTCCTAAAACATTCTGAATGATTTTGTATCTTGAACTTCCCTTAACCATTTAGCGCCCTATTTTTATTGTAAACAATTACTAAACAATTATATTTCATTTTACACTATATCATGAGAGCCTCTTAATCATTCAGACCACTTAATTATTTTGCACCAAACCATTCAACAACTGTCAAACAACCCCTAAATCATTAACCTAACGGAATCGACAAATCTATTTTATTAAAACAATTATTGTAGTTTGAAAACTTCCAATAAATACATGTACTAACCATTTAATTTTAGCTTCAAATTACTGAGATTTTTTTTAAAAGACATATTTTATAAAATTTGGACCAAAATATTTATATTTTACATATACTTGTTTATTAAACAAAATTTCATTTACGATGGTTGTTTTGATACAAAAGACCGATAGCTGGTTAAGCAAATTACGAAAGAAATTCACTTGCTAGATTAATTCTAAAAGTCAAAAAGTCAATTTCGTTTCGGCATTTTTGCATCACTATTTTGAGAATGATGTTCAAATTCAACGTCGATTTATTTGTATATCTTTTAAAGAACTTGATTTCCAATACGTAATTCTAGAAACGTCCTTCAATTAATCCTGATTCTTTTGTATTTAATAAGTTGTCTAGTATCAGGAGGTCTCAGATTCAAATCCAAGGATGGTGCCTGATTGAGCTTAACTCCAAAGGTAAAAAGTATCAAGAGGTTTCAGGTTCAAATCCAATGAGGAATAAAAATTCTCTTGTGGCCACGGATCGTATTAACTGTCTAGAAGGTTAAAATCAACAATCACTTATATTCATACAATTTATTCAACTTATTTCTTCAAATAATTTGATAATTTATTGGTAATCGTAGATTTTCAGGTTAATTTATGCACATCTCGACTAATCTTATGGCAATAATGACATGAAAACCAGTCAAGAAAATCCCAACAACATTATATCGCAAGATTCAAATTCATTCAGTGCCTTTTCAACCTTCGGATTTCAACGTTTCAAAAAACAAACAACCCAAGGAGTCTACACGAATAGATTTAGATCGACGATTGACGTAAGCCGACATGTGATTGATCAAAAAGTTTGTCATTTCAATTTTCAAAAACTTTTAAAGTTGAAGGACCAAAATTGAACTTGTCTTAAAGTTGATGTCCTTAATACGAACATTTCCAAGTTAGTGCATTACAGAATCTTTGCGGACCCTCACTTTTTAATCACCCTTCTCTTTCCATCGCTCTAATTCCCTACCGGCGAGACCCAGAGAGATTGAGAGAGAAATAAACACCGGAAAAGAAAACCTGAGATTCCTTAAATTCTGCAAAAATTCATCGGAACAAAATGGAGTTTAAGGATCAGAAAACGTTGCTACTGTCGAAATCTGGTGACGACGATGACCAATGGCACGTCTCTTCCCCGATGACCAGAAAAGGCGTCTATGCCGCCATCTCCTACATGGCTTGTGCAGGTTTTCTCGCTCTCCCCCCCCCCCCCCCCCNCCCCCTCTCTCTCTCTCTAGAATCAAACTTCATTTTCGTTTCAGAAATTTACGAATGTTAAGGATATGTTTTGTCGGTATCGGTGAATTTGAGGATGCTGATCGAATGATTTTTCCTCGAAAAATGGACTTCGATTGCATAACAGTGGGAGTACGATGTGTCTCTGAATGCTTTTTTTCTCGAAAATCGTTGTGTTCTTCGGGAATTATTTGTATGGTTGCCGTCACAATTACAAATATTCCAAAAGGTTCCGTAGATGCATCTACCGGTAAAAGTTAACACCTACCTTTATCATTTTTATCAGGTAAGATTTATCACTCTCATTTATTGTATAAGACACACAAATCATTGTTATCACTTTAACCAGTAAGATTTTTAACTCTTGTCATGTTTATTCGATAAGATAAAATGATCTGATAATCATACTTACAAGATAAACGTTTAACAAATAATCCCTGAAATTCTTTATATTTATTTTCTCTACAAATGTGGGTATTTTCTTTAGTACATTATATTTTATTTTTATGTGATTAAAATATATGTAATTAAATCATCCATAACGAAACCCTATTTTGTTTATTATAGAAGCAGTCCACTTTCCTCTTCCAAAAAGTGTATAGGTTTAAGTGCGTCTCAACCTCAGACATACGTTTGAAAATATACTGAATCTTGTTTGATTTAAACCGTAGCATATGATCATACCAAAACCCTTCAAGAAGTGTTTTTCCGACACCAGTCTGTTTGATTTTTGGTCGATTAAATTTACCAGGTTTGAAATGTTTATTAGCTCAACTTAATTTTGAGAAGATGATTAAGAAACAAGAGGAAGGTTGAAATAAGAACCATAAATATTTTAAACTGTGTGTGATCGATTATTTCATTAATTATTGATGATAAATAATTTAAAATATTATTTATTATGAATATCATAAACCTTTATTATTCATAATATTTATTATAATCTAGAACGGTACTCGCGTAATGCAGCGAGATACATCTTGATTTTAATATTTCATTTTATTTTTTTATCCCAATCGATGTTATAATATGATCTTATGTGATTTTGAAAAAACGATGATTTTTTTATTTTTAAATAAAATATAAATTTGAAGACATCATAAAAATTTGACAAAATTATATCGATATTAGTATCAATTTTATTATTTAAAATTTCTTATTTTTGTTTTTTAATTCAAAATTTTTAATTATAATTTAATTTAAGTTCAATAACGAAGTAATTTATATTTGGTTTAGTAGTATAATTTTCTTATACAAAATAATAGTTAATTATTTTGTTAAAATTCGATAATTATTCTAATTATATTTTAGATTTTTATATTTTAAAATGAGATGTTTATTCTTTATTTGATTATGTTTATCCACAGTTAGTTACACAAATTCAAACATAAAGCTTTAATAAGTTGTACTTATACATAATTTACTTGTAATCTTGAACTTTAAGTAATATGCATCAATATACAATACTTTATACATAAAAAATACTTTTTAAAATTTTTTGTCAAATACTTTATAATATAGTATAGATAATCGGTTTCTGAAATTTAAAAATATTTACGAATTTTAAATAACTGCGCCTCAAAAAGAGTAATAACACCAACGTTGTTTTCAGCCAATTGGAAGGATCCACTGAATAGCGTGCAAAGAGGTTAGGTTTATTGAGCTTCTAAGGACCATTCATAGTGCTGAACGATTAAAATAATGTATGAATTGATGATTACCGATTAAATTTTAAAAATATTTTTTACAAGAAAATAAAAATAAAAATAAGTAAAAAAAATCAAAATATATACTGATTTCCATGGAAATAGCAATTAATTTTATTATTCTACTAAAATAGCAAAAAGAAAAGGTTATTAAACCTATATTTATATTATATTCAAAACTATTTTTTATACATGAAGTATCACTTATTAATGTATATTACTTAAAATTCAATATTATAATTCGATTAGAAGGGTATTCATGCAATGTGACGAGATATATCTTGATTTTAATGTTTTATTTTATTCCGTCTCTTTACGGTTTTTATGTGGTTTTGAGAAATTGATAATGTTTTTATTTTTGAATAAAATATAAATTTGAAAATAATATAAAATTTTGAAAATGGATATATCAATATTAGTATCAAATTAACTATTTAAAAGTTCTTGTTTTTTGTGTAATTTATCTAATTCAGTTTTTATTATAATTTAATTTAGATTTAATAGCGAAATAATTTATTTTTTATTTAATACTATACTTTTTTATACGAATAATAATTTAAGTATTCTATTAGATATCAATAATTATCCTAATTATATTTTAAATTTTTTATATTTAAAATAAAATATTTATCTTGTATTTGATTATGTTTATCTGCAATTAATTACACGAATTCAAACATGAAACTTTTAATAATTTGTACTTACGCACAATTTATTTGTTATCTTGAATCTTAAATAACATACATCAATAAACAGTATTTCATGCATAAAAAATAGTTTATAAGAGTTTCTGTCAAATATTTTATAATATAGTATATATACATATATATATATATATATATATAAGAAAAAAAATTAATAGATAAAAATGCATTTGAAATATCTGATTTAATACTGATACTTTTGTAATTTTTTTTTTCTTTCTTACACCTCTTTCGTACAACCATATTTGCATAGCACGAGTAGTTTTTGCCTTTTTGGTGTACATTCCCTCACTTCTGGGAATCTTGTTCCGGCTCCTACCCCAAAAACAAATTCCTTTTTTAGGAAAAAAAATGTTTTTATGGTAATTATTACAATGTGATAACTTTATTCTATTTTATGACTTTAATTTATTTTGATTATATTGATACATATATATATATATATATATTAGCATAGGGTTGTGTTCTGATAAAAATGTGAGAAACGTAAAAAAAAGATCTTTAATTTTTAATACAGATTAGGATGAGATGTACCGGATCAATCTTCATATAAAACACAATTTATAGATAAGTTTGAGATTAAATATGATTAATGGTCCAGATCATTTCTTAAGCTTCTCTATTTTAACAAGGTGGTATAATATTTGTTAGAACAAGTGTATCTTGATCATCATATCAACCAATCAAAAAAGGAGAGAGAAACAACAATAATTTGGTCTATGTTTGTTTGTTTGTGTTGAGTTGAGTTGAGACCATCATATGAATTTTCTGTTACATGTACTTTCAAAGCATCATTTGGGTACAAGAATGTTGGGTGTTTTACAAAACACTCAACTATAAATTTGGTCCTTCTGGTTTTTCAAAATTAACATTTTTCGATTTCGAAATTACAAAATGACTTGTAAAAACGTTTGAATTTTGGTCCTTCCCTATAACGGCTGTTAAATGAGGGGTATTTTCGTTATTTTATTGATTTTTTTTTGTTATTTACGTAATCAAAAATCACAGGGACCAAATTGTAAAAGCGATTTTGATTGGTTAAAAGACAAAAAACAATCAATAAAATGATGAAAATGTTCCTTATTTAACAGATTTCTTTTAACGGCCGTTGGAGGGAAGGACCAAATCCGGACGCTTTTGTAAACCACGATAACTATCTTGTAATTTCGAAACAGTAAAGATGAAAAAAATTATTTTCCATATAGACCAAATCTGTAATTTATTTTTTACAAAAAGATAAATGTAGCAAAATAAAACTAAAAATTAATTACATGTTTGGTCCACATGGTTTATGTCTTATTTCTATTTGTGAAATAATTATGGATTACAATCTCGTGGTTTACATTTATAGTGCTTTAGGTCATTCCCTAAATTCGTTAAAAATTTTCTTTTAAGTAGGTTAATTAGAGGGGTATTTTAGTATTTTCCTTATTTTTTCTTAAAACAAAAAATATGTATTCATATATAAGATTATATATATATATATATATATATATATATATGAGTTTGTTCAAATAAAAAGACTAAATATCATGAGAATGTAAGAAATGAAGGTTAAGTGAAAGTTCATATGTGAATCATTGGAAAAAAAATCTGAAAAACTCTATTTAAAGATGCATATGTGATCAATGTTACAAATTTTTCATATGGTTAACATATAAATATTTAAATGAATTATTTCAAAAATTCACATGTGAACCTTCCATTTTTATCTTCTCACGATATTTAGTTTTGTTATATGAACCTTCCAATATATATATATATATATATATAGAGAGAGAGAGAGAGAGAGAGAGAGAGAGAGATGAGTTATTATACAACCATTTACATTTGTACAACCAATACAACCTAATCTCAACCGTCCATTTAATTTGATGAATATGTAATTTCATAGAAGTTTCGATTGTTTCATAATATAAAGTATAGATTATAATTAATGAACCTTATATTTATCTTCTATAAATATTTAAATCATACTAAATTAACTCTCATCATTTTCATAAATATTTCAATTTATTGGGTTGCATTGGTTGTATAAATGCGATAGATTGTATTTGAAACAAACTCTCTCTCTCTCTCTCTCTCTATATATATATATATATAATAATTTTTTTTAGTATCTATTATAACGACCCCCATCTCAATCTAGTAACATTCCTAAAGTTTAACAAAATACGACTTTCAAAAACCTGGATAATCTCATAAATAAATAACATGTTTAAAACCATTAAAGGGAAAGTATGAGTAAATAGGAGTGCTTATGGATTGAATTGATCGGATTGAAAATATTTGAACAATCCAACCCAATGTTTGCGGTTGGAAAAATCTCAAGCCAACCCAAACCCAATCTGACCCAACTCAAACCGTACAGATTGGTCAGGTTGATACTTTGTTACATCAAAATGTTCTCCTAACCTTATATATGTTGTTTTCTTTACTCATAAATTTTTTTCATCATCATTTAGTACAATTTATCCACACCTCTTAAATCTTAAATATATCACATAAAACTACTTTTCTCAATTTGCATATATTTGTTCACGTTTACTAAACATGTATACGAAGGAGTATTATAGATATAGAGAAGAAAATGAATATATATGTATATGAAAAGGTACGTGATGATATAATTGTCTAATATACAAATTAATAGAGACTTAACAATTATATTAAATCCAAAAAATAAAATGATATCAGGTTCATCGAGTTGGATTGTGTTCAAATGACTGTAACCCAATTCCATAACCATTAGACTTATCATCATCATTCAGCTTCAGGTTTAACTTTTGTCTGATCAGCTTCAAAGTGCCATCTGAATATTTTTCAACTTCTTTAAATCTCAAGAAACATTTCTCCAGCTTGGTATTCCGATAAACTATTCCAAATTTAGGATCTTCAAGAATCATGTAGGTTCTTCAATATTTTTGATACATTGGAAGATTCTGGTTGTTAATGTTAGGGGTGTTCGCGGTCTGGTTTGGGCGGTTTAACCCCTCAAACCACAAACCAAACCGTAATGGCGGTTTATAAAATTTTCAAACCGAGCGGTTTGACATCAAGTGCCCAGACCGGTCAAACCAGACCAAGTAAAAGCGGTCTGGTCTGACCAGTTTAGGCGGTTTGGGCCTTTAATGGACTTTATATTAAACTTAAAAAATATATATATAATTTAGAATTTTAGATTAAGTATCCATTTTAACAAAAAAAAATATCTAATCAAATAAATGTAATAATTAAGCAGCTCTTGAGTACAAAGTCGAGGCAATCCAAAAAATACAAACATATAAAGATATAACATATTAGAAAACAAATAAATTAATAAAATTACAACTCTACTGTGAGTATTGAGTAACAAAATTCACGACTTCACAACCTTCAATGGTTCAATTCTTAAGTCTTGAGCCAACAAAATAGAAGCCAAATCTAAGTTGGTTGAATCACTTGGTTGATGTCTTGATAATGTGCGCCGAAATCAAACAATGGATTAGAAAGATTAATAGATTAATAGAGTTTTTGAGGGATTTCAAAATTTGGAGACCGTCAATAACAAATGTGCCGATATGTTCAATGGTTTAATGGTTTTAGTCGTCGATTTTGATTATGTTAATTTGGGTCATAGTCAATAAGTTAAAAAAGTTGGGCTTGCTAATATTAAAATAGATAAATAAATAAATAAATATATATATATATATATATATATTTGGCGGTCGGTTTGGTCCAAACCACCCAAAAAAGTTTCCAAACCGCAGATCGGACCGGACCGCCCGGTTTTGCTATTTTCCAAACCAGACTGGACCGCTAGACCGCTAGACCGCTTAAACCGCCAAAAACGGTCCGGTTTGACTTGGTTCGGCCGGTTTGAGCGGTCCAACGGTTTTTTTGAACACCCCTAGTTAATGTGTTACCAAAGGCACAAGAGTTTGAATTGGTTCTGCTTGTTGCACTCGCCTTAGGTAAATCATCCTCTATCAGTTGAGAAATTTCTATAGCCTCTTGAAGTGTAGTCACTTTAGCATTTCGTACTAAGGACTTCATCCCTGCACAGAGGCCCTTAAAATAGGCCTTAATCTTGGACTTGGTGTTCCACCAATCCCAACTTTTTGATAAGCAAACTTGAGTAGCCGACAATGGTCCCGTTTCCCTTCTTGAGAGCTTGGAATTCATATTCGATTCTATCCAAGGCCCTTTTGTTGCAATACTTTTCCATCACCTTTTCCCACCACTTGATTCTCAACAGTACCATGAGCATTGTTGGCCCTGCTGGAACCGACTACGACATTATCATCAACGGTCTTGTGCCTTTGGTTGCTTGCGTCTCTTTCTTCCATCATCTTTGTGAACATCTCACGCTGGGGATCTAGGGCCATATCCATCTTTGAGTCATGATCTCCATCAACTCAATTTGGGGTTAATGTAACACCCCTAAAATATAAGATAATTTAAACTATATAATACAACGGAATAAAAGAAAAATTAAATAAAATCACCCAACAAAGGGGAAATGTAAGAGAATTTACATCATAATAACGGATGGTAGATAACAACCTACTAATCTAAACCAATTCTAGATTTAGATTACAGTCAGGTGTCACTACAGCCATCAAAAAAGAATCTACAATGTGTAGCTCCAAAAGGTAATGTCCCAAAAGTGCCTCTATCGACAAACATCACTCCACTCAAGCAGTAGTAGTCCCGCTATCTTGAGATCCTGATATACATGTCATTTAAGAAAAAATGTTAGACTTAACACCTAGTGAGTCCAAACAATTTATAAATAAAACAAGTAATCATAAAGCTAAAATATAAAATTGATCAAACTCAATGGTTCCCATTTTTCATTTGAAGACTTTAAAGCCCACAACTCCTTTTACGATGACGGGAGAGACCCGATTTCCACAGACAATGGCGTAACACAAAAGTAGACCATATTCCCATGTTATTGACCCCACCATTCGTGATCTATAGCTCGAGTCTCCTAATGATCCTAGTTATACTCATTCACTAGAAACTACACCATATGGTCAATCACCATTATCCAGCTCCAAGAGTCCATACCATAACTCCCCCAATGACCCACCTATTTCGAGTTACAAAATGGAAAAATCATCCCATATCAAATACAAATCGACTCATTTGCCTATGGATCCATTGGATTTTAGTTTAATACTTGTCACAACTTTAAAAGTGACCAACTATAATCAAACATAGTCAAAGACCTTCCAGCCTAGTGGTAAAGGCTTGGACATGGCATAGTCATGAACCCGAGTTCGAGCCTTGGGAGGGGAGTGTTGGCGACATTTAAGTGGGGCCATGTTTAGCCTCCAAATTTGCCGGAGATTAGTCGGGCTTTGGCCCGGACACCCTTACAAAAAAAAAAACTATAATCAAACATATAGTTTTCATCGTATAATCTCATTATTAAACATAACCAAATCATTATCTTTGCCAAGGTCCATAAAGCCTATAACTATGTTCTCCACAAGTGAGAACACTTTTTTTCCCTCTCAAAGATGACCCTTTCAAATAAACACTTTCAAGTATGTAAAAACCAGAAGAAATCTAAATTATAAGATTCAAGTCTCAAAACTTCATAAATGCATCAATAATACTCTTTTGCCTTAACCACCATGTTTCAGAGCCGAGGTCATGCTACTTCTTGTTTTCGCATGGTTTGATTCTTTTTCCAGATTTTTCAAACCCAAATAAACCATCAACTCTTATAACTATCATATGGTCCAAAATTCAACATTTTAACAATTGAATCTAAAGATCAAACCCAATATAGATTAATTTGGAATTTTGGGCGTTACAGTTAACCACTTGGATAATCGGATGTGAAGTGGCCAACACCACCCTTGGTATATGCTTAATCCTACCACCCAACATCGGCTACAATGAAGGGGTAGAGCGTTCTAGGGTCTTCCACCTTGATCAAGAACGGTCACACAAGCCTCTACACCTTCCTCCCCAACCGTTTGATGGCTCCTAATGTTCACCATTTGAGACTACCACACACATACGAAGAACAATCGAGTTAATTCTTTATAAACGTATCAATCCTCATAGTAATAGTAAGCCAAGTATGCATACGTAATACGTAACAATAAATTCATAATAACATTGGCCAAGATAAAATTACAAAAGTATTACACATGATAATTCTCGATACTATTACTATAAGTTTCAATAATGCATTTCCGTTGAGTCCTAAAGATATCCACTCTTAGAGTTCTAATCAACTCTAATAAGGCGACATTTAAATTGGTTAGCTTAAATCTAGGTATTCTAAAATCATACCTAAATCTCCTAAACGAGAGCTCTGATACCAACTTGTAACAACCCTAAAATTTAACAAAATACAACTTCCAAAAACCTGGATAATCTTATAATTTAATAACATGCTTAAACCCATACAATGGAAATGATGAGTAAGTAGCTACCAACTAGCAGTAGGATTAAAGTTAGCAACCTACTAATCTAATTATAGATTTAACTAGATTACAATCGGGTGTTACTAATCCTCGAAGATTCCACATTGTCTCACAAACCACCCTTAAATAACGTTCCTCCCGATGCTTGTAGACAACACAACGTCACATATCAAATTGTTTTGGACCCGCCGCTAAAGGGACCTGATATACATGACATTTTAAGAAAAGTGTTCGACTTATGTCTAGTGAGTTTAAACAAGTATAGTTGAAAATAATGAACCGAACATGCATTAACGATGTATATAAGATGTCGTTACCTGGAAATGGTAACATAGGTACATAGAGATATAGTCTCCTAAGATGACCAAACCTGACATGTTGCATACATAACATCTTTTAATGATAGGGGAGACCCATTTCCACTGGATGTGGTGGGAACACAAAATTATTGCAACGTATCAGTGTTTCTCGGGATTACACCTCAGATTTTATGGCTTTACTGCATACAGAAAGTGGTAGTACCTTTAGTGCTTGCCCATTAGATACTTAAATCTCATCTCAAGGTTCTCATTCGATCTTTAATGTCCACTTAATAGAAATCAGATAGGAATCAAGATATCCCATTTGTTAACACAATTTTACAACCCTCATGCATAAGGGTTATAGCACCACAATACCAAGCTTGACATCTAATAAACACAATAGGAATAACGTATTATGTTACATATAATAACTTCATTCATCCAAATGTTCCAATGTATGAATATTTCCTAAAATAAAACAGATTTAGACAAAAGGATTGAAAAACCCCAATAATACACGAGCCATTTGTTGGCACAAAATTACCCATTCGGGGTAAAAAGAAGAGGTGAATCTACCTTTGAAACTTAATACGCCAAGGAATAAAACCCTTTTTAATTTTCATGAATCAAACCCGTAAAAAACAACAGGTTTGCCCAATAACTGTTCACTTCACTATTTAGGTCCAAGAAAAAAAAAACTAGAACTACCCATGTAGTTAGCCTACTTCACCATAGGTGAGGAGGGTGTGTGTGAGTTTATTTGTTGCATTTGCCGTATATAAATATTATATACTTAAAAAAAAAAAACCTACTTCACAAAAAAATTAAGCGAAGTTAGAGCAAGAGACACAAGGCGTTATAATAATGTAACCATATGACTGTAATTCGCAATTATTTCAAAAAAATGGACTTTAAGACAGTATAATATGTAAGCCCCAAGGAGCAAACCTGTAATTTATTGTAATAACTAATTTTGTCTACATTTTTATTTTGATAAATCAACTATCTAGAACTTTATTTTGAACTAATCTTCAAAACTGCTATTTTGAAGAACCTACTTTTAAACGTTCTCATTTTACAGAACCAAAATGGAACCTTTTTTTTATTCCGTTCATATTTTGAAGTACATGAATTTGGTTATCATGCCCCTTGAATGATAATTTTTGAAAGTCGGTTATTTAAAATGAAACTTTTAGAAAATTAATGAACTAAAATAAGAATGAAGTCATAGTTAGTCACATTTTTATGAGTAAACCACTTTCATAGCAAAATACAAACTGTACTGACCATTTCGGTACTTATTAAAGTTTAGAGACATTATTTATAGTTTTCTGTAAAACACAAGGACCAAAATTGCAATTTACAATCTTTTATACAATTTGTCCCTCACAAAAAGTGAGGCAAACATATCAGAATTTTGATTTGTCCAAATTAGGGTCGTATATGGGTCAGATTGGTTATTCACTCTAACTAATGTGGTTTAAAAAATCTCAATCTGTTAAATTCTTTTAAAAGCATAATCCAACCCAATATGTGCAGGTTGGGTTGGTCGGTATGAATGAAACATACCATCACTGTATCAATATACTTAAACAACCATTAGTCGTTACTCGAGTTGATTGGCCTTTTATGATACATGGAAACGAAGATAAAGTCAAAGAAACATCCGGAATAAAGTTGAAAATTAATGCAAATAGAAAAATAAAACTACGAGTGAAACTGTAATCACGGGTTTCTAATTTAGTGTACATATTAATTAGGGAATTTACGATCATATTAAATCCAAGAAATATAGGATATCGGGTTTATTGGGTTGAATGGTTCAAATGACCCTAACTCAATTCCAATCCAATACTTATAATTTAAAAAATTTACAACTCAATTAACCATCAAGTAACTTCAGAGCTCAAATTAACTTCTTTCGGACTAGATTAAGTATTAATAATAAATAATAATAAAATTAATAGTATTAATAATAAATAATAACAATGTTATTATTCTTACAATAAAATATGAAAATATAAGATTAATAAATAATTATTACTATAGATGGTAAAACAATAATGAATGAGAAATATATTAATAATTACTGTATAATAAAAGAATAATATCAACTTTATTGAAGAAATTTCCAACAATATGATATCGGTTGCCTTCCAACCTTAGGTGACTCATACCATCTCAAAGAGTAGCTTACGACCTCAAATGCTCACTTTCTTAAATGCTGCATTGCTGCCTATAAGTGAATTTACTCTTAGGGCTTGCTTTTTTTTTTCTTTTCAAAATTATCTCTTAATATCTCTGAAGTCTGTTTAGACGTTTGGGTATAAGAGTATTTGTTTTATTTCTAAAATAAGAGCTTAAAAGCTCTAAATGCTCTCTGAAATTTTAAGTGGTAAACGTATATCTTAATACCTCTTAATCCTAATCAGCCCTCTATCAAATGGTTCATGAAGAGATTTGTTAGCAAAAACTATTTATCTTTTATACTTTAGTAAAAAATTATTTATCTTTTATATTTTTGCACTAATTTGATCGATTCAAATTTGAGACTTCAGACGTCAAAACAAACAATCTTACTGATCAAGATTTCAGACTTCAGGACCACCTCTTATAAATCAGAAGTGAAATCAGTCTTCAGACTTCAGCACTTCTTAAAAAACAAACGCCACCTTAATATTTCTAACCAACATCTATCGAACTGCGTCACACTCTGCCCTTGCCTTCAAAACTCTGATGATCTTTGCATAAATTGATCCCACCATAATCGACCATACTTCTTTCAATTCAAAGTACCTACAACCATTTTGACTTTACCCGGGTGGTAAAAGAATCCGCATAAGCATTTTCACGTAGATCACTCGCTGCCACTATTGTGTCAATAGTTTAACCTTGACTATTCAAACTATCCTCAACTAAATGATTTCTAATTAAGGTCTACTTTGGGTTTTTTACTTTTGATCTTCCAATACCCATAGCAACAATCTTCATGAAACCTGATTGTAGATATGTTCAACCATAAATTCCTCTACAGTCACTACCATAAGAGGTTTATCGCTATTTTCTTGACGAGATTCTATTAACCAGTTGGTCTAATTCAACACAACCCTGAATTTGTACTTCAAACTGTCACAATGAATGCCAAACATAAGAATTCCAAAATTTTCATTACTCAAACTATTCTTGCGATTGGCCCGACGTTTCATTCAAAAACCCGTCCTCAGTTCGGTTTGCAGGCTGCAACTCGCCTGCATAAAGCCGGAATCGCTAGTAATTGTTGGTCAGCCATATGTGAATCCGTTCCCGGGCCTTGTGCACACCGCCCGTCAGACACGAGCCCCTCCTCTGGCAGATTCCTCTTTTTTCTACTCAACCTACTCCAAAGAGAATCAGTTATCCTGGATTCAAAGATTGTACAACTTCCAACATCCAATCAAGATAATTTCAAATAAGTTAATTTAAAGGAGAAAGCTATTTTTTGTCACATAAGTTTTACATATTTAATTAGAAATAAAAAAGATTTATTAATTAAATATTTATATTTTTAGAAACATATTAAATGCATTATTTTCTTTTACTTTAATTAAATTCATTATTTTCATTTACTAATTTTAATGTTTAATTTTTGCAGTTCTCTTGATATTATTCAACAAAGCTGCTCTTTCTTCATATAAATTTCCATGTGCCAATGTCATTACTCTTTTCCAGGTTCATCCTCATACTATCCTCAATTTTGACTTCCAAAAGTCAAACTTGGTATTTTTCGAATCGAAATTTACATTTCAAGTTTTTACGTTCTTTTCGATAATAACATACAATATCATAGAGCTCCTTTCGTAGATCGATGCCGTTATCTGGTTTTTCATGTAAGACGACAAGGACTACTAACGGTTTGAGGTTAAAGAACGATCAATTTGACTCTTAAAAGTCAAAAGCGGCTTTTCGTTAACTTCTCTTTATGTTTGTTGTAGATGACGTGTTCGTCGATCCTTCTTTACGCATTGAGATACCGAAAAATCATCTCTTTTAGAGTCGATAGCGAAAACCATAGCACAAAAAACGCCCCGATGATGTTCGTACCATCAAATACATTAATTACAACCCTTCCTCTCGCAATCTCGTATCTACTATACATGGTACATTACAGTATCCCGATTAACAAGGTACACTCGTAATTGTTTCTTAGTCGTCTGACATTTCTTCTTTCGTCTATACAAGTTGGTTTCAATGGAATCCGTTCGTGGCGTAAGCGTGCCCATGTACACCACCCTTAGACGAACGACTGTAGCATTTACAATGCTCGTAGAGTATGTTTTGGCTCGACAAAGATATTCTCTTGGTATCGTTGGCAGGTACATCGTCGATTTCAAAAAATTCATCGATAATATACAAACGGAGATCATTTTTCATCAAACTACTTGATTTCAGTGTAGGGATAATCATACTCGGTGCTTTCATAGCCGGAGCTCGGGATTTGTCGTTCGATTCCTATGCCTATATAGTCATTTTCTCGGCAAACATTTGTAGTGCAGTATATCTAGCTTCCATAGCTCGAATCGGTACTCGTATTATAGTTTCATGATTGACCTTCTTATTTCTAGATGCTGTTATGACATATAAGTTCTTGTTGTTCTTCAGGAAAATCTAGCGGTTTGAATAGTTTCGGGCTTATGTGGTGCAATGGTAAGACAATCTCAGCTCCATACACTACAACAAAATTGGGTTTATAGGACATCCGCAATCTCTAAGTGTCCTGATAGACCGCTTTATAGGACTTAATTTATAGGACCAAAATAGAAAGTGTTCTATCTAAATGTCTTGTAATAAGTTTATATGACGCTTTTGAACGTCTTAACAAGTTTTTTAAAACATTTTTAATAAAAAGTGTCGCATTAGCAACTTTATAGGACACTTTTGAGAAAAGTGTCTTATAAACTCAATTTTTTTATAGGACATTTGTTTTTATAGGACATTTTTGAGAAAGTGTCCTATAAAGTTGCTAATGCGACACTATGTATTAAAAATGTCCTAAAAAACTTGTTAAGACGCCCAACAACGTCATATAAACTTATTACAACATCTTTAGATATAAAGGTTTATTTTTTTGTTCCTATAAACTGAGTTTTATAAAGAGGTCTATTAGGACACTTATAAATTGAGAGTGTCCTATAAACCCGATTTTGTTGTAGTGATAAGTGATCATATACTAGGTTTATATACTCTATGGTTTTAGAAGTCGAATTGTCCCTTTCTGTCTCATGTCCCTTTTCTTTTTCTTGCGTTTTTACGAGAAGGATCAAAGCATGATTATTTACTCGTTATCGAAAATGAAATCTTGATCTTTTTGTAGGTTTAATCTGTACTCCGGTCTTGTTACTGTGGACATGGGTTTGCGGTGATCTCGAAGTCACCGCAAACTTCTCGCACTTGCTATCGCCCGGATTTCAGGTGTGAATCTTCGAAATTAAATTCATGGTTTTGTTTAAAACCGCACAATCATTTCTATTTTCTAGTTTAATTTTGACATTTTTCATACAGGTTGTGATGCTTCTCTCGTGTGTTATGGCTTTCCTTTTGAATTATGTGGTTTTTCTGAACACAACTCTAAACTCCGCGCTTACACAAACGATATGTGGCAACTTAAAGGTGCGAAATGATCTTGGTTACACGTTTTTTTTAATTACGTTTCAAAGTATTCTTGTTGCATTAATGGATCGTATAATTTATAGATTAACCGTTCATAACGAGCTCCATTGAAAAAACTCCACCTTTATGGATGCTCGAGTTTGACCTTTAGACGTCAATATTTTGACTTTTTCGGGATGAATATCATATAATATTTCATGAAAAAGCTAATAACTGATATATTATTTACAAKTACAAATGTTTGATTTTTTTTGGGGGCATATGACATTTTTATGTCCCCAAAAATCAAACATTTGTACCGGTAAATAATATAAATATTTTTATGTCCCAAAAAAAAAAAATTCTCATGTTGACTTTAAACGGTTTAAAGTTGTATATAATATATATTTTAGGATCTTTTCACCATTGGATTTGGTTGGCTTCTCTTCGGCGGTCTTCCATTTGATCCGGTAAATAATAACGTTCTTTCAAGATTCGACAGATAAAATCTCTGAATTTAATCCGCTCATTATCTCACTTTACACTTTTTTTTTCTTGTTCGTTAAATTTAATTAGTTGAATGTCATGGGCCAGTCTCTCGGGTTTCTTGGATCTTGTATCTACGCCTTTTGCAAAATCAAAGGGTTGTAACTTGTAAAGACAACGCAATCTTTGCTAAAGACGATTCTTACCATACAAGGTAACCGTATTCGTTATTTCATACGCATTTATTTCGACTAATTCTAACAGACAACTGTTCTGAAAAGATTATCTTTTATTTGGAACAGGTTCATGTATAGCTTCGAATGGCAATTTTGTTTTATAAAAAGCTGAATGTCGTTTAAGATAACGTATGTTGTATTTGTTTATCTTTTTTATGAATCAGTGAAATGTTCAATCATTTATTCAGATATATTTTCATTAAGACCGTTTATTATCTGAATAAGTTTCAGTGGTTTGCTTTGCATATTAATGATTGTATCTTAATCATTTCTAACTCTCAATCATCCAATATATCAAGAATCTACCCTTCTAACAGATCACTTAAAAAACGATGCATATTGAATAAAAATCACTTAAAAATACATACTTTAAATATAAGAGTAAACTATAAATTTGGTCCATGCTGGTTTGTCAAAAATAACACTTTTCATCTTTACAATTTTGAAATTATAAGATAACCATCGTGGTTTGCAAAAAACAGTTTGGTACCTTTTTTTAATGGTTATTAAAAGATTCAGCTAAATGAGGAGAATTTGGGTCCTTTTATCATTTTGTCATTTAACAGCAATTAGAGGAAGGTATTAAACTCAGATGTTTTTGCAAACCATTATAACCATCTTGTAATTCTGAAACTGTAAAAACAAAAACTGTTACCTTTAACAAACCTTAGGGGCCAATTTTGTAGTTTACTCTAGATATAGGTTGAACGACACTTGGGGGTGTTTGGGATTGCTTATAAAAACAACTTATTGACTTATATGACACCGGTAATAAGCATTTATGACTGTTTGGATAAACAGCTTATACCGGTGCTAAACCGGTAATAAGAAGTTTTTGAAGAAGTTAAACCATTCTGACTTATAATAAATTGATAAGAACTTTTGTAGAAAAATATAAGTTGTTTTAAATAAGCAATCCCAAACACCCCTTGGTCTAATAGAATCTAGTCTGTGTAACTTGCTACCTGCTATTCAGTATTTTTTTTTTCAAAGTAGTTGTTGAATTTGGGATGAAAATAAAATAAAATAAACGGATAAAAAATGAAGAGAAAAGAAAGGAAAGGAAAATAAGTTTTTTTTTTTTAATTTGTATTTAAGGAAGAAAAAAAGAAGAAAAGGAAATAAATAAAATAATATTAACACAGTTGTTTACCAAATGATTACCGGTATAAATCATCATGCTCACTTACTTTTTTGAGTAACATTTTCAGTTATCAAAATGGATTGATGGAAGATGGTAAGTGCTTATCATCAGTAAGCGTTTACTAGGTAAGAGTCACAACTTTCACTTACTAGGTAAATTTGTCAATCCTTATCTTTCCTCTCACACGATAAGGTAATTGAAGTAGTAAGCGCTTACTCGATAGGTGTTTGATAAATTGCCTCTAAAATGATACAAATATATATATCTCTTTTTCCAAATATAATATAAACTTTTATATAACAATATTAAAATATATACAATGTATATTTTTAATCATGTGTCAAATAAGGTATTGTTTGTTTAATTAAAATATTAAAATATAACTAATATTGGTTATCCAATTTTTACCCAGTAAACGTCTATCAATAAGATTCAATATTTTTATTTACCTTACCGGGTAAGATTTTTAATATATTAAAATGACATTGTATGTAACATTTTTATCTAGTAAAAGCATACCGTATAAGAGTGATCACTTTCACTTACCGACTTACTGGGTAAGAGCGGTGACTTTCACTTACCGCCTAAGCTAACCACTAGGGATGACAATGAGTCAGGTTGAACTGGGTTCGGGTTCGACCCATTTGTTAAACAGGTTGAAAATCTCAACCCAACCCACTTGATTAATGGGTTGAGATTTTTCAACTCAACCTAACATGTTAATCTAAATGGTTGACTGCGGGATGACATGTTTATGATTTTTTCAATCCAACCTATTAAATAAATGGGTTGACCTATTTAATTTTAAAATCTTAAATAAAACAAAAAGGATTAGAGTAATTAATTTTAGAAATAAAACACAACCACAACACAAATATAAATAAATTGTTCAAAGTATGAATAAAATACGACTAACCGATAAATACCCGTTTTGGGATTTTGCCCGACCTTTGAGTCCGTGGTGTTGGTTTTCAAACCTTTCGGTGTATAAGTTATTCAAACGCTAAGTATTTGTATCTTATTAGTTTATGTCGACTTTTATTGATTATACAAATTATTCGCTGAGTATTTGACTTGGTTTTGGCTTGGATGGGTTTTTTAGACATTTGTCTAGTTTAACATGCTCAATATCAAGCTTTGAAATGTGATATGCAGTATGACAAATTTATTGCATATTTATTTATAAATTACATGTTTTGAGTACATTAGTTATTCAATAAGAGTCATGTAATTTAGAATGTAATGCAATGGATCCATAGGATTTATCTCTGTATTGTTGCTAGAAAATTGAACGATTCAAGTTATAGACTGTGGATGGATGAACTTGATGACCCTGTGAACCATAGCAGGGGACTCAAGATATAGACTGTGGGTGGTTGAACTTGATGACCGTGTAGTTCGTAATGGTTGTCATTTCTAGCAAACGAGCATATTCTAGGATCAGCAAAGGGACTCAAGTTATAAACCATAGGTGGTTGGTAACGCTAACCCACCAAGTGTAAAGCCCATAGGATATAGATGGGTCTTTGTCAGTAAATGTAATGAGAATAATGAAGTCCTAATGTATAAGGCTCTCCTTTGATGCAAGGTTTCTCATAACGCCTTGGATTGACCACGAGGAGACTTCTCTTCCATGATGGACGTTATAACGTCCCACTATTTACTTATTATAATAGTTTCAGAAGGACTAGAAACACAACTCATGGATATGTTTACTACGTATCTCTATAAGGATCTAGTTTTAGTGACACATATATAGGCGTAGGATCATGTGAGAAACAGAGTTAAGGTGAGAAACATAAGAAGAGAATTGGACCCTTGATCACTTTTCATCTCAAACCCAACCATGTATCATGCTTGATACGAGGATTGATCTGGTGCATCTTATCATAATGTGCATCTAAGAGTGGAGATCTTTTCTTACGCTTCTCACTTTAACTATCTTTCTCATTGGAACCCAACCTTATATATATGCACACATACACACACACACACACACACACACACACATATATATATATATATGTGTGTGTGTGTGTGTATATATATACATATATAAATGTTCATTTGAGAAGTGGTAAGTATTTGAGAAGTAAAGAAGCGGTCATAGTCCTTCATCCGATCAATATTTGCAGTTTTGACTGTGAAACACCAGATAATTTCTCGCATGGATATGTGGAAGATAGAGGATATTTTCGTCTTTTATAAATAGGTGGAAAACGGGTTCATATGTGAACCCGTGTGATTCTCATATGAACTATATGTTCATATGTAAATCAGTTAATTAGTTCATATATGAATCATATGGGTTCATATATGAATAAGTTAAAATAATTCTTATGTGAATTACACAGGTTCACATATGAACATATAGTTCAAATGTGAATCACACAGGTTCACATATGAACCCGTTTGTCGCATATTTATAAAATTTACGAAATTACCCCCTCTATTTTTCACGTAGCTGCCAAATTTTGACTAGTCAAAGCTGTAATTCTTGACTAGTTAAAGCCGCAATTCTTGACCACTTAAGTCTGATCTTAATTGTATGAATGACTAGGATCACTTCTTTCATTCTAAAATATTTTTCACTTCTCAAAATAACCTATGGATATATATATATATATATATATATATATATATATATATATATGTCTAATCAAATGAGACCTAGATAGTTTGTGATAACTTTGAGATCCAATATGAGCTAGTCATTTTAGATAGTTAATGTTATTACTAAAATAAAACAAATGGTAAATTAGTAAATTATATTGATTATTCAATTTACTTTAATTAGTTTAATATTCCAATTTACTTTTAATTAGTTTAATTATTTTAATATATGTATATATACACACACACACATGGACACACATGGACCAAATCCGGTGGCCTTCTCCGACACCCACCACCACTCAAGTGACCTAATCCGATCATCTTGTCTGACCAAGACGGCGTCTCCGATGATCTACCACTAAACACCAAACTGTGAACATTCTCGGCAACTAGTCCTATCTTTGTCCCTATGATCCCCTCACTACTTATCACCCTTCCCCCATCCCCGCCATAGTTGGTATCACAAAGGTAACATAGTTGGTATCATAGTGGTCTCAAAGTTTACTTGGTGTGTTTTGGGTATCACATTATGTATCTTGGTGTATTTTGGGTATCACATGATGTTCGTCAGAGGCCGGAGATAGGAGAAAGTGAGAGAGGAGACATAAAAAAATTTAAAATACCCAAAATGCCCTTTAATTATAATTTTAAGTCAAATTACCAAAAATATTAGTTTCCTAATTTATCCATTGATTTTGTGGTTGAGATTGGATTTCACAGTTATCACAAACTAATCAGTTCTCTCTTGAATGGACCTCTATACGTGTGTGTGTGTGTGTGTATGTGAAAGTACCTAAGTCAAATAACTCTAAAATACATAGTGCATTCTCAAATAAATTGAAACGCTCACTTTATGGATTAAAGCAGTCCAGGAGGATATGGTGTACCCACATTAGTGAATGCTTGATTTGGGATGTGATATAAGAATGATGAACTATGCCCATGCGTATTTTTAAATAAAACGAGTTCAAATTTTCGATGGTAGCATTATATGTCGATAGACACTCTTGATTAAATAAGAGAAACAATAAGCTACTAGAGATCTAAAGTTAAGATAAGAGATCTTGGGAAAACTCAATTTTTTCTACTAGTTATTTGGGCTAAGACATCGAGCTTGTGGAATATTGATCCATCTATCTGCATATGTCCATAAATTGATCAACCAATTTAATATGGACAAAGTGTATCTGACTAACACTCCCATGGTTGGTTGAAGTGTTGGATGTAAGGAAATATCCATTTGGTCTAAAAGATTGATGATAAAGAGGTGTTGGGAATTGAAAATCTCGATCTAAGTACAATAGGCGCATTATGTACTTAGTACAATGCACTTCAACCGTGTATTGTATTCTCAATGAACTTGTTAATTAGATTTAGCTCAGCGCCAATGCAATGTCATTTGAACGGTATCAAAAATATCTTTAGATACCTAAAAGGAATCATTGACTTGGGATTATTCTAAAGAAAGAAAAATGGAATTGATAATGTAATTTCAATATCTACAAATAATATAAGCAACAAAGTATCAGTCCTTGTACAAAACACTAACAAAATGTCTTTGTCGGTTTTGTTGCTATTCAGTATCTCTCTCCTCGAATCATTATGAGATATACTGCTCTACGTGAGGCAATTCGACATCGTATATGGTTAAGGATTATCATTACACATGATAGATGAGTGAATGGTTTAAGTTCTACTACTAAAAATCCTACATGCATGTATGAAGATAATGCACTTAGTTTCAAACAACTGAAAGCAAGATATATCAACGGTGATAATACAAAACATATTTCGCCAAAGTTCTAGGTTTTGAGGCAACATAGTTGCAGGTTGAAGAAAGAATAAATTCAAGGAAAGGGGAATGGGTCGTCGGAAAACGAGGTGAGAGGGGGGTTGTCATGAAAACGTGAAGGAGGAAAGAGGATTTCACTGGTGAGGTCGACATAGTTTTATCCTTGGAGGCACATGTAGGAGGCTGGAGACAGTGGAAGGTCCGTGGGAGTTCTCGGGAAGATTCATATGTGTATATATAACTAATACAAAATATAAACAACATATTATCTTAATATAGATACTTTATTTTTTTTAAATGAAAAAAAAATATAAAATGACCAATACATTCTTGATTTAACGGAACTTTCTCATAGAAGACTGTATAAAAAAAACCGGATCGATAACAAAATAAAATCCTAAAAACCTTAGCCATGAATTTTTAGGATTATAGACTTGTTCATAAGTTTCATCAACCCACATACATAAAAAAATGTAATCAACTATCTTAAACTATTGACCTAATTGCTAAGAATACAAAAAGACAATCGGGTGGTGTCTGATTGGTTTGTGCTTGGTTCCGAAGTTCGAAAGTACCAGGAGGTCTCAGGTTCAAATCCAAGGAGGAATAAAAATCTCCTTGTGGCCACGGAGGTTCAAATGCAGTGACTCCGGGCTATCTGCAAAACAAGTGGTCGCCCTAAAATTAGTCGTCTCGTATAACAGGTTGGATATCCAGGTTATTAAAAAAAAGAATTCAAAAAGACAAGATCCATATGCCCTAATGAACATGTAGTTGATACTTCAAACAAAAGGCCATTACCTTTCTTTTCTTATTTGTTTGTTTTGTCCATTTTGATCCCAATTTCATGCCAACATCCAATTATGATAACAAGGGTATCAATCACTTTCCCAATACCCATATACATTTTTCACACAACACTTATATTTTACTATTTCTAGTTCTATTATTGAAATTTAAAAACCGTTATAAAAATCATTTAACTTTAATAAATTATTCTAATAATATTTAAGAGCTGTTTATCAAACGCTTACTCGGGTAAGTGAATACCAAGTCATATTATCTTATCGGCTGAATATGGTAAGACCAAAAATCTTACCCGGTAAGAGCGAGACAAAGACCAAAAGTCTTACCCGGTAAGTGAGGGCGACGACTCTTACCACAGTAAGAGCTTACCGAGTAAATTGTTGCATACGATACCGTTTTGGTGGACTACAATCTTACCCGGTAAGTAAAGGATAGTGTTAAATTTACCCGTAGGCAAATGCTTACCGGATAAATGTTTGATAAACAGTCTCTTAGTTTTTGAAAAACCAATCATGGTCGTTAATATATATTTTTAACATTATTGTCACGATTATATAATATAATTTTTTGTATAAATTATAATGATTTAATTATTTTTAAAATTAAAAAGAAACTAAATTTATTTACCCCAAAAGTGGCAAAGGGGAAACTCGATTTATTCGTGCCCAAAACTTCAATAATGAATGATGGTTAAAGAAAGGAGACAAAAACCCCATGGGACAAAAGAATTCTTATTAAAGAAACTATGTTTGCTTTTATTTTATTTTATAATATTTTTAAAAAAAGGTAATTTATATGGCCTACTAATCTTTTTAAATTGGTTTAATAGTTATTTAAATAATATTACATATACATTTAATAATTTATGCATATCAATGTGTATTTTTTAATTATTAAATAATGACTAGACACTACAACAAAATTGAGTTTATAGGACAGTCTCAATCTTTAAGCGTCCCAATAGACTGTTTTATAGGACTTAATTTATAGGAGCAAAATATAAAACGTCATATCTAAAGATGTTGCAATAAGTTTATATGACGCTTTTGGGCGTCTTTACAAGTTCTTAGGACATTTTTAATACAAAGTGTCGTATTAGTAACTTTATATGACACTTTTGAGAAAGTGGCCTATAAACTCAATTTTGTATAGGACATTTGTTTTTATAGGACAGTTTTTCTAATAGTTCCTATAAAGTTGCTAATGGGGCACTTTATATTAAAAGTGTCATAAAAAACTTATTACGACGTCAAAAAACGTCACATAAACTTATTACAACGCCTTTAGATAGGACGCTTTATTTTTTTTGATCCTATAAACTGAGTCTTATAAAGAGGTATATTAGGACACTTAGAAATTGGGAGTGTCATATAAACCCGATTTTGTTGTATTGAGAAATGGTTGAATTACATATATCACCATTTAAATATTCATATGTGAATCACTAGAAAAAAAAAACGTTAAATAAGAAGGTTCATATATGAATCATTGAAAATACATATGTGAACTTATATGAATAATCTGTAACATCAGTTTTTATATGCATCTTCAAATAGATTTTTATAAAAATTTGGAAAAAAAAAACTAATTCTTTTGGGCCCTCTTTGTCACTACCTCTTATTACTTGAAACAGAGTAAATCATGGAAGAAGACAAACCTTTTTGACCCCTTTTTCTCCTACTTTCCTTCATTCACTTTTCATTTGATCTAAAATAATTATTTTTATTCAAGAAATATTAAAAAAAAATCATTTATTTATAAAACAATGACATTTTTATCCAAATAAAAAACCAAGATTAGGTGGGCCGTTTACCAAACATTTATCCGGTAAGTGCTTATCGGTAAAATTTAGCATTATCATTTACTTTTCGGGTAAGATTTTAGCCACCAAAACGGTATCCTATGCAACAATTTACCTGGTAAGCGTTTACCGTGGTAAGAGCCGTTGCCCTCACTTACCAAGTAAGACTATTGATTCTTGTCTCGCTTTTACCAGATAAGATTCTTGATCCTTACCATATTCATCTGGTAAGGTAATCTGATTTGATGTTTACTTACCCGAGTAAGCGTTTGGTAAACGGTCCCTAAGTGTGACAGTTACAATAATACAATATTTTTGTTAGAATTTATTGAATTAAGATATGTTTATTTTGAAAATAATATTAAAAAATTATTATATCTTGAAGAGAGAGAGAGAGAGAAGGGTAAAAATGGAAATGGGAGGAAAATTGTTGGGGGAAGGAGGCATGATGGAATCTGTTGGGTTAATGGCATGCCAACTTATGGTCCTAAATCATGAAAGAGAAATGGGGGGCTTCATGAAATAAAAGATGCTTTTTGGGGTTCCCAATAAAATTTAATAAACTATAGGGGCTTCTTCGGTTAATGTTTTTTTGGACTTTTTTATTTCATTTTTGGTATATGCACTGTTTATTTATACAGATACATTCTTGATAATTTAATGAAAGGGTTGTTTGTTTACTTTTTAATAGTTTCATTAAGAGGCAATATCTAAATCATTAAGAGGTGAATCTTGTTTGGTAAAAAACAAAGTCTGCCTCTTAATGGTTCTAAAACCCTCTGAATGATTTTGTATCATGGATCTCCCTTAACCATTAAGAGCCCTAATTTCATTGTACACAATTACCAAACAATTATATTTCATTTTGCACTATATCATGAGAGTCTTTTAATCATTCTGACCACTTAATCATTCTGCATCAAACCATTCAGCAATTACCAAACAGCCCCGAAGTCTTTTCATATAACTGAATGCAAATCGATCTGTGCTTTCTTCAAATCAAAATGAAACCCATTTTTTATACAGTCAATCAATATATGTTCGTTCCGTATGTGTTTACATTTGTTGTGGACCCGATCTTATTTAAATAATGTATTTATGTATGTCTGGTGATTCACCGAAAACGTATTAATAAACAAATGATAGGGTTTTACCGTATAATTTTTTGTTGGGTTTTTGAAAAAAAGCAGTAATATGAATTTTTGTGTCTTTCAGTATATAATAAGAATAAGAATAAATAAAATGTGCATTGAAACTGGGAAATGGAACAAAGATGAGTGACTTGTCTCCCCAAATGCAACCCTCCTTTACTCACCGACACCTCCCCAAATGAGAGGAGGAGGTCATATATATAGTACTTGGAATTTCAAACGAAAACATATTCATTTTATGTATACACGAAAGCATACTTATTATATGTGATAATATATGTGAGGAGACCTAGTGGTGTATGGGTAACTTGCCCACGACAAAAGTTACTTGTATCTCTCATTTAGTATCACATGTGTATCATCTATGATAGACTATCGTATCATATGTGATTAAGTATAATAAAGATGTGTTCTCATATTTTTACACTTAAATGTGATTAGGCGACCTTGGTCGTGACCTAGTTCACGAGCAAGTTGCCCGCACACCCTTGCGTTGACCATGTTTCGTAATCACATGTGAAAAAAATATTTATCTAAAGGATGGTATTATAGTAATATGTCCATTTTCGACTGCACTCCGAAAAGAACATCACAATTGTGGTTAGGTCAGCCCTAGACCCCCTTTATCTGAGGGTGACAAAGTGGTCAATAATTGTTGACTTGCATTAAATGCATTGGATACTATAAAATAATTTACATGCAAAATCTCCCAAGCAAATCGGCTTTCCAGCAAGAAGAAAACCGTGTTTTCATCATTCTCGCAGGAGTGTTCTATGTGATTGTTCTTGTTATATCTTTGTGTGAAAAGTTTATCAATCATATAAATTGTTTAGGTTAGGTTTTTATTTACCATCTTCTACAACAGTATGTGATTCTTAGATTCATGTTAATAAAAAATTAAAATTTGAAAGTATTTGAGTATTTTGTAATCAACCTCCCTCTCTTTTATAAATAGTTGTTAGGTGTTTGTTATCCCATTAAGGACCAACAATCAATATATATATATATATATATATATACATACATATATATATATATAAATATAATATACACACATATGCATGTATATGAATATGTATATATATATATATATATATAGAGAGAGAGAGAGAGAGAGTTATCATCAATTGAGAACTACTGAGTTCTGTGAGGACCGTGAGAACAACTTCTTAATTTGGATGTTTGTTTTTATCTAATTTTTGTCAAAAATAATATGAATACATTTTTGTAAATAAATGGAAGAACTTCCTTGAAAATGGTGTAAGAGGGACCAAACCTACACACACCTCTAATGCTCTACATACCTTTAGTCACCTTTACTAAGCCACCTTCACTTACTTAGTCACGTTCACAAGCATGAATTTGTTATGACTTCAATCATGATGACAATAACTTCAAGGGTGGTGTCTGATTGGTTTGAGCTTGGCTCCAAAGGTCAAAAGTACCAAGAGGTCACATGTTCAAATCCAAGGAGGAATAAAAATCCCCTTGTGGCCACGGAGGTTCAAATGTGGTGACTCCGAGCTATCTGCAAAGCAGGTGGTCGTCCTGGGATTAGTCGACTCGCATAGCGGGTTGGATATCCAGGTTAATATAAAAAAAACCATGATGACACTAGTATGCATGTGAATGTAAGTAGCCAGAGTTCTCGATTAGGGTTATCCTCTTAACGCAATTAGCAACCAAATAAGTTGTCAATTTGGTCTTATCAAATGCTAAAATAAAGTTGCTTGAAGTAAGGCATTTCATGAAAATAAGAAACTAAGTGTTTGTTTCACCAAAACAAAATGCTTTAATTTCAAGGACAAAAAAACAAGATAGACACCACTCTCTATGGCACTCATACCGCACGGGTCACACACACATCATAGAGAAATAAATCAGCATATGCAACCTATTGGCAGAGGAGCACTGTAGGGCTTAAACCCGTGACCTCACTCATATAGGTTTCATTAACACCTTTATTGCTGAAACATATCAACATGGACGGTTTTATAAAACATGATTCTACATGAATTGCAATAAATTAAAACATAAACATTTATTTTAAACAACTGAAAGATACCAAAGCTCCTGAAAAGTGCATTGCAAGAGTTGTACAAGATTGCGTTGCAAGAGCATGAGCTGGCAGCTCCTGGAAAGTGCCCTTAAAGCATAACCGAACTTTTACAAATGTGAGGGTGTGCCTGGGATCCTCCTGGTCTATGTTTGGATCCATTAGTGAGTGAAGATAAATGAACATGTGATAATCTCACATACCTTCACAAAAATCAATTAGATCACAACCAGATTAAAAAAACAAAAGACGAACATGTCCATCCTATATAAAAATGCACCTCTTGGTAAACATATTTTTCGTAGATATAATTGAAGGATGGTATCGTGGTTGGATGGTCTAGACATCCAAACCTAGAGATATGGGGGCGGAGTGGGGGTGCGAAGGTGCATTTTGTAAGCCAGTAATTCTTTTTTTTTTTCTATTTAAGATTTATATTGTCTATTATTTTTATTTGTTTTCAAACATTCATTACAACATAATTGGATTTATAGGACGTCAAAAAAAATTTAAACGTCCTAATAGACCACTTTATATAACAAGTGTCGTATCTAAAGGTGTTGTAATAAGTTTATAGGACGCTTTTGAACGCTTTAACAAGCATTTTACGACATCTTTAATACAAAACGTCTCATTAGCAATTTTATATAACACTATTTGAAAAGTGTCATATAAAAACAAGTGTCCTATAAAAAAATGAGTATATAGGACATTTTCTCATATGTCCTATAAAATTTGTTGATACGACACCTTATATTAAAAGTATCCTAAAAAGATTGTTAAGACGCTCAAAAGCATCATATCAATTTATTATAACTCCTTTAGATAGAACACTTCATATTTTGGTCCTAAAAATTAAGTCATATAAAGTGGTCTATTATGACGCTTAGAAATTGATGACATCCGATAAACCCAATTTTATTATAGTGAAATTAATCTTCTGTTAATAACTTAACACTATCTAAAACAAAATGATAGAAATATGATGTATAATGATAGTTTTAAGTCAAGCTAGTAATCTATTTACTTTACCCAATTCTTATAAATACAAAAAAAAAAAAAATAGTTTAAAAACATACAAACTAATTATTATTTTTTTCTTTATTAACCTGGATATCCAACCCACTATGCGAGCCGATTAATCTCAGGACGACCACCTGCTTTGCAGATAACTCGGAGTCATCGCATTTGAACCTCCATGGCCACAAGGGGATTTTTATTTCTCCTTGGATTTGAACCTAAGACCTCCTGGTACTTTTGACATTTGGAGTCAAGCTCAAACCAATCAGACACCACCTTTGTGGTTCAAACCAATTATTTTTATGTACTAAGATGATACAATATTATTTTTGTCCTAAAAAAACTTAAATTTACATTTTTTTTCTGAATAATAATTATATTAAACATTAGTAGCATTCATCTTTAGTAAACAAATATATATATATATATATATATATATATATATATATGAAACCAAATGTTATATAACCATAAGAGTGGTACATGATTGGTTTGAGTTTGACTCCAAGTGTTAAAAGTGTTTGGAGATCTCATGTTCAAATCGAAGGAGGAATAAAAATCCCCTTATGGCCACAAAGGTTTAAATATGGTAACTCCGAGCTACCTGCAAAATAAGTGGTCGACCTAGAATTAGTCGGTTCATATAACGGGTTGGATATCCAAGTTAATAATTTAAACAAACAAAATAAAAAAAAAACTTTAATGAAGCATGCAATAAAAAGAATGTAACCTTTGAGAAACCTAAAGTAGGTTTTGTTCCCTCTTGACATCATTCCCCACACACACCTTCTCATGATCCCATTGGTATATAAACCTCAATCTCTTCTTCAACATCATCAATCCATTTTGCTTTGCAACCAAAACTCCATACATCTACTCTTGTTATTTCCATCCTCGTCACCATGATCAAATTTGTTAGCCATCTCTCTACAGGTATACGTATTAATGTGTGCATTCGTATTTTAGACTTTTTTTTCTTGTTTTCTTGGACCTTTTTTTGTCTTTAGTACTGTTACATACATGTGATATGTTTGTATGTATGTATACGTGTTGCTTGTTCTTGTATCTAAGTGTAAGGGTACAAATTAATATATGTAATCGCAACATATATGCATGCATGTATGTATATGCATACATGTAAGTTTGCATTAGGCTCATATACATACATAGTGGGGCATGATATACATGTTGGTAATAGAATGACTTTCTTTAACGTTGTATATCCTGCATGTATGTATATGTATATGTATATGTATATGTATATGTATATGTATATGTATATGTATATGTATATGTATATGTATATATGCAAAAAAATTACTTCTTTTTAAGTGTTAGCCAAAGAAAGTAAATTGTTTTCATTATTTTATGTGATTTTTAGCAATGATGACTTGATGCATGTGTTTTTTAAGTATTGTTTTGGAAACCCTAGTTGAATGATAGTTTTTATGTCACATTGATGTAAAATTGAGAAGCATATAAGAGAGCGATGTTGGTAAGGTTCAATCTGAAAACGGATTTACATGTTTGCAGAATACGATCTTAGATTGAGCCGCGCCAATATCATTTTCTTTACAAAATCAATTGCTCCTCGTTGTTCATCTTTGGTTGGCATTATGTATAGCTTCCTAGTGTATGATTTTATTCGTCACTCACCATTTAAATATTCTAGGTTAAGTTGCGTCCATGACTGGATGACAAACATATTAGTATAAGAACCATCCGGTGGTTCGAGATACCACGGATGAATACAATATGCGTTGAGAATGAGACACCATAAATGGGTTCAGGAAAAAGTTATGGCACACTTAAGTGGTTTGCAGATACAAGATGTTAAATGATAATTGAACTTCTCTATGTTTCATGGGATATCTGGTCATTTGACTTTTACATTTGAGGCAGATCATTCTGATCATCCATTTGTACTGTTTACATCTCTTCCACAGCTCAAGTGAGTGTCGAAGTCATGATCATTATCAAAAGATGTTGTCATTCCTTCTATGTACTTGCTTTTCTAAGAGAGGAATATCAATCACAATGTTCATACCATGCCATGTTAATGATGTTGTGCAACATATCAATCATGTTTAACAAAAATAACTAGGCATTTCTCTCTCACACACAAACTCACATACCAAAGGTGAGAGAGAATGACATATCGTTGCTTTCAGTATCATTATCCTAATAACATTATCTATCATTGCAATCAATATTTTTCCTTAATTTTCAATTTAATAAATATATTCTTAATGTTGATCGTTGTGAAGACAATATGTTACTCTGAGAATTCGTTGAGAAAAAAAGTAGGACTTCATCAATTGTAATACTTGCATTCCTCTGAATAAACGTATAAAGGGTTGTTATGTGAAAAAGTTAGGTACTAATAACAAGCAGAGGGACTTTTATGGTAATTGTCGCATTATTGAGGGTATATGTAAAATGGGTCTAGCTTGGCTTGGCTTGGCTTGGCTTGTTTGAGTTAAGAGTTACTATCTTATCCTATCAATTTTAAAATAACACGTAAGCAAATAAATAATGACTCACATCCATAACCTGTTCGTTAAAATAACAAAAAAAAATGAAAAGGATAATGGATAAACAGTAAAAAAAAACGAAATCTTCATTTTAGATTACAAATAATAATGACGTTTCAGTAAACATTGTAGTGTTGTTTCAGATATAAATATAATGTAATTCTTTCATTAACAAAAATATAAAAATTGAAAGACAATTATACATAGTATTCAAAATTCTCCAAATTGGTTTATGAAATTAGAAATAGAAGAATTTATATATATATATATATATATATATATATATATATATAAAAGAAGAAATCAACTAGAATGACATGACACTATGAGATTTAAGTATTCCTCAAATCTTGAAAGATGGTTAAATTTGTTTATCCCACATGGGTGAAAAGAAAAAAAATAGAAGGAATGAAATGTGTATATATATATATATATATATATATATATATATATTCTTATAAAGCATTTGGCTAAAACTCTTAACACTCTTAAACTCATTCATCCCTAAACGATTTTATCCCTATCCGATTTAATCTCATATCTGAATTCGTGTAACTAATTGCAGATAAACACAATCAAATACATGATAAACTTCTCATTTTAAATATAAAAAATCTAAAATATAATTAGGATAATCATTGAGCTCTAACAGAATACTTAACTATTATCTTTATAAAATGTTATATTATTAAACCAAAAATAAATTATTTCAATATTAAACTTAAATTAAATTATAAAAAAATAATCTATACTATATTATAAAGCATTTGACAAAAACTCCTAAAAACTATTTTTTATGCGTAAAATACTGTTTATTAATGCATATTACTTAAAACTCAAGACTGCAAGTAGATTGTGCATAAGTACAACTTATTAAAGCTCGATTTTTGAATTCGTATAACTAATTACGGATAAATATAATCAAACAGAGGATTAAATATCTTATTTTAAAATATAAAAAATCTAAAATATAATTAGAATAATTATCGAGTTCTAACAAAATAATTGATTATTATCTTTATAAAAAAAGTATTATTA
>NC_037529.1:11674534-11704984 GCF_001531365.2 Cynara cardunculus var. scolymus | reverse complement strand
CCATATTATAACATCGACTGAGATAAAGAATAAAATGAAATACTAAAATCACGATGTATCTCGTTGTATTGCGCGAGTACGCTTCTAGTGTATATAAAGAGGAGGTGTTTCTTTTTTTATTGCAAGTCATGATGTTGGCTCAAATGAGTCAATCATTTCATTTGCAATTCTCATTATGAGATTTGAGTATATTTTTCTTAAATCTTAAAATGTGGTTAAGTTTGTTTCCAGATATATATATTAAAGGAGAAACCAATTAGAATGACATGGCACTATGAGAATTGAATATTCCTCAAATCTTGAAATGTGGTTAAATTTGTTTATCCTGCATTAGTGGGAAGAAAAAGAGTAGAAGGAATGAAATGTGTGTATATATATATATATATATATATATATATATATGAAAAGAGAATGTAATTCTTTTTGTTATAAGTCATGATATTGACTCAAATGAATCAACCATTTCATTTGCAATTGTCACTCCAAATTGCTTTATGAAATTAGAAATAGAAGAATAGTAATTATAATAAAAGTAAAGACGGATAGTAAGAGGCTTTCAATTAAAAGTGTATCGATTAAATAATTACTATTTATAATTTCACGTAAATAACCATACGGCATCGAGCATGGGTAATGGCTTATTTTGTGTACATATTTAATTGTACGTGTGCATGTATGTTATAGAGAGAAAGAAGAGGAGATGAGAGATGGGAGAAAAGGTTTTTTTTTAATTAAATTTTATTTTATTTTTTAACTATTTTTTTGTTGTTTAAATTGGATGTCACGAATTAAGTTCTTAAAAAAAGACCCTTACCCTTCATTCCAGTTATAAAGGCGTTACCTGTAAATTATTCAAATACTCTGCAAACTTATAATGACTTCAACCACAAGTATTGAAAAACAACTTACAATATAAATAATACAAGTTTTAAAAAGTAAAACAAATACTATTCGTCCCATAACAAATTCGTATAATACAAATACTGAAAAGCATATGAAAAAGATAAATAATACTGAGTGCTTAACTAGGTCTTTGTCAGCTATATAAACTCAGTGACTTCATGGTTGCATACTACAACGCTAAAAAGATCACAATGAGTAATGTAACACCCCTATATTTAAAAAATTAACAGAAAATTTAAAACTTTTAAATTCCTTCAATACAAATAAATTTTAATACAAAAATTGCATAAAGTTTACCGAAACTGAGGACAACGCACGTATCAGAGTTCTAAATGGACTATCTTATACCCAAACAAAATTAGAATAAGTAGGGTGTTACTAATACTACAAAAATTTGCTATCTTCAAAATCGGATGACGCCTCTAAGCCATCCTATTGAGACCTTTACAAAGCTTCAAACGCAATTCAGATCCCTCCAAGACCTGATATACATGTCGATAAAAAAAATGTAAGGTTTGACGCCTAGTGAGTTAAAGTAGTTTATCTCATAAACATAAACCAGTAAAATCCGAAGAATTTCCCTTTATTCCATTAATTCCTTATTAAAATAGCATTTAAAATCAAAGGAATATTTTCACAAATACCTGCCGTTTCTAAAATGAGATATGATAATTAAATGTTGCTTTAAATGTATAATGCCCCACATTCCTCATTTTATATAATCATGTATTTTATATATCAGTAAATACAATAGTACATCTTTGGTCCCAACAGTACAAGAAGCTATGTTACATAATGTACAACCAAAAATTTCCAAAATAACGTTCTTGTACAGAACTGGTATAGAAACCAATATTCTTAAAAATTCAATAGATATCACATAGCTCTTCAATGATCAAGTAAGCACACAAGGAAAATCTCACATTTTCTCCTTCGCCTTATCATTGGATAAATCCTGGCCTGTAATGCATATTTTTGAAACACAAAATGAGAGTTAGACCTTAGAGGTCTAGTGAGAAATCCCATTTTTTTTGCAATTACATGGTAAAAAACACCAAAACCTGTTATAAAATCATATTTGAAATTTCACGAACATCCAACAAGTATTGTAAAATATAACTAAAATATTACAACAGATAAGACAGATAAGAGTTATAAATGTTTCTTACCACACAAGGAATACAACCACTCAGGTTCTCATAAACAAATCCGTACATAATTCCCAAAGCTCTTAAAACATATAAAGATCAGAGCTTATAATCTCAACTTTCAAAATCATATAAAGAAATACCATCAACCAGAGCTCTTGGTTATTAACTAAAGCTTTTTAAAATAAAAACTATTTTTGAACTCAAAAGAAGATAGATTTAATGATAATCAAAGACCCTCTGGGCTCTTTATCAAATCTTTACTCTTTTGAACAGTTGAAATCTAATATCCGATATCAAAAACATTCGCTTATTTGAAACACGGGCAATTAATGCCTCTGACTATAAGTCATCTAACCAGCTAGATGTGACCTTAGGATCAAGCCCTTGACATCAGCTTCAGTTTCGTCATTGCAAGTGATCATTTAGTTAGCTCGCCTGCCTTTCCCCTCTATAGGACCCCTCTCTTTCAGTGTACATAGGCCTATGGCATTGTCAAAGCCAAATTTAGCCAAAAAAGCATCATCATGCTTATTTTTTTTCCCATATAAAATACCAATACACATATAAGCACTACATATCATTTTTATATATCCTTTAAACGAAATGAAGGCCCCAAAACGAAGCCTTATTCTAGTGATCATTCTAAACAACGTATGAACTCATCTTTTCATAAAATTAATGGCTCTTGTATAAGGAACAATAGTGTGAGGGTTTTCTCTAACTAAACCATGATCATAACCTGAATTTCGGAATTATACTCCCTCTTAACTTTGTCTGTTTATTTTAAACATGTTTACTTATATAATGCTCCATTCAGTCCTCAAACTTCCTTTATTACCTACTTTAACCCTTGAACTTATTCTTTTCTTGACAACTATAGTCCCTTGTTGTGATCTTTTCTACAAAGTAAACCAAAGTTTGGAGCGTTACATCGTGTAATAGATAATGAAAAATATCATTTATCCATATCCTATTATTATAATATTGGATAAAAGAGTCATAGATAAGAGAATAAATAACAAGTAACGGTTGTCGGCCTTAGAAAACAGACAAGGGATAATATAAAAACATATGTGACATGTTATCTCTCAGAATTGGTACACAGAAATTCGTAACAGCAACTATTAGAATCAATACAATCAAATAACAAATTTGCAGAAAATTTCGAACTCTCTCTCTCTAGATATGTGTGTGTGTGTAATTCGTATATATAAGTATATGTATACAGAATCGAATTAAGAATCAAATCATTAACTCAATTTTTACAACAAACTTAATGAAGACCGATATATGGATTGAGGCCTGCTATCTGCAATGTCCTTAGACATAAATTCATCCCTCGTACTGTAATTAGACATCTGACTACATAATTTAACAATCCATTCAAGTTGTAAAACCTGAACTTGACGAATCAAATGAATGCTTTCAAGATGAATTGAAATGATTAAGAACAAGAACCCAAAAGTGTTATGTTTTTCTCTACCAAAAATCGAGAGCATATGAGGTATTTATACGTTTTCCTTATCAACCGAAAGTAACCAATAAAATAAGTAAATGTCAGACAGTGAGTTGCTCGACTGGGCCCGCAGCACAAAGTCGCTTCAGAAACTGCGAGAGTTGAGACAGTAAGTTACACGGGTATTCCAGCGGCTTAGGCCTTGTGGGATCCCTCACAAGCCTCTGTTCCCGAATTCCAATTCAACAGAGTTACTCGTTGTGGCTTATGCCACGTGGGAGGCAATACATCTTTCTGTTTTCCACCTTTAACCATCCATATCCTTATCATGTCAAGAGACCCTAAGAGCCCTAAAGCCCGAAGCCGTCTTGACTTTTAATATTTGCTAAGTCCAACTTGTTAGTTATGCAACTTGATAGGAGAAATGGGTTAGGCAATACAACGCACAAATAATTTAGGATTTGGTCTATGTAGGATAAACCAACTACCCAAAAATACCCTGCATTTTCAATTCAAACCCTAGCAATACCCCACATTTGAATAGACAATAATAGAATTTCAAGTACATATTGTTCTATTACAAGAAACTAAACATGGCATCCATCAGAAAAGGTGTCTAAGGTACTTGAACATTTCATAGTGGGTATTCATCGGACGTAATCTATGTAGTGACGGGTAGTCTTGAACTAACCATGTTATGTAGTAAGTCTAGACAATGGATATGACACATCATATTTATGCATAATTCGATTCCTACCGTTGTGTTCATTTTGATCGTGAACAATTCCTTCTCCATGGGACTTTTAGAAGACGTACCCATATTTGTCCTCAAAGATGCAACCCACATCAATCTCATTTAGATAATGCAAACCAAGAACATTCAATCTTGTTCCACTGTAGAAGCTATTAGCATTATTAAGAATATATAGTCAACCCTAAAACATCAACAGAAAAATACACTATAAAACATCATAGGAATAGGCATACCTATGTACAATTATTTCTTCAGTCTTCCTCAACTTGTTTTCCTATTGAACCTAGACCATTGGATCTCTAATGTTGCTAGGTTAGGTTTCTGTTGAGTAGTAACTCATTGCGTTAGCTTTAAGCCCATCCCCCTCGATGTTGTATGAAAATTGCTCTCTATTAAAGCTTTTGTCAAAGGATCTGCAATGTTCTCCTTTGACTTTACGTAGCTAATGGATATGATTTCATTATTTAGCAAGTTTCCAATTATCTTGTGGCGAAACCTGATGTGTTTGGATTTGCAGTTATAGATTTGAGTTTTTGCTCTCATAAGAGCAACCATGTTATCACAATGTATGGAAACGACAGTAACAGGCTTTGGCCATAGAGGAATACCCTCTAGGAAACTCTTGATCCATTCTACTTCTTCAGTAGCTTTATCCAAGGCTACAGCTTATATGCTTCCATAGTCGACTGTGTATTGACAGTTTGCTTCGATGATTTCGAAGATATGGTTGCATTACCGATACACTATCTCCTTGATTCTTTTTGAGTAGGCTAGAAGGATCACATGGAGTGACTATCGATCTATCATCATAGTGACCAAACTTTCGTAGTACTCTCTCAACGTAGTGAGATTGAGTAAGTATGAAACCATTAGGATCTCTTTGAATATTTATTCCAAGAATCACATTTCATTTATGTGAAAAGTCATTTGATAAGTTGTTTAATATGTGTTAAGCCCAACTTGTTAATTAGGAAATTTGATAGGAGAAATGGGTTAACAAAAATAAGGCATAAATAAGTCGAGGTTTTGGTCTATGTGGGACAAACCAAATACCCAACATGACAAGTGTTCTGATACGTACATAGGTTGGAATCCAATAAAAACTGAGAGTTTCATGGGAGCTTTAGGAACTCACATGCACAACAGACCACTTTTTAGGTTGATCGTGTGCATTTTTAGAAAGGAAGGGAACTTCGATCTTTTGGTTTTTCACATCTGGATAAATTAGGGATCGATTTTGTGAACGTATATTAACGTTTTCTTGATAATGCATGTTAAGATAAAATAACTTACGTCAACATTTCCATCTTAACTAATAAATAATTTACGATTGATATTAATATTAATATTAATATTAAAAATAATTAGTAGTTTTTTTTTTATTAACTTGGATATCCAACCCGCTATGCGAGCCAACTAATCCCAAAGCGACCACCTGTTTTGCAGATAGCCTGGAGTCACCGCATTTGAACCTACGTAGACAAAAGAGGATTTTTATTCCTCATTGGGTTTTAACATGAGACCTCCTGGTAACTTTGACATTTAAAATCAAACTCAAACCAATCAGGCACCATTCTTGTGGTTAATAATTAGTAGTTTTCATGTTAACATGGGTATGAATAACTAGTATTAATTCATAGTTAATTATATTTAATATTTTATTAATTATTAGTAGTAATAAGTGATCATTAATATCAATCAAGGTATAATTAGAAGAAAGATGAAAAGATTGGCTAGAATTTACAGAAATGTTACTTTAAGTAGCGTTTTAATAAATTAACTTACGTCCATTCAACAAGACTTTTTCAAGCATAAAAAATAAACTAAAGGCTGTTTGATAATTGTTGAATGGTTTGGTGCAGAATAATTAAGTGGTCAGAATGATTAAGAGGCTATCATGATATATTGCAAAATGAAATATAATTGTTTGGTAATTGTGTACAATGAAATTAGGGCTCTTAATGGTTAAGGGAGATCCATAATAGGGGTAAGCAGCGGAACCGGGTACCCAGCTATAGAACCGGAACCGTCTTGGAACCGCCGGTTCCAGAACCGGAATCGATATGAGTGGTTCCGGTTCCGGTTCCTAAAATACGGAACCGATTGAGAATGGTTCCGGTTCCGGTTCTCAATTTTTCGGAACCGTTACCCGCCGGATACCCGGTATTTTTCAATAAAAAAAATAATTATTTTTTAATACCAAATTTATATTAGGTTTACATCTTAAAAGCACGTCGTCATCTTCAATCTTCATCTAAATTCTTCATATAAAATTATTCGTATTTTTTCAAATTGTGTGTTCATTTGGATTCATAGTATGTAATCGTTAAACTTTGAACATTTTCTATTAGTCTATTATGGTTTGTAATCGTTAATCAATATTTGTAACCATTATTCTGTATAATTTGCATTCTTGCTTATTTATTTAATGTTTTGGCAATGTTTTATTTTTTATTTCTAAATAACAAATTTTTAATATTTTAGGAAGCGGGTACCCGGAACCGGAACCGGTTYCCGGCGGTTCCGGTTCCGGTTCCAAAAATTTAAGAACCGCTCTAACCGGTTCCGGTTCCAATATCTCAAGAACCGCCGGTTCCGGTTCCGGTTCCTATCAAAAAGGGCGGGTACCCGCCTATGCTCACCCCTAATCCATAATACAAAATCATTCAGATGGTTTTAGAACCATTAAGAAGCAGACTTTTTTTTTTTTTGCCAAACAAGATTCACTCTTAACGATTCAGATGTTGCCTCTTAATGAAACTATTTAGAGATAAACAAACAACGCTTAACTTATGGTTGTCGGGCTAAAGAGTTGGATGTGGATGAAATTCCTAACAACAATGTACAACTTTTGATGCACAATTTACAACTCTTCAATCCATCATTAGCTTTGTCAAATATTTGACACCCCAAAAATTACACCAAGAGTTCTCGACTTCGAATAAATTCGTTCGCAAATTCATTAAAAAAAACAGACGATTTCTATTTACAGTGTTGCTTACCAGAATTCCTCGGGGGCTCGTTATACCACTTGGATTGATTACGAGTAGCGTTTTGAGCCCCTTCAGGTTGTTTCTTTTTACGCCTACTTTGTTGCGACATACGAGCATGGTAAGATAAAATGGCGAAGTCGTTTAGATCCTGTAACGGGCTCAGGGCCTTAATGACTTCGTCCATACTGGGTCGGGCCTTTGAGTCCCGACTCAGACAACTGTATGCTATTTGAGAAACCTTTTGGACTCCTTTCACGGAGTAGTTTAGCTCCAAACGAGGGTCGACTAATTGGTATACTTTTCGCTTGTCGGCTAGATATGGGCGGGCCCACATAACAAGGTTTTGCTCTCCGCTCGGACGTTTCTTGTCCATTGATCTCCGACCCGTCAATATCTCAAGAAGTACGACTCCAAAGCTGTAAACATCGCTTTTAGATGTCAAGTGCCCTATAAAATTTCAAACCGACCCTTGTTAGTTTTAATGCGTTGTTAGTTGTATAGTATCAATACTAGTTGTGTATCCATTCGATACAGTGGAGATGCAAATTTTTACTGTAAATTGAGAATGGAAAATTAATAAGTTTAGGCGCTTTAAAAACTTTAGTTGTGTGTCCAATGCGACATTTTAGGCGTTTTAATAAGTTTTTTTGGGACACTTTTAAAATAAAGTGTCATATTGGTTATTTTATGTGACGCTTTTGAGAAGTGTCAATGTTTTTATAGGACATTTGTTTAAATAATATCGTATAAAATAGCTGATACAACACTTTATTTTAAAAGCGTCTTAAAAAAGTTGTTAAAACGCCTAAAAGCGTTCTATAAATCTATTGTAACATTTTTAGATGGGATGTTTTTTCACTTGGTCCTATAAACTTAAGTCCTACAAAGTATTTTATTAGGATGCTGACACTTTAAGCGTCCTATAAAACCAATTTTTATGCATGATCAATGGTACCTGTCATCACGTATTCTGGAGCGGCATAGCCGTAAGTTCCGACAACCCTAGTCGAAACGTGAGTTTTATCTCCTTGTGGTCCCGCTTTTGCTAAACCGAAATCCGAAAGCTTCGCGTTATATTCCTTACGAATTAAAAAGACAAAAATATACATTGTCGTCAAGATCATATAACACGGATTCAATAAAAGAAAGATACAATAAATTAAATCCGCTTACGGTATCAAGCAAGATATTCGACGTCTTGAAATCCCGATAAATAATGGGCTCGGTCCCTCCATGGAGAAAGGCTAACCCTTTGGCTGCACCCGTCGCTATTTTGATCCGGTTAGACCACGGGAGAGGTATGGTTCCTTCAAGAGATTTAGCCACGGATGCTATAAGTAACAAGCATTTCGACTTTTTTAAGTATATAATATTTAAAGTAAACTACGTTTTCCGTTCATATGGTTGGTTAAAAATTGCAACTTTCTTTCCTATGCTTTTGAAATTACAGTTTTCACCCCTGCGGATTGTAATTCATTGTTATTTTCGTCCTTGAAACTATGTCAATGGTTTATATTAAGTATGAGTGACAAAAACAACAATGAATTGAAACTCATAGGGACGAAAACCGTAATTTCCATTCATAAAAACAAAAATAGTAATTTTCAACAAACCATAGGGACAAAAAATGTAGTTTACTCTAATATTTATACACAATAATACTCACATATTTGGTGAGGTTTGTATTCTTGACAACTCTGCTGATGACCCTGATACTGCCGAACCAATGACCATTTGGTAACGTTTTGACTTTTATGGTCAAACATACGGTTTTCTAACACTAGAAACGCACGAGAATTCTTCTAATTCTAACGGAAAATTAAATCTTGATTTTTACGTTGGAGAAACTTACTTCTGAAGAGATGGTTTTCAAGGCTTCCACGAGTCATGAACTCGTAAACGAGCAGTCGCTGATCGTCTTCGATGCAATATCCGATCAACTTCACAAGGTTTGGATGATGAAGTTGTCCAAGAAAATCGACTTCAGCCTGCACGAAAAAGACCGTATGTTTATCAATGCATCAATGTTTTGTACAGTACAACCCATCAATGCATGTTTGAGTCGCACTATTGGTCTTTGTGCATTAATGAGTTGTACAACGTAACACGACAATCCAAAAATGATTGCTACATCGAGCAGTTTCCACGTTGCCTTTTTATGCAATTTGCCTTCAAACTTCTTGCTAAGATGCATTAATGAAGTTTTATATACTAACCACCCATTCTCGATGGCCTTGAAGACCATCTGGCTTCAAACTCTTGACCGCGACGGTGAGGCCGGACCCAGGTTTAGCCGGGGCTGTGCCATTTTCCTCGATCCACCCTTTAAACACGAACCCGAATCCCCCTTCGCCCAAAATGCTATCGGGTCTGAAATTCCCGGTAGCCGATTTCAATTCGTGGAAACTAAACTGAAGAAGTTGGCATGGCTTCTTATCGGATTGAGCCAACTCTTGATTCGGGTTCGGATCCGAAGAGTTTTGAGGCTCGTGAGGAGCACACATCTCCCGGTTGCTAGCATTCAAGTAACGGGTTTCTGTTGCTGAACAAAAATAAATCTATCGTCAATATAAAATTTCATAACCATATTAATTTGCCAAATTTCGGAGGCATAAATTAAGTGGGACCGATATCGAATACTTATTTATTTTCAGATTCATATAAAATCTATAAAATTACGAATATGAAACGATCAAGAATGAATCAATACGGTCTCAAAAAATTACAACGATCTAATTTCATTTAATCGCCATTGCACCCAAAAAAAAAAAAAACTTCATTTTTCAAAGGATATTTTAGTCATTTCACTTTTTTTTAGTAAATTACGAATCAATAATTTCGAGATAAGAACAAATATAGAGACAAAAAACATATAACAAAGAAGTGTTGTTTTTTTAACAGAGAAACCCTCAATGATCATAAATTGGTATTACGGGTCTTACAAAAAAAATCTGAATTTTACATGATCTCAAGTCTCTATATATATATATATATATATATATGATGATATGATATACCTGCATCATAAACAAGACTGGTTCTGGGGAACGAAGCTGCAGAGTTTCTTCTTGAATCAACTGAGGGTTTACAAGAACCACTGCTAACACTGCGCCTTAGAACTGACCAACACCCACACTTCTTCTCCATTCTCTCACTAAATAATCGATCTCTTTAATCCTTTTTCATGTGGGTGTTTATCAATTCAAGAAATCTTGAAATGATATGAAGAACAAGAAGAAGAAGAGAGATTCTCTTAATTAATCTCCATGGCCTCTCCCTCTCTCTCTTTGTGTGTTTGGTTTTCTCTCCCTAATCTTTAGTGTTTCTTCATTTGGGTGTTCATCATTCAAGAAATCTTGAAATGATATGAACAAAAAGAGGGATTTTGTTAACCATGGTCACCCTCTCTCTCTCTCTCTCTCTAAAATGGGTGTCTTGAGTGTTTCTTCATGTGGGTGTTTTTGATTCAAGAAATCTTGAAATGAAAGAGAATGGAGGGATGATTCTTTTTAACCTGCTAATCTTTGATGTGAGAGAGATCTTAGAGAGAGAGTTGTATGTTTGTTGTTGGTGTAAAAGATTGTAGAGAAGCATCAATGATGACCATCATCACCACCATCAACATTGTGTACAAAAAGAACTTTTTTGCCCACCACTTTTTCCTCTCTCTCTCTCTCTCATTACCAAAAAGGAGGCAGTGAAATGGGACAGTTTTTGGGTGATTTTAAAGGAACCATTTTAAATCTTTTTTGTTAATTATTCATCATTGTGAAAATCAAAAAATAAAATATTAAAATTGGTAGAGAAATGGGACAGTTTTTGGCTGATTCTAAAACAAGATTAAGGGTTCATTTGTTTATCTCTTAATAATTTTATTAAGAAGCATTATTTGAATTGTTAAGAGGTGAATCTTGTTTGGTAAAAAAAAAATCTGTCTCTTAATGGTTTTAAAACCTTCTGAATGATTTTGTATCATGGACCTCTCTTAACCATTCAGCGCCCTAATTCCATTATAAATAGTTACGGAACAATTATATTTTATTTTACACTATATCATGAGAGCATCTTAATCATTCCGACCACTTAATCATTCTGCAATAAACCATTCAGCAACTGCCAAACAGTCTCTAAGAGGTTGTTTGTTTACCTCTTAACAGTTCTATTAAGAGACAACCTCTGTATCATTAAGAGGTGAATCTTGTTTGCCTAAAAAAAAAGTCTATCTCTTAATGGTTGTAAAACCCTTTGAATGGTTTTGTATCATGGGTCTACCTTAATCATTAAGCGCCCTAATTTCATTGTAAACAATTACCAAACAATTATACTTCATTTTTCATTATATCATGAGAGCCTCTTGATCATTCTGACTACTTAATCATTCTATACAAATCATTCAGTAACTGTCAAACAACCCCTAATTCCCCTTCTTATTAAATTATTCATCATTGTTACAACATTTACATCAATATTCCTCTCCCTCCCAGTAAAATTACTAAAATGGGGCAGTGATTATGTATGGGATGGTTGTAATACTTCATTGCATCTATGAAGGGTATATTTGGAAAAGAAAAGGTGTAATACTTTTACTTCAAGTTACACAATTCCAATCAAAATTGTACAAGATGAATAATTCCCTTTGGATCATTTATTGTACATTCTTGTTTCCTTTTTTTAATATTATTGTATTGTCTTACAAAAACGATCTGTTTTAATCAAAATTCTTGAACAAAACTTGTATATTTAACCCATAATCAGGTAAGATTACAAAAACATCTACAATTAAATGTTCTTATAATTAAAACCTGTAGTTTTTACAAGTCACTATTATTACTGAGAGTTTTTATAAATCAATAGCATGTTTTTAGTTCTTATATAAAAACCTTGATTTGTACCTTAATTAGTGTGTTAAAAATTACTCTATCTATACTATAATATAAAACATTTTAAAAAAACTCTTAAAAACCATTTTTTATGCATGAAGTACTATTTATTGATGCATATTACTTAAAATTTAAAATTACAAGTAAATTGTGCATAAGTAAAACTTATTAAAGCTCTATGTTTGAATTCTTGTAACTAACTACGGATAAACATATAATCAAATAGAGGATAAACATATCATTTTAAAATATAAAAAATCTAAAATATAATTAAGATAATTATTAAGTTCTAACAGAATACTTAATTCTTATCGTTATAAAAATATATTATTAAACCTAAATTAAGTTACTTCGTTATGTTAAATTAAATTATAATAAAAAGTTTGAATTAAAAAATACACAAAAAAAACTTTTAAATAGTTAATTTGATTCTAATATTGATATATTTTTTGCAAATTTTATATGATATTTTCAAAGTTATATTTTATTCAAAAATAAAAGCATTATCGTTTTCTCAAAACCACATAAAATCGTATTATATCGACATAGATAAAAAATAAAATGAAACATTGAAATCGAAATGTGTCTTGATGCATTTTAATTAGTATGTTAAAATTTTTCTATTATATATATATATATATATATATATATATTATTTGTCATATTAAAAAAATACAGTATCCACAAAAATGAGCTTTTGTAAAATCATCTCCAACGTATATACAAAATTGAGATTTTAGGCAAAAAAATTTCCTCCAACAAATCCTCCAAAAATTTTATGAGAAATGTGAATTTCTCGAAATTTGAAAATTCCCCAAAAATACCTTAGAGAAATTTTTTTTGTTATATTTTCAACGGTAATAAACTTTAACCATAAATGTTGATAAGAGATTAATAATATTTTATTACATGTATAAAATATTTTAAACAATATAATTAATGTTGTGATCTTCAAATTAGAGAATCTGTTAGAGTTGAATACTCTTTTTTATAGAGATTTTGAAATTTGATTCTTTATTTTAAAAAATTATTAAAAAAATCTTTTATTTTATTGATTTGACAACGATATAACTACGAATAAACGATGATCGATTAATTCAACTCAAAACCCAATAAAGACCACACCATTTACGGTAGAAGGTTAACAAAATAACGTTGGTCCCAATTGCCAATAAGATCGGACCCAGAGTCATAATTTCATGTTTTTCGGTTTTTAGGATTTTTGTATTTAAATATGCGTTTTAAATATTTTAATTTGTAAAGAAAATTAAATAGTTCAATATAAACATGATTATCATCTTTTATAAATTTTTAATATTTAATCTTTTGAGTAAATTATGGATTTGGTCCTTGTGGTTTTCCACTTTTTTGGGTTGGTCCCCGAAATTGGTATATTCCAAACTAGCCTTCAGAGTTTGTATTTTTGTAATATATTGGTTCCTGAGACTAACGGTGGTTAACGAGCATCTGTTAAGCATTATACTTACATGCATAGACGAAGAATTTTGTTTACAGATTTGGTCTGTCTTTTTTTCTTTGAAAATTAATATACTCTATTAGTTATATAATATAATAAATGATATAATTACACACACACACATACACACACATACACATACACACACACACATAGAGTAAGAATCGTGTGAGATTAGGATTTAAGGTGAAAATGTAATAAGGGATTTGGACTCTTGATCACTTTTAATCTCAAAACAATCAATGAATTGCGCTTTATAAGGGAATTGATCTAGTGGTTCTATTCAATTAGGATTGATCCAAGGATATAGATTTTTCCTTATCCTTCTCATCTTAACTTTCATTCTTATCGAAACTCAACCCTACACACATACACACACACAAATAATGAATTCAACCTTCCCCCCTCCCAACTCCACCCTCTCTGGTTACCTCCTTTTTCCAATCTCCAACCCTGAAATCCACCTGAAACACATAGGTCACAAAGACCTCCCAACAATTCCCGGCCCTTCCTTGAATTTTTTTTCCCATCGAAGACCCTTATCCAACATCTTAAAAAAACATTGAACATCCCTTCCCACTTTTTTCAGAAGAACCCCCATCCCTTCCTTTTTTTCAAGCAAAACCCTTTTTGTCTTCCTTACTTGGTGAACCTTTGGCCCTACTCCTTATCTCTTCTCCTTCGCCCACCAAATGCGGTTGAATCTCAATTGAAAACCCATCACGACCATTGCCTCTTCCTACCCTTGCCCTAACAGTCGTTATACCCCTTTCCCTCTATATATCTGATGATGAACAATCCTTGTATTTGAAGATAACGTGTTTGATGAACAAAATGAAAACCTAGAAATCCATATTAGAAACGGGTAAAAGCCAAAATCAAAACCCAAAATGACCACCCCATACAGCTAGAATCAAATGAGGAATTACAATTTGGTGCATCTTGATTTGGTTATCTTTGTTTAACATGGGGATTCAGGTTTTTTATTTTCAGTTTTGATGATTAAGGTTAAGATTTGGGTTTGATTTTGATTTTTATGAGGGTTTATTTAGGTTTGATTTTGATTTAAAGTTTAGGTTTGTTTTTTTTTATTTTTTGGTGTATGTTTATTATCGTGTGTGGTGGCCGGAGATGAAATAAAGGTCGAAAAAATGATCACAAAAAGGATTTTTCCGGGGAAGATGACGGGAGAAAGGATTTGGTTGAAGAAGATGAAAAGGAACGGTGAAGATCTTGTTTTTTGGGGAAGAAGGTGAAAGTAGGGGTAATATATATATATATATATATATATATATATATATATATATATATATATATCTGATTTTATTAAATGTGAAAATAAGAAAAAGATTGGCAAATGACCAAAATGCCCCTAATTTAACGAGGCTTTTTAACTTGTGTTAGTCTCAGGGACCAATATGTTACAAAAACAGAAACTCCAGAGGCTATCTTGGAATAAATAAATTATGGGGACCAAATCCAAAAAAATTGGGAAAACCACCGAGACCAAATCTGTAATACTTTAATCTTTTAATTATTTCAAATTACTTTAATTTAATTTTTAATTATTACAATAGTTTTTTTTACTTTTTCAATTTGTCACATATCACTCTAGATTTAATTTCTAATTTTTTTCTTTTAATTTTAAATTAAATAGATATAAAAAAATTGAAAGTAAAAGTTTATAATAAAAAAAAATTACTACCGTAAATATGTCTTTTCGATCTTTTTCTTTTATCATTATAACATATTAGAATCACAATCGATCAGGTTTAGTATCGAATTGCTTAAAATTTGTTGTTCCAGAGGTCGAACACACGAGGCCGAACACGATCTTTGAAGACTGTTATTTTCAACATATCTATCTGTATAACATAATTTTATAACAGTTCTCGAAACCTTTTTTCCATGATTGAGTTCTTTTAACTGTTATTTATCTCTATTCTAATCATCTTTTTTTATATGTCGCTTTCAGTCCCTCAACTATAGCTGCCACTTTGTAGACATATGTTCATGCAGATAACTATACATATGATTATATGCACCATCTTTATCGAAATGTTTATATTGATTCGTATAATTATCCTTTTTATTGATTTCATTGGATATACAACAAAATCGATATGTTAGGACGTTAATAACCGTCTTAATAGAGTAACTAATTGAAATTTTTATCATTTTATGTCTATAAGATCAATGAAGCGTTAGAATAGGTTATTACGACAAACTTGGACCACCTGACAAAATTTGTTTTGTTGTTAGGATCAAGTTAGACAATTTAAAATGGTTCACGAAATAAATCCTCGTATCATCCTTTTTTATACGACGCTTCTTGAAAACCGTCAAATAAAGATGTCTTAATATTTACCAAGTTCTATTGTAGTGTTGGTCAGACTTAAAGTAAAGACTAACAAGTATTACGTGAGTGAATTACAGATTTCGTCCATGTAGTTTGGTGAAAACTTTGGTTTAAATTTTTACAACGTCTTCCTTGTGGTTTCAATTTTGTTTAGGATTGTTAGATGGATTTCGTTAAGCTCCCCTCATGTGTCAAAGTATGTAAGGGTAGTTTGGTCATTTTACCTATTTATTTATTGAGAGGGTATTTGGGATTGCTTATAAAAACAACTTATTGACTTATTTCGGTGTGGCACCTGTAATAAGCACTTTTGAGTGTTTGGATAAACAACTTATACCGGTGTCAAACCGATAATAAGGAGGTTTTGAAGAAGTTAAATCATTCTAAAGCATTAAAGGAACAAAAATCAACAACCCCACATGCAAAGATTGCTTGCTTCTATTTTTTGTCACTTGAGAATCATACGAGTAAAGTTGTTATACCCCATGAATGTAGCTTGTAGACAAACATATGAGAAGATGAACACAGGGGACCTTGACAAAATATCGGACATTGACTCCTCACTGGGGAATATGAATATAAGCGGTGAGGAGGTTTACTGTCAGGATTCCTTTTTTATTTTTCACATAACGTCTTCAAAAATTTATACACAACTAGTCCAAACTAATTGTACCATTAAAATATATTAAAAGAGGGGTAAAATTACCAAGAATTCTCTTGAGGGGCGAGTGGGGCACTTAAAATGAGGTTGAGTTAACGAACGTTAGGACAAGGGACCTATTCCAAAGAATCGAAAACACTAAGAATTTTTTTGTACGTTTAGACAACAGGGAAGAAAATCAAAGTGAACCCAAACCATAGGGATGGAACTTTTGTAATTAACTCCAGAGTAAACCTCAATTTTCATTCCCGTGGTTTTTCGAAAATCTTGGTTTTGATCCCTAGAGTTCATTTAATACAAATTTGTCGTCGTAGTTGCATTTTTGTCTGATCTTTGTTCCTCCCACTAACAACCATAAAAAACCGCTATGTCAAGGGCAAATTGGTATATGTATGTATGTATATATATATATATATATATATATAGAGAGAGAGAGAGAGAGAGAGAGAGAGACTTGAAATCACGTGAGATCCGTGAGACCACTTTTTTACACTTGAAACTTCACATCAAAACGCTGTGAATGTTATATTCATAGCAAAACACTGTGAAAGTAACCTTCACAGTGTTTTTGTTGTGAATGTTCGACTATTTTTTTACCTTCACAACATTTTGTTGTGAAATTTCAAGAATAAAAAAGTGGTCTCACGTGAACCCAACCCTATATATGGTAATGTGTAATATATTACACTTTTTTAAATAACTAAATGACATTTTTACTCTTGATAACAGAAAGAGACTTTCTACATGTCATAATTAATGGTATAATGGAAAATGAAGGACCTGCTTTTAAAAGTGAACACTTATTTTGAGACAAACTAACATAGTAATGTGAACATTTAATTTGAGATGAAGGAGTATTTAATATATATATATATATATATATATATATAGAGAGAGAGAGAGAGAGAGCAGGTTTACTTTCCAAAACACGTTATTTGTACAAACCGTACAAATCTCATTTAACCAATCATAATTTTTTATTTTGTTCATTTTTTTTATAATTATGAGAGGTTCATTATTCATTTTTATTGTGGAGAGTGTTAATCATGGATATTATAATTTTCATTATTTTAATTTTAGAGAAATACATGAAACAATTTCATTAAAATTTCATTAAGTATTATATGAAACAATTTCATAACCCTATATGAAACAACTTCATTAAAAAAGTATTATATGATACAATTTCACAAGATTAAACAATTTCATAAAAAAATTTCATAAGATTAAACAATGAAATCGATGGATGAGGTGGTTTGCACGGTTTGTACAAATATAGGTGGTTTGCATTTTAGAAATATTCTATTATACCCCCTTTAACTTTATGACTATTACATTTGGCTCCCCGCCCTCATAATATTTTAACAAAATGAATTTAAACCCATTTATTCACATATCATTTTTATTAAATGACAGAAATGATACATTTCAACTCATTTCTTATATTTTAGCTCCAATAAAATAAAACTCATTTTATTTTATTTAACCTCAATTTGGCATTGTGTTCGGCGAACGACTGAACCCCACAACCTCCTCTCCAACCTCATCAATCTCCTTAAACTTCTTCCTCACCTCTTTGCCATTTCCTCCCTCTATCAACTCCTTCACCATCTTATTTAACCCATCTAACTTCAAAATCCCTCTCAACACCTTGTTCCGACCACAAAGGCTTAGAAATCCATTGATTTGATTTGGGTTTTGTGTTTTGTTTTATGTTTTTGGCTTTTGATTTGAGTTTTCTTGTGTTTAAGATGGTTTCTACTTGACATGTTTGGGTTTGAGGTCTGTTGGAAATGGTGGTGGGAGAGGGGGCGTCGGAATTTCGTTAGAGTAGCAGGGGTACGGGAAAGGGAGGGTGGGAAGAGGAAAAGAGAGTCAAGGAACCAAATACATGTCTTATTGTAATTGGTTGAAACTTGATTTAATTCACAATTTTCTAAGAAAGAACGAGAGAAAATGGAAAAAGACAAAAATGCCTTTAACCTAACAAATTTTTAACGATTGTTAGTGAAAAGGACGAAAATCGACAATATAACCATCATGGTTTATAAAAATGTTCGGATTTGATCCCTTTCTTTAGCAACCATTAAAAAATTCATTTAAATGAGTGGCATTTTCCTCTTTTTATCATTTTATTTATCATTTACCCAATTAAAAACTACAAGAACCAAACCATAAAATTGATTTTTATTGGTTAAAAGAAAAAAACCCAATAAATGGACGAAAAAGCCCCTCATTAACGGAGTTTTTCAACAACCATTAGGAGGACGAAATACACACATTTTTACAAATTATGATGGTCATGTTGTAATTTCAAAACTGCAGAGACGAAAATGTTATTTTCAACAAACAACGAGAACTAAACTTGTAGTTTACTATAAAACAGTATATTTAACAATATAAAATTGCATGGACAATTTGTCATGACCCTTTTCGGCTTAACAAACATTACCATGAAATTGAAGTTATAAGTTCAAATGAGATAAACATACCTAAGCCTTTTTTTTATTAACCTGGATATCCAACCAACTATGCGAGCTGATTAATTCCAATGCGACCACCTGCTTTGCAGATAGCTCGGAGTCACTGCATTTGAACCTCCGTGGCCACAAGGGGATTTGTATTCCTCCTTTGATTTGAACATGGGACCTCCAGATACTTTTGACCTTTAGAGCCAAACTCAAACCAATCAGGTACCACCTTTGTGGTTACATACCCAAGCCTTTAGATGAGTAGCATATTGAAAATAATTTATCGAATTTCAAGTAACATATAATTTTAATTATTTTATTAGAAATGAATAAATTGAAAATAAATAATTTTTGGGGAGAAATAATTTATAAAAATTATTGAAAAATAAATAATTAAATTCATTGTTGTAATAAAGAATTGAAAAAAGCACAAAAATTTGGTAATTAATCATCATAATTTACTAGATGCTCTTGTTGAAAATAACATTTTAAAGTTTCAAAGGTTTTTTATTCCAAAAGGAGGCATATAATGAGGTTCTTTCATGTCCAACAATGCATCATGGCCTTCATAATGTTAAAACATATTCTTATTAAATCCTATTTATTCAAATATTCGTCTGATATTATAAATAAGAATATCATCAAAATATAAAAGATATTACCGATATCAAGATTCTATCAAGAAATTGTTAGTATATTAAAAAGATTCTGTATTTAAGATCAATTTATCTACTGTTATTATATGTAAATGAACGTTACAGTGTTTACTGAATAACACGCTTAAAAGGAAGACTGTGAATTTATATAGAGGGCGTTCACGAAGGCATAAGCAAACACCAATTGGGCAGGTATTACTTTAGGTATTAGAATATAAATTGTGCGGTTAAAAAAACATATAAAAGATGGTCAAGAGAATATCGGGTCCAATCCAAAAATACCTATTTGCATACTCTATACTTAATGTATCTTTTTCTATTCATGTTCGTAAATGATACTTTGAAAACGAGAATTTTTTGGCGTTTATATGTATTCTAAAACCATATGTTCAATTTGTTCATACTGTGAAAGTCAACGAATTTAGTATATATGAGATGTTGACTCTGGTTTGCTTTTTATATATCTTTTATTGGCACACGTGTATTCTAATATGTACAGGGGGGGAAAATCAATATTTTTGTATCAGTGGGCTTGACTTATCAAAGGTTTTTCGTATAACAAGTGACTTGTTTAAAGGTTGACATTTTGATTCTTTGTTGAAGGCCAATGATTCGATCTCTTTTTGACTTATACATACATACATACATACATACATACATACATACATACATACATACATACATACATACATACATACATACATACATACATACATACATANTACATACATACATACATACATACATACATACATACATACATACATACATACATACATACATACATACATACATACATACATACATACATACATACATGCATGGCCATTTCACTTGCATCTTGGGATGTTGTGGATCAAGAAAAGTAGTTTGGTGTGATGAGATGAAGTAAGAGATGCTATTCCTTCTCCATGATGCCATTTTCACAACTTGCATCTTGCCTTCTCTCAAAAGGTGGGGTGTTTGTTTAATCCGAAAAGTATATGTTTAATTATTGTAATCACGATATAAAAAACTGTTATGTTTAGTTTAGATGACGATGATGATGACGATGGCGATGATTTGATTTTCTTGTATACAAACACATACCAAACACCAAGAAAGTGTTGTTATGTAACCACAAGGATAATGTCTAATTGGTTTGAGCTTGACTCCAAAGGTCAAAAGTACCTGGAGGTCTCAGGTTCAAATCCAAGGAGGAATAAAAATCCCCTTGTGGCCACGAAGGTTCATATGCGGTGACTCCGGGCTCTGCAAAGCAGGTGGTCACCCTTGGATTAGTCGGCTCGCATAGCAAGTTGGATATCCAGGTTAATAAGAAAAAAATGTTGTTATGTTATTTCTATTGAATCATATTAGTTTATATATTGCACCATAATATTATGAAACACACTACAACAGTTGCATCATACTTTATAGTGATAAAGGATCGATGGGTCTCATCAAAGCTACCAGTTACATCCCCCAACCTATGAATACAATTACCTTTTTAAGTCTGTTAGTGTTAATTAACTGTTTGTTACCAACAACAAAATACTGAATTTTAAAGTTGTTATCAGTATCATTTAGGTTTTTTAAATAATTGTAATGAACAAATATGTAGATTGTTCCAAACTAATTCTTATAATAACAATAACTAACAAAATGTTTATCAGACCATTTCTTGCGAACAATGTATTTTGCAGCCGGCGTCTTTAGCAAACACTCTATTAGTGAGTTATTATGCACCAAATTTGTCATAAACATCCTCGTTGTTGAGCCCACATAAACCTTTTTTAACCAACAGATTTCTTAGGGTCTGTTTTGTTTCATGAACAAGTCGTTTAAACACACCAAATATTTATCCTGATCGAAAAAGTGAAAAAGAATTGTTAAGAAAAAATGTGCTTCTTTATCGCAAGCAATTATAATTTTAGGAAAAAATGATGTTAACCACTCACTAATACAGATGCACAAATGGGTCGAGGACCAGATCCGAGCCTATCTAGACAAGGACCGTAATTGGGCCCAATACAAGCTCACCAGCCCAATTAACACTATATTTTTCATCGTTGTAAAAAAACATAAAACACTGTTAGGGGCCGTTTACCTAGATGATTACCCAGTAAGTGCTTATCGTTATGAGTCAACATTGTAATTTATTTTACTTGATAAGATTGTAGTATATCAAAATGGTATTGTATTCAACAATTTATCTGGTAAGCGCTTACCCGGGTAAGAGTCATCACCCTCACTTACTGAGTAAGAGACTCTTCATCTTTATCATTGCTCTTACCGGGTAAGATTTATGACCCTTGCCATGTTCATCCGGTTAGGAAAATTACCCAATAAACACTTACCGAATAAACGTTTAGTAAACGACCCCTTAGTTTTTTATTTATTTATAGTTTTTGTCATATTTTAACTTATACGACATCTTCCCACATAGGACGACTAGTTTGAGTGGCACTACAGAAAATATAATCGATTTATAAATGAAAATAATCACTTACCACTTAAGAAACAGGTTGTTTCTAAATTTTAAGATCAAGACCTGTTATATATTTTGCTGGTGGGCGAGCTTGGAAAATCAGTCGTTATGCATATCTACTTGCCGAATTTTCAAAACTCGAAACTCAGTAATCTTAACCCTGTGTTGTAAATTTTCATTTACTTTCAGCTCAATACTGTCTTTTAGTTGATTCTGTTTTTTTTTAAATCGTAAGAAGTTATTGCTTTCAAGATACCCCGTTCACTCAGCAACAATTTTCTTTTGCCAATGAAGGAAAAAGTTTACCATACGAACATCTTCGTTCTTAAAGATATGGAAGCTTTATCTTCGTGATTCCCTGCCTTACTTCTTTTGAATTTGGCGTTTTTCTCACCAAACATGTCTTGATCCTTCTGTCAATACCAAGCATCTTATTCTCGTGCCTCTTCTTCCTATTCTATTTTCTCTTTCCTTGCATTCGATATGTTTTCTTAGTTATTTTGCACTCATAATCATTAAAATCATGGTTTTATTCGACTCTAATGTATATTTATTTATCTTCTTCGATACTTTTCTTTTATTCCCCGAAACCTGTAATTTCTCGCAACTTAATCATAAAACTGAAAGACTACTGATTTAAATCATAATTTTGCAAATGAAATATATTTATCGTAAAATCAACATCTTTCTGAAACCCACCATTTTCTTGATGAAAACCCGTAAATCAAAATACTCAATTACACAACCGAAATCCAATATTCACACGACCAAGAATAAAACTGTAAAACATTAAAACGAAAAACTTTAAGGGGTTGTTTGTTTAACTCTTAATAGTTCCATTAAGAGACAGTCTCTGAATCGTTAAGAGGTGAATTTTGTTTGGCAAAAAAAAATTATGTTTCTTAATGGTTTTCAAAACTCTCTGAATGATTTTGTATCATGGGTCTCCCTTAACCATTCATCGCCCTAATTTCATTGTAAACAATTACCAAACAATTATATTTCATTTTTCACTATATTATGAGAGCCTCTTAATCTTTATGACTACTTAATCATTCTGCACCAAACCACTCAACAACTGTCAAACAGTCTGTTAGCTTTACTCAAGTCTTATATACAATTACTCACGCTTACCCAAGGCATAAAAACATCCGAAGATGGCGGGAGAGACTCGATTTTCTATTTGTTGTGACGGAATACATAAGTAAGCCACAAATCAATGTTATAGAAACATTACTCATTGATAAGCATACCATAAAATCAATCAAATCCAGTATATAGTCAAATAAGTAAAGGCTTATAGATAAGTGCACAATGACATCAACCAAATCGAGTCTATAGTTAGATAGATACATGATGACATCAACTAAATCCAATATATAGTTTAATGAGATAATAAGCTCGCTCACTTGGAAATTACATAATAATCATAATGCCTAATTCTAAGCTACAGTAAATGATGAATTGGAAATTACATAATAATCACAATGCCTATTTCCAATAAAACAAAAGGAATCTCAAATTAAACTCGTTAACTTGAAAATTACATAATAATCACAATGTCTTTTTCCAAGTTATGATTTGAGAATCTCATCCCTCACGTACTCCATAAAACCAACTCCTATGCTTATGGATCCATTGTATTACAATCTAAAATTACACGACACTAAACCACAAGGGTGGTGCCTGATTGGTTTGAGCTTGGCTCCAAAGGTCAAAAGTACCAGGAGGTCCCGGGTTCAAATCTAAGGAGGAATAAGAATCCCCTTGTTGCCACGGAGATTCAAATGCGGTGACTCCGGGCTATCTGCAAAGTAGGTGGTCGCCCTGTGATTAGTCAGCTCACATAGCGGGTTGGATATCCAGGTTAATAAAAAAAATCTACACGACACTAATTGAATGATTAACGCACCCAAAGCATGTAATATATCAAATAATTATGTCATAACTGCATATAACTCCAAACCTCGACAAAGCAAATTAACCGGACAAATATCTCTAAGAATCATTTCAGTCAAAACTAAGCCAAAAGCTCAATAACCCAATAAACTATTTCATAAAAGTCATCAATAGCAATAAAATGTGTTTAAACGATGTTTACGCAAATACATATTCCAAAGATGTGATTAACTCAAAAACACATCATTAGTTAGGACAAATCATTTTCTAATTAAATCAAACGATTTATATTCCCAAAATGTTGCATAACACAATAACATGTCTTTTCTAAACGGTTTATAAAACCAAATATACTAGAGTGCATTTATATAAAAATCTCTATTTGTACAATAAATCATCAAAAGTTCACATTCTTGAAATTTGTTTATCAAAAATATCCAAAAACCCAAATATCAGTATTTCACAAGATTTACTAACCCAAATTTACCAAATGTGCAAACTTAGTCAAAGACTCAACACATGTGATAAATATCAAGTAAAAAACACTTTAATACTTCAAAATACTCATTTTGGCATGTACATAGTTTTCACAAAGTAACTTGAACTCATCTTGCTAGATTTAGATTAAATATAGGTTTTACTCTACAACTTGAGTTTTGTTGGTGAAAGCTTCGGATCTACAACATCCATAACTAGGACCTTCATCTAGGTCATAAAAAACCCAACATACACCAAAAGCAATCCAAATTAGATTCATAAACCAAACCCTAAATATGGTGCAAAAACTCCAAAATCTTACCTTTCGATTTATAGAAACCCTATCTATTTAACACTACAACAAAATCGGGTTTATAGGACGCTCCCAATTTCTAAGTGTCCTAATAAACCTCTTTATAAGACTTAGCTTATAGGACCCAAAAAATAAAGCGTTCTATCTAAAGGCGTTGTAATAAGTTTATATGACGTTTTTTGACGTCGTAATAAGTTTTTTAGGACATTTTTAATATAAAGCGTCTCATTAACAACTTTATAGAACATATTTGAAAAACTGTCATATAAAAACAAATGTCCTATAAAAAATTGAGGTTATAGGACACTTTTCTGAAAAGTATCCTATAAAGTTATTAATACGACCCTTTGTATTAAAAATTTCCTAAAAAACTTGTTAAGACGTCCAAAAGTGTCATATAAACTTATCACAACACCTTTAGATAGGACGCTTTATATTTTGGTCCTATAAATTAAGTCCTATAAAGCGGTCTATTGGGACGCTTAGAGATTGGGGGTGTCCTATAAACTCAATTTTGTTGTAGCGTAAAGAAACTCCAATCCTTATTGTTTCTATCTTAAAGATATTCGAAATACGAATCCATAGAAACTTGAATTGCCCAAAACGGCGAGTTATGGTCAAATGAAGAAAATCCCGATTTTTAAGCACTATAGGTCGCTCACGATAATGTCATGCGATTGTGCCCATGTCACTATCACTCAAATTATACCTAGGCTCCCTTTCTCCCTTGGCGACTCTGATATGCTATTATGCCCAATGCCACTATCGTCAAGCACTATCTTATGACCCATACCGATAGTTTTTCCTACTTTTCACTCGTTTGAGCTCGTTTCTCACCTAAAAGATGATACTCAATATAATCCAACTTCAAAATACTTAATTAAACTATTCTAATGGTGAAACAAATATAGGACTTGAGATTTCACCTTACTAAAGATCTAGTTGTTATAATGCGCCAGTGTCACTATTGCATGGCACAATTGTCGGGACCACCAAACACTCGGTATCATCTATGCCATCGTGACATGTGTCACAACCGCATGGAAAAATAGTCTAGATGATCATATTCTCAGTACCATGGGTGCTATTATAACAAATGTCACAATCGCATGGCACAATAGTCAAGAGGATCATACTCTTAGTACCGTTGGTGCTATTGTGACAGATTTCACTATCTCATGGCACTATAGTCAAACTCCATAACTAGCTTTTATTTACTGGATCACTCAGTTCAACATTTTCTGCAACTGGGACAAAAAATAGGATATTACAGGTTTGGTAGTGCTAACCTACCAAGTACAAAGCTTGTAAGACACATATATTTGTCAGAAAGCGTAATGAGAATAATTAAGTCATATTGTATAAGACTCTCTTTTGGCACAAGGTTTCTTGGAATGCCCTGGATTGACCACGAGAAGACTTACCCTCACGCGATGGACATAATAGGCACTCTTGACAGACATAATTAACTAATGTGTATTTATAACGAAAACGAGTTCCAGATTTTCAATAATAGCTTTATATGTCGATGTTATGAACATAGTAGACACTCTTGATGAAATAAGAGAAATGATAATCTACTTGAAATTTGAATTTGAGATGAAAGATGTTGGGAAAACTTGGTTCTGCCTAGCTATTGAAGCTGGGACACTAAGCTTATGAAATATTAATCCGATCCGCATATGTCCAGAAATTGATCAGGCGATTTAATATGGACAATGTAACACACAAGTTACCGAAGCATAATTACCGCATAACTCTTAAGTTCAATTACAAGGCAAATCTCAACAAAATATGGGACACATGTTTATACCATCAAAAAAATAAGTTTTGTACCAACATTTACGTCTAAAATACCGAAGAGTGTTCATCGGGAAAACATCAACCCGGAAAAGTGACAACTATACAAGTACTACCCAAAAGTATAAATTACCATGTACCAAAAGATGACGATCCTTGCTTCCGACGCGAATAATCAACAGTCAAACAACTTTCTTTTTACCCCTATCTTCTTTTCTTGAAATGTTTAAATCTAAAAGGATAAGATAACAAAGCTTAGTGAGTTTAAATGGATGTCATGTGTATCATGTCTCACATAAGTTCACATACAAGGGAAGTCAATGAGTACAAGAGTCAATTATCATCAAAGGCATGTGCTATCAAAACATAGGTTCTCAAGGAAACAACAAAGGCAATAAACTTTCAACGAGTACTCGATCACATGAACTTATCTCACAAACATATCAGATACTCATAATCATGCTATGCATAGCTAGTACATTAACCAACAATTTATGTACAAATCAACCAACAAACATTAGGTTTGACTGACCAATCCGTGTTCCTCCACTCTCGGATGGTGTACAAACCCTCTACTCATCTTCCTACAATAACCATCCTCCATCCCGGACATATGAGTAGGGACAGCCCCCTCCGGTTGTCTCACCCGGATCCAAAGGTGCCCGACAACCGACGCCCAACACAAGAACAAAACAACAGATAGACCATTACAAAGTGATCATGGTATAATAAGTATCAAGACCATAAGGATAGTACATATACACATATATCACATAATAGACACATATCCAAGTAAACTCACATTACACTTCGGTTGCATTAAACCGAATGCCAAACCGAGTGGTCGAATCTCAATTCCAATTCAAAGGTTGAGAACCACCTCCAAGACTTCCTTACAGTATTAAAAAAAATCCCTGGAAGTCATATTCAAAGTCTCATTAGTGATGCACATCAAGAACTCACACAATTCCCATTTCAATTAAGGCAATCTACTTTGAATTCCACTCTAAACACTCAACTTGTAGACCTGTTTTGACCCTTTAAAACTCAAAATCACCATTTGACCTCAAGATAAGTTGTAGCCCTTTCTCTTTCCTTTTCAGGGCCTATTTATACATAATTTTAGGAATTTTATACGAATTTATATGATTTTTCAAAGACTAAGCTGTAACCATGTTGACATATGCTCAAAACATCCATTTTTCATTCAAAAACATGACCAATACTAGCCCAATCAATTCCAAATTCATATATTAACTTATTTTTACCATATTACAGAATAAATCAATCATAAACCTGATTATAACATCAATTTCCTTCCAATTTCTTCATATTTCACTTTGACTCCTAAAAGTCAACACATGTTCTTGAGTTAACATTATACATTTCAAGAAATCTTATAATTCATCCATGGATTTCACATACTAACAGATAATAACACTTAATCTTAACATAATTTAATTACTAAATCATCACATGCATGGATTCATAACTAATCAATTTATGTACAAAACAAAAACAAGACTATGAGGTGAGTTTTACCTTTGATTTCTTTACAAATCCTTCAAAAATCTTGTTAAATCACTTGATTTAGGATTAGATTAGCTCCAAGTGTGTATGTGCTCACCTTAGAACTGATTTTGGGTGAAATGTGGGTAAAATGGGGCTTTTTTGAGGGTTTTCACGTCTTAAACCCGAGTTGGGTCGGGTTGACCCGGTTTGATACTCATTTTGATTACTAAAGACTAAAAATTGCATAACTTTTCGCTCAGAACTCCGTTTTTGATGAGGTTTTCGCCTATGCGTTCGTAATGAGATAACCTACAACTTACAATAAAAATATTCCAGAAAATGTCTCTCAATAAAAGCAGTAGTACTTATTTATAACTTAGACGTTATACTTTCCTTAATTTAGTTATTTGACTTTATGATTGGAATCGCGTAAAAATTCTGCAACACTTCTAATACCTCCCAATTGATTCTAAACTTAGTTCCAAACCTTCAAATTTCATAAAAGTCTTTCCTTCGACCCCAATGCTCAAAACCATACCAAAAAAAAGATATATGATATTTTCAACACATACTTAGCCAAAACGCAACGTACTTTGATTTCTTAACATATAACCACTCCAAAATCTTACTCAAACATATTTAAGGGTATTCCAACCTTTAGATCACATTTAAGCATAAAGTAAAGGCATATCAGAAAGATGGATGTTACAGACAAAGCGCATCCAGCTAGCACTCTCATGATCGGTCAAACTATTGGATACAAGGAAAGATCTGTTTCATCTAAAGGATGATGACAAAGAGGTGTATGGAGCTAGAATTCCATATCTAAGTACAATAGGCACATTACTGTACTTAGCACGATACATTTGACCATATATTGTATCTCTCAATGAACTTGTTAGCTGGATTTAGCCCAACGCCAACACAACATGATTGGAATGTTATCAAACCAATCTTTTGGAACCATTGACGTGAGCTTATACTTTCCCTACAGTGAGAAAAACAAGATTGATAATGAAACTTCAATACATACTTAGATAGTGAAACGAAAAAGGTACCAACCCTTATAGAAAACACCAAACAGTGTATTGATATGTATTTGCTGATATTAGTTATCTATCTAACCCATATAAAGGTTGTTCCAAAATTAGATAAGAAATTAACAAAAGTAACTTGTCGATTGCTTGGAAATAAACTAAGCAAATCCTTGTAGCTACCTCTTTGAACTATTACAAGAATATTACCATATATGAGACTATTCTATAGTGTACTTGGTTGATGACTATTATTACACATATTAGATGAGCTAATGTTTTGAGTTCATACGATATCCAACCTGCATATATGGAAATAATGCATCATGTATCACATAAACGAATGTAAGATACATCAAGGGTGATAACACAAATAAGTTTTTATACAATTAGCAATAACAAATTCCCATCTTGATTCAAGTTAATCAAGTAAGATGACAGGAGAATGTGACATATTTTCTTACCAAATCATTTCCAAAAACCATATTTGAGAAACGTATGGAAAATATCGGATTGGATAGACTTTCCAAGCTCCTTTGATTAAGCACGAATCAGGGGGAGTAGTAGACAAAATAGGGAGCCTACTATATTTGTAATATTGGTACTTGTGCTCTTTCCTCTACCCACGATTTTATTTTTCCCATTGAGTTTTGTTCCCTGGTGCAAGGTTTTAGACAACAGTTTACACACCATCATGCTTCCTAACTCTCATGATTAATATACAAATCTAAGAGATAATTTGACTAAAGAAAAAGTCTATGCACTGCAAAGAAGCTGGTGCGTTGTACTATTTCTTTTGTCCTCTCATTGGGTTTTTATTTTGGTGTAAGGTTTTAACGAGGTAACAATTATGCACCATCACTTATTTGATTCGTCACAAGAAGGAGTGTTATAGGATAAAGTGTGTCATCGTCTAAATGATATGACGATATAGATAGATATAAACATATTAGAGATAGATTAGAACTAACATCTTTCGTAGTTATCTAATTATAACTATCTCTGTCTAAAAAAGACTTTTGATTAATAATAATTACATAACTGTTTGTTTAATTTGGTTTTTCCTATTAACACTATTAAATTCTAAGAAAAACAGGTTGCTATTGGAGAGGGTAGATGGATAACATAGGAAACTAGAAACGTACTCGCGCAATGCAGCGCGATACATCGTGATTTTAATATTT
>NC_037529.1:11668564-11673358 GCF_001531365.2 Cynara cardunculus var. scolymus | reverse complement strand
TTAATAAGTTGTACTTACGCACAATCTACTTGTAATCTTGAGTTTTAAGTAATATACATTAATAAACAGTATTTTACGTATAAAAAATAGTTTTTAAGAGTTTTTGTCAAATATTTTATAATATAGTATAGATTTTTTTATAATTTAATATAAGTTTAATAATAAAATAATTTATTTTTAGTTTAATAATATAATATTTTTATAAAAATAATAATTAAGTATTCTGTTAAAATTTAATGATTATTTTAATTATATTTTAAAATAAAATATTTATTATGTATTTGATTGTGTTAGTTATACGAATTTAGATATGAGATGAAATTGGATACGGCTAAAATCGTTTAGGAGGGATGGGTTTAAAAGTTTTTAAGAATTTTATCGAAATGATATATACCATACGTAATACCTTTGCTTCTTCAACGGAGTTGGTGCACATAAATCAATTCGGTCCATGATCAACCCTGGAACACCAAGTGGATACTTGTCTCTTTGTTATTTCCTCATCTGGGAATCCGTTTCCCATCTTAATTTTGATTTTAACTTTGATTTAGTTCGATCGAAGATCAATAGATTTTCAATTGGATCGAACTTGGTGGGAAGCTTTTGACGATCGTGGAACCCTAACTGATTGTAATATTGGGGTTTTGGTATTTGATTCAAATTGGACGCTGTATGAAAGGTATAGGGGGAAGAAGGCGATTATAGAAAGCAAAACAAGAGATTGCACACACAACATGTCTGCGGTAGTGTGCGGGAAAAGATCATCTTTCTTCGAGGATCATAACGTACCTTCTTCATCATCTGCTTCGCCTCCTATTTCCAAAAGAATTCGCTGCTCTTCTTCTTCCCCTGTCAGATATTCTTCCACTACATCATCCAGGTTTATTGCAATCGATCGTCTCATTCTTCTGTTCCCTCAAATGGATAAGCAGGTTATTTACTTACTTTGTTGCTTTTTTTTTCTCTGTACATGAAAAATTCCTGCTGTTTCAGAGGAGACGTAGACCAGTCCTAGAATTATACTAGTAATTTGGGAATCAACTTTGTGATTTACAATCCTGTTTATGCAGGTGATGTACATTATTCACTGGTTATCTCTATGCTTGGTTTCAAGGATATAAACTTATTGTAGAAAAGATCTAGTATTTGCTATGAATTGAAATTTTGGGGATTATTGACAGCATCAGAATAATGGATTGAAAGGCTTTGCATTGGACTTAAGGGCATGATATAGCATATGATAATGTGCACATGTAGTTTGTTGTGGTGAAGATTTGTTACTTAGAACTTTCATTCATAGATCCCAACATGAATTAAATAGGAACTTTATTACAGAAAGAAAGAGAGGATACCCTAGGCGGTTTCTTTCCTAAAGCTGGTGAGGAGTGAAGACCTACCAAGACTAACCCATCTTTGCTAGTTTTGTGTACCCATTGGACAGCAGCGCTTTCAAGGGTTGCTAAGGGACTGATTCACTTCGCATATGTGGATTAGAATGTCTTGGAATATTCCCCCTTTGAACCCTAGCCAATTGAAGTTCATTCTCAAGCCACTGCCTCTGCTCTTCTTGCAGCGAATGACTGGTATGATGTCGATCGTTTCGGCTACTTGCTAATGAGATGATTGAATATGGAGAAAGATGAATCCAGATTAATTTCTCATAGATGAAAATATATAAGAAGAAAAAATAGTTTGTCATTTCTTTATGAGAAAGAAAAATTGGCAGAAGGATTAACTTTTGCTGTTTTAGAAAAGAAAAAGAAAGAGAGAAAATAAATTCTCACACATGGATGACTATAGAAGTGATAGTCATATGTTTCAGAAAAAAAACCCTGTTGATGCATTTGACTTCAAGGATGCATTTAATGTTTAAATAATTCCATGAATTTTTAGGTTAATATGGATTGGTTCTCTTTCATTATATGTTTGAAAGGCAGGATTATTGTTTACACATGCCTGAAATAGGAGACTGAAAGGGGATTCTCAATTTTTGGGGGGAGGGGGTATTTAGAGGAGCCTACTTGTGTTGATTTTGAATTCTCAATAAAGACAACTTAGATTTGCTTAACAATTCGTATTAGGGAAATTTCAAATTTTGCTTAACTTGCGTCATTGTAACTTGTTCATTAACGTGCACAAATAGTTCAAGCGGGCTTGGGGGAGTCTATATTTTGCTGGGTGTGGGTGTAGTCCACAACTTCAATCAATGTGGTTTGGCAAATAGAATGTTGCTCGCCATTTATTGGTTCTTAGTATGATCTGAATTGTATCTCTAAATTCTTCATCATATCAGATATGGTAATAATTTCTTTCGTATTTTCTAATATATTCTTGTGCATGTACTGTAGATAGGTGTTTTTAAGTATTCATGGACATGATAACATATTTTCCTTGGCTGAAAATTTCGCTTATTTCAAGTTCTGCTTGAGTATCCAAAATTGATGGATAGCGGATATTGGATCTGACTTGCTCACGTCCGAAACCCGCTGATTTTATTAGATTAAGTTCATTTACCCTAGGTTGAATGAGAGAGTCTACTGCATAATAACCTTGATGGTTGCTAATTTTTGGTAATTGTGTGTGGCTCAATGTATTCAAGGACTGTAGCCAACAAGCCAATTGCACTGCTGTGACCCATCAAGATCAAAATAATTGCAAACATATACATTTACTCAAGGCATACAATTTGTATAACGTGAAAGTATGTTTGAAAATAAATTAGGGTCATTGAGTAATCTTGGACAAATTAAACCAAGTCTTCATAAACAGATTGAACTGGATTGGCTGTTTACTTGGAGGTTGAATTTTAGAATTACACACAATATCCGGTAGTGCCAAAATGGATTCTCAATCCAAGTTGGGGATTCCCCTTGTAAAATATTCCTCTGTGATTTTAGTATTGGAAAAGTTTAAAGAGTTTATTGGTACGTCGTATAAGTTGGATTGTTTTTCTGCATATTCGCCTTATAAAAGGTTCCTTAGAGTGATTTCAGTTTTAGAAAAGTTTAGGAGTGATTATTGTTACACCATAAAGGTTTCTCCTCCAATAAGCATGTGAGCCAATGTGAATATGTGAGTGTGTATCTCATGACATTCTTCAACCCAGCAATATATGCAATCTTGGTGCAGTAGGCATTTGAGTTAGTAATGGATTTGTCGAGTTGTTCAACCATGTGAATTGTATGTTTTTTAATCCTTCTGCTACCAATTACTAAAACCATATATTATATATATATATATATATATATATATATATATATATATATCCTTTTCAGCTTCTTGAAAAAGCGCTGAACGAATGTGGCGATGACATAGAAACTGCCATCAAGAGTCTTACTGAGCTACGTTTGGGCACTGTTGAGAACTTTGCATCTGTTGTGAATTCTGCTGCTGGGAACGAATCTAATCTGCAATTCCAAACTCAAGGTGCTTCCAGTAACTTGCTATCTATGTTTTTTCCTTTCCCTCTTCCCTTTCTGTTTTGTTTAAAATTTCTTTCTGCTATCTATATGATTAAAAGTTCCTTTTGTTGATACTTACAAAACCAGTTCTGTCTTTAAGTACACAATGCCTTGTATTTATTACGTCTATATGATGTCTTCGCTTGAATTATCTAATTGGAATGCTGCTGGGTCCATTGTTGCAGCTAATGGGGTTGCAAATGGTGATGCTGTGCCTGTTGAGCATTCAGCTCTACAAAGTCAGCCTGTGGATGGTGCAGACTGGGTGAACCTTTTTGTTAGAGAAATGTTGAGTGCCTCCAACATGGATGATGCTCGAACTCGTGCTTCAAGAGCACTTGAGCTGTTGGAGAAATCCATAACTGAACGTGTCACTGCAGATGCAAGCAGCCTTCAGCAGGTGGGTTGATACCTTCTCCCTCCTATCATCTTTTTTCTCCTGTAGAACTCATGCTATAGACACATGTATATATATATACATGCATGTGTGTATAGCATGAGTTCTACAGGAGAAAAAAGATATACCCACGCACACATACATAGCATGTTAAATCCAAAGGCATTGACAAATATGATAATTTTATCCTAAATGCATGTCAAAGAGAAAGAAATCAATCAAATTGAGACTTGTGGCACAGTCACAACCATTGATCTGCTTACGATTGATCTTGACCTTAGAAATGCTTTATTAAAATTAAATGCACAATAAATATGATAATTTAATTCTACATCGATGTCAAAGAAAGTAAAATAATCCCTATATAAAAATTAAATGCACGAATTTGAATCTTTTTACATGTTTTGACATTTTTTAAAACTTATTACAATGATTAACAGCAATTACTTGACTTCTTTTAGTGATGAATTATGATACAAGGCTACAAGAATGTTTAAGATGATAGTAGTTTTCTGAAGTTATTATTATTTTACAAATGATAATAAATGTAATTTAATAGATGATAATTGATAGTTTAATATGTTTATCATCCAATTTTATACTAAAAATGTGGCTACTAAGCATGAGATGATGCAAATAGAACGTTGAGATGTGTACATTTTTTTACTGCTATGACTTTTATGCATATTGTACAAATACATACGAATCCACTACTAATTAAGGTCAAGTTGGCATCCATGGTTTAGAGACATACTAGAGCGTATTCGCGCAATGTTGCGAGATACATCGTGATTTTAATATTTCATTTTATTCTTTATCTCAGTCAATGTTATAATATGGTTTTATGTGATTTTGAGAAAGCGATGATGTTTTTATTTTTGAATAAAATATATGTTTGAAGATATCATAAAAAATTGACAAAAATATATCGATATT
>NC_037529.1:11648631-11663980 GCF_001531365.2 Cynara cardunculus var. scolymus | reverse complement strand
TTCTAGTAACATTTTATAAAGATAATAATTAAGTATTCTGTTAAAACTTAATGATTATCCTAATTATATTTTAGATTTTTTATATTTAAAATGAGATGTTTATCCTGTATTTGATTGTGTTTATCTGCAGTTAGTTATACGAATTCAGATATGGGATGAAATCGGATAAGGATGAAATCATTTAGGGATGAACGGGTTTAAGAGTTTTTAAGAGTTTTAGTCAAATGCTTTATAAAATAGTATAGATAAAGTATTTTATATTATAAAAGAATTACGTGAGATTCATTTGAAGCATAAAAACATTTGCCACTTTGGCCTACATATCCATTCTGATAACATGTGGTCAAGCATACGTATACTAGAAGATTTTTTTTGAGAGGGGGGTATTTTAGTAAAACCAATTTGTAGTTAGTTGGTAGCCATTATTTGACCATGGAATTTGATAAGTGGTTTTGGAGGAGTAGGTTGGTTAAGAGACTGTAAATGAGAAGGGAGAGTGGTTGTAGGAGGCATGCAACTATCTCCTGGTAACCAGCATAGTGGAATTGGGTGAGAGTTCATCCGCTCGAAAGCTGGACATTTTGGTAGTGTTAACTTATAAAGCATTTGTCGGTGGTGGTTTAGTCATTGAAGAATTATTGGATGGATCGCATGGGGTGTGATACTTTTCTAAGTTGGATATGGAAAGGAGGGAGACATACTAGAGATGTCTTTTAGAATTAGGAAGGGTATTACAAGTTTTTGGTAATGTTGTTTGGCTTATCAAATGCTCCCACAACTTTTCAGGCACTTACTAACGGCATCTTTTGGCATTTTCATTGGTAGTTTGTTATGGTATTTTGATGATTTATTGGTGTATACTAAGAACGAGATTGATCACGCTCGACGTTTGGAGAAGGTGTTACAAGTCTTCCGGGATAGCTAACAAATTTAAAAAAATGTAAATTTAGGCGGCAAAAGTTTGTTTGTTTGGGGCATGTGGTTTCCAAGGAAGGGTGGGAATGGACTCGGGTAAGGTGGAGGCTATGCTAGAGTGGCCACAATCGAAGAACATTAAGCGAGGGGTTCTTATAGCGGTTGATGTGATATTATTGGGAATTCATTGTGTGTTACTGTCAGATAGTAGACCCTTGACTGATTGTTGAAGAAAAACACATTTGGGTGGAATGCAGAGGCGACAAAATTCCTTTATGAAATTAAAAAGAGCTCATACAATGGCCCTCGTGTTGGTGTTGCCATATTTGAACAAAGAGTTTGTTGTAGAGACTGATGCTTCAGGATACGGGGTGGGAGCATTTTTTAATGCAAGACGTTCGATGGCTTTTTACAGTCAAGTTCTCGGACAACCAGCCCTTTTGAAGTCCATTTATGAGAAAAGAGTTGATGGCGATCATATTTACTGTCTTAAAATGGAAACCTTATTTGTTGAGTTGGTGGTTTTGGTGCAAATGGACCAAAAGAGTTTGAAATTCCTACCAGAACGAAGATTGGTGGATCCTCGATATCAGAGATGGTTAACGAAGCTCATGGGGTATGATAACAAGGTTAAATGCAAGGTGGGAACAAGTAAATCTGGGAAGTTCAATGTTCTGTGATGATGGGGATGGAACGGATAAAGAAGAGGTAAGAGGACAAGTTATTGGGAAAATTATGGAGGAGGTGCAATCCCAAAAGATAGTCCACTAAGGATTTACAGTTCAGCAAGAGTTATTATGGTACAAGGATCTAGTGGTTCTTCCACGGTCATCGTCGATCACACCAACCGTTTCGGGAGGAATTCCATTTTTCTCCAATGGGGGGTGGGGGCACTTGGGGGAGGAGCACGTGTATTAGAGAATTGCTTCGGAAGTGTATTGGATAGGAATAAAAGGAGATGGGACAATGTGTCGTTTGCCAGTGAAATAAGGTTTTGAGGGGGTTTCCTACAGCGTTGTTGCAACCTATTCCCCTATCGTTGATGACATGGAAAGAGGTTTCTATGGATTTTATAGAAGCATAAACCAAAGTCAAAAGGATTGGAAACTATTTGGTGATTCTCGTTTTCTTGTTTTACGACTTCCTTTCTCTATATGCAGTGGCGCAAATATTCATACGGCAAATGGTTAGATTGCACGGGTTATCGATGACTATAATCTTAGATAGGGATCAGGTGTTTTCAACATGTTTAGTTTTCCGATTTCAAGGACCAAAAGTTGAAGATTACAACTCCCTTATCACCCACAATAGCTCGGAGATGATTAATAGATAGGTCTGTGGAACAGTATCTAAGGTGTTTTGTGTCTGATAAACCAACGAAGTGGATTAAGTGTTTGGTTTTGGGTGAAGTATTCGTACAATACCACGTACCATAACTCAATCAAGTCTTCCCCTTTCAGGGATTTGTATAGAAGAGATCCCCCATTGTAAGAACTCCCCACGTAAAAACATACCATTCCAACCCAACGCTTACATAACATAATCATATATGTATATAAGATAATACCAGTTTGTTTACAGACAATAGATCAAGTCAAAACTATACAACATGATGGATCTCCAACAAGAGATGATTTAACAAAATTAAAGGTAAGAAAAATGTCTACCATATTTTTCCCTTGCCTTTATTTTCTGTCTCGCGCTGTCTTGCAAAATAAATATTACAACAACTGAGGGTTAGACCGAAAGTTCTAGTGAGTGAATTCCCTCATATAACATTTTATACATTCATAAAATTTTAATAAAATTCAATCCATATATCAGCTATTAAAAATTGTACAACTGTCCTGCCATCCATCAGAGATAAATCTGCCAATCATCACGGCTGTCCCGCCATCTATCATAAATATCCTGTCAATTATCGCGGCTATCCCGCCATCTTTCACAGGCACCCTGCTAACTATCACGGCTTGCCCGCCATCTATATGCAAGTACCTTATCAACTATCGTGCCTGTCTCGCCATCCATCACAGGTACCCTACCAACTATCGCCACTGGCCCGCCATCTATTCGCAGGTACCTTATCAACTATTGCGGCTTCCCCGCCCTCTAACATAGATACCTCACCAGATATATGTATATAATGCACATAATAATTTAATATCGGGAAATATTCACAAAGAATGATAACTGGTTGGACATTCTCATCGGACAGTATATGGCCAAGGATTGTCCTCATCGGACAACACTTGGGCGATAAAAGCCCTCACTCGACAACACTTGGGCGATGAACCCCTCACCGGACAACACTTAATCCGGGCAAGACTATAAACGATAAATACTCAATCCGGACAAGGCTTTGGGCGATGAACACCCAATCCGGTTGATGCCTTGTCCGATAAAGGTCCTCATCGGACAGCACTGTGTCCGATAAGAGTCCTCATCGGACAACAATTGGACAATAACAAATCCTTATCGGACCATACATTTGAATGATAACAGAAAGGGTAAACTTAGAAATTCTATCATATAACACAATAATTACTAAAAGTGTTGTAAACAGATTCATCAATATAGTATAAAACTCACCTTAGACTGATTGCTCTGCTTTTTCTTTATAAAGCTTGCCAAGGTTGATCTTTCCAAAAAAAAAAAAGGAACTTTCTTAAGTCCATAACACATCTATATATAGTATAAACAGATTCATCAATACAGTATAAACCATTAGTTGGCAACCGTTATTATTGTTGTTTACCTTTATCGGGTGCTGTTGTTACAGGATAATGTGATGATGAAAGAACAACTCCAAGTGGTAATTCAGGAAAACGCGCTCTTGAAACGAGCTGTAACAATTCAGCATGAACGTCGAAAAGAGTTCGAGGATAGGGACCAAGAATTGCATAACCTCAAGCAGATGGTGTCTCAATACCAGGAGCAGCTGAGAACTCTTGAGGTCAGGCTCTACGAAAACTATTGAAACAACTCCCTGTCTTAATAACCTAAAACCGTCTTATCTATAAAAGCCAATTTAGCCTTACCACCTCCAGGTGGAATATATTGGGCTCGTTTTCATTATGTTTTTCTTTTAAATTCGTTGCAGGTGAATAATTATTCTTTGACGATGAACCTGAAGCAGGCTCAACAAGGTAACTCCATTCCGGGCCGTTTCCACCCCGATGTGTTTTAGTTCGATTAAGCTCGTCGACTGCTGTTATACATACATACATACATACATATATATATATATATATGTATATATATCTCATTCTATTTAACCTTGGGATGCCATGGGACCACATTCACATGCTATTGTGACTTGTACGAATGTTGTAGGTTCACCCTCATGTGTTTCGGTTTTATTAAGCACGATGACAGATGCCATCGTATCGTATGTTACCACCGTTGTCTTTGTCCCCCTCTCGGTTTTAAACTCGTTATAACTTAATTGTTTGTACAATATATTAAATTATAAATGCACACGACAGTTGCATTTATTTATCCGTGTTCTAAAAGGCGTGTTATGGCGGCTCCGTGGTGCAAGGCTCAACACCATGTTGTTAAGCCTGTGGCATGCTATGGCCTAATGCACGTTTTTTGTACCAATGGTTATATGCACGTTTTTTGTATAGCGTTGTCTGATTTTTTTTAATTACCTTTTAGGTTTTTAGTATATAACTTATTTGTATATTCTCTTTAAGATTAGAGGCAAGCGTATATAACCATTGGTAGAACATTTATTTTGTCATGTGCATTTTATATAACATTTTTTCGGGACCATTTTTATATATGTATATACGACATCAATATATCACATATAGGTTTCGGTTTTGGTGAGAATAGAAGTTATTATCTGGGTTGGGTTCCGGTGAGAATGGAAGTTGTAGTGAGAAGAGTGCGAGGGAATCTCCGTCCTTAAAATGTTGCTAGTATCATTGGATATTTCTTATGCCGATGCCTCTGTTATCGATGATGATGTGATAATGTTATGATAATGATCTGATTATATTGCGATAATAATGTAATAATGCTTTGATAAAATGAAGGCTTCTCATGGTGTGATTTTATTGTGGTAATAAATATGATAATTATGTGATTTTGCTGATAACGATGTGATAATCGAAAACCAATCATCGCTTTGTCTATTCATTATGTGTTTTTACTGTGATAATAATGTGATAAAGCTTTGATGTACTGTGATCGGTGAGTATAATACCTATACGTGATTTTAGAGATAATGAGTCACCAAAATTACAGATAAAACGGAATCACATGATTGTTCTTAATTATATTTTTTAATTTTAATTATTGGTTAAATATTTGGAGGCTAAGAAATGTTCTTGTATTTTTGTAGAAAAAGGAATTTTCGTTTGAAGCCCTCCTAATATATAGGTGAAAGATCGTGTGAGAAAGAGAGTTAAGGTTGAAGCGTAAGAAGGGATATGAACTCTTGATCATCTTTAATGCCAAAACCACCCATGAATCATGTTTGATATGAGGATTGATCTAGTATATCTCGGTGCATCTCATCTTAATATGCATCTAAGAGTGAAGATTCTTTTTTACGTTTCTCACCTTAACTATCATTTTCATAGGAACCCACACCATGCACACACATATGTAGGGAAGGGTTTAAACAAGAACACTCTTGTTTTGCGAAAATACGAGCACACTTTTGCGCCTCCAAGTTAATTAACATATAACAAAAGTTAGAATAAATGAAAATTAATTAGTACTTATCGATGATTTCATGTTATCGTAGATTTATTCTCATCTCTTAAATTTTGTTATTATCATTAGAGACTTTTTATATCAATGTGTCCGTTGTCAATAATGATGTGATAATACTGTGTTAATTATCTGATTTTGCCATGATAATAGTGTGATAGATTGAAGACTTTTTATGGTGTGATTTCTGTTGTGATAATGTTGTAATAATCGAAAACTAGTGATGATCACGTCTACATTTATCGTTGTCTGTTCATTATGTGATTTTGTTGTGATTATAATAATGTGATAATTATTTGATACCGATTAACATATTATCGGTATGGGGTTTATTATTACAGAAAATCCATCTTATCGAACCCACTTCACATTTATGCTTATGCTTCTACCTTGCATCATCATGTTCCTACTCACCAATTTTTGAAAGATGGATTTGATCGAAACCATATCTGTACATTTATTTCGAGTCGTAACATTCGTTAGAAATAAATACATGATAATCTGTCAAAATTACATGAGACACCCATGGTTGGTACTTGGTAGAAACAAAAACGAATGCATGTTTGGTGTGCTTAACACATCTTTTCGTCAATAACTCAATGGGGGCTGCTTCCTTTCATATTTTGAAGGCCAAACGCACGATGCAACGATCTTCCAAGATCTAAGACAGAGTAAGAACCCAGTTAATGACCCATTCTGCTTAATATTTCACCACTTAAACCATCTCGTCCTGCACCACATGTCATCACCGTATCAGAGGATAAGATAAGTAATCTGTTTTTTTTCGCCAGCGTAACGTAATATATATATATATATATATATTGCAAATTTAATGTAAAAAAAACAAGAAGAAGAATATTGAAAAGGGTAAAAATTGATTTGTAGCATGGGTTTAGCTTCCCTAAAATGGCTTTTTGGGCCAAACATTGTACATGGAAAAGGACCAGTGAATGCTTGTCATCAATTCAACACGTAGAGGTGCATGAAATGCATGTGATTGCTCACAATCTCTTTACATTTTCTACCCTTTTACTTTGCTTTTCTTTTCATTTCTTCATAATATTTTTACCACTTCATGAAACAACTCGTTTTAATAAATTTCGTTAATAATCGTTTAGATTATGTTTTACGTATAAAAATCATTGATTATTCGCTTCTTATACGATTTTACGTAGTTTAATTTAATTGACAAACTTTAGGATGCGTTTGGTTCAGACAGAGGAATGAAAATAGGTATGAAAAATGACAGAGAATGAAAATAAGAATAAATTTTCATTCCCCTCAGTTTAACCTGGAATAAAAATTTGGGCTTCTGAAGGAATGGACTCATGATATTATAAAAAACCAAACAATTTCTTTTATTTTCATTCTCATTAATTACTGCTTAATACCTCTTACCAAACACCCTCTTAGTTTACTGCAAATATAATGATTATATTTGATGATAAAAGCTGTATATATAGGCATAACTTATGTCATCTTATTCTCTCCAGATTTAGTACCGAATGGGATTTTTTAGGTGCATTTGGTTTACTTCATATAAGAACTCAAGTTTATATTTTGGATACGAATATTCAAAATTAAATCTCTTGATTATAACGGATTAGGGGGTATTTGTAAAATAAGACTTGGTTTAGAGAATTGATGGCAAAAAAACAAAAGTTATAGGGAAAAATGAAAAAAGAAGAACTGAAGGGAAAAAGTTGTCATTTAGTTGATCCTTAGGGGGCGAATATGGAAATATAATGGTGTGGGCCGCTGGTACGGTGGAAAAATACACAGAAAGAGCGCCGGAACCGCACGAGTGTGTTCTGCAAAATAAGAAGGTACGACGTCGCATCATGTACTACTCTTCTCTTTCCATTTCAACCCTTTCTTTTATTTTAATCTTTTACTGATTTACAGAACTGAGTTTATTATTACATGTATTTAATCAAATAAAAATATTTTCTTAAAATTAAATTATATATATATATATATAGAGAGAGAGAGAGAGAGAGAGAGGGGGGGGGGGGGAGGGTTCAAATGAAAATACCATTTTATCATAGACAATCACATGTGATACTATTATTCTATCACATATGATACACATGTGATATTAAATCAGAGACACGGACGATTTTCGATGCGATATTGGTTGCGGGTCAAGTCTCCCTTACACCACTAAGCCCCCTCACAGGTATTATCACATGTGATAAAGTTGTTGTTGCTATGATACTATAATTCATTAAGACCATCACATGTGATGCTAAATCATAAAACGCAGACAACCTTGGCGCAGCCTAAGTCGTATAACACGACGTCCGCACATCACAGGGTCCCCTCACGCGTATTATCACATGTGATAAGTGTGTTCTTGCGTTATCGTTAAATAGAGGTGTTCTCGTTTGAACCTTCACCTATATATATATATATATATATATATATATACACATTATAGACTTGGGATCATGTGAGATCAAGGGTTTTTCGTGAGACCCGTAAGACCAATTCTCAACTCTTAAATTAGATCTACAATCTGAATATTCATAATCACAAAATTGCTACGAGACTTCTCAATAATCACAAAATTGCCACCATGCAACTTTAGACCATTATCATTATCTTATAAAGTTGATCAATGAACATAAATTGGTCTTACGGATCTCACGAAAAACAAGAAAAAAAATAAAAGTATTTGTGTTAGGATTTGGACCCACATTGTGAACACCTACTTTTTTACACATTGTGATCATCTATTTTTTTACACCTTGTGTACACAATGTAATACAACGACATTAAGAATAAAAAACCAAAAAAAAAACTAAAGATCTCTAAAAGTATCGTATAAGGACTTGGATGCACATTGTGAACAATTAATTAATGTTTTTTTTTTAAGAAGTTATAGGTTTCCTTTTACGGAAGTTATAGATTTTTTATTTATAGGAATAATAAATTAATTAATGCATTTATAAATAGTTCATATTGGATCTAAATAATACACTAAAAGTATAAAAATTAACAACCTCGAGCCAATAATCGAGTTAACCGATCGCGAGTACGAGCCCATAAACGAGCATCAAGCTCGAGCTTGATAACTCAAATAATATTCGAGCTCGAGCCCTACATTGAAAAAGTTATTCGAGCTCGCGTCGAGCTCGAGCCTGGTATAAACTTTTTCGAGTCGAGCTCGTGTAACCTACTACTTAGCTCGGCTTGTTTACACCCCTAAATTTAAGCTTGATTCGAGCTCGAGATCAATACGAAATGTAGCTGAAACTCTCGTACATCCCTTGTATGTGTATTAGGTTTTACCTTTTAAAGCTTAATTTTCAAGAATACAAATATTAAAAACATCATGTAGAAATCAATAACGTATACAAAATCTTTCATTTTTATAATATTCCTATTTTACCTCTTTCTTTAAATAAGAAGATTGAAAGCTTGAACGGGTTTTTGGAAAGAGAAATTAATTAAAATAGCCATTTGACCGGCTGATTTCACCTTTTAGCCATTTTTTATAAGGTTTACTAAAATAGCCCTAGGTCCGCAATTTTTTTTGCAAACCAGGGTGAAAAATGTAATTTTTTTGCGGACCTGGTTAAGAAAAGTAAACTTTTTTGCGGACCTGGTTAAGAAAAGTAAACTTTTTTGCGAACCTGAGTGAAAAATATAATTTTCTAGGGACAAGGGTAGAAAGTGTAATTTTTTTTTTGTCGTTTAGTTAGGTTCACAATTTTTTTTAACGAACATAGGACCATTTTGGTAAACCTTGAAGAGAAATGGCTAAGAGGTGAAACTACTCGGCTGTAAATAGTTATTTTAATTAATTTTCTTATGGCCAAATCAAGTTTTGAAAACATATAAATTTATTTCAATTTTTTTAAAATCTAAATTATTTTAACATAATTAATTTTTTTTTAATTAAATAAGTTATACTAAAAACAAATATCTTATTCTCCTTAATTTGATAACCATATTGATATGTATTTTCTTTTTTCAATTGTTAACCTATTTTTCAATTGTTAATAGTATCACTATGTTTATTAAAATATATTACTTTCAACCTACTAAATGTATCTATAAAACAATGTAATGGTTTTAGAACACTTATATGATACCTAACCGCTTTGGGGTAAATGAACTGAGGAGCATCAGTAGGCGGGGTGGACGAACCCTGAACGACCTTCATGTAGTGGATTTGCTCAAACACCTCATTAGCAGTCGGGTTGTGACCTAATATTTGTGTTTACATTAGACAATTAAGTTAAGTTGTTATTAAACATACAAAACTAATTACATATTCAAAAAATTATACACTCACTATCTTGTGTTGATGTTGTGCATTACTAATCGATTTTTGATGTGCGTGGCTGATACCCCTCAAACTCGGTCCTCCGTTTGGCCTTATTGGCCCTAGCTCGAATTTTCCAAGGATTGGTATCCTACACCTGTGTACAACATCACATAAGTTGGTACAGATTACATAATAATGCATAAAGCTCACAATAAAGTAAAAAACCTGGTCAATCATCTGGACCCAAAATCTCTTTGGGATCTAGGAAGGTGGTGTAATTTAATGTGTGAGAAGTCCTCCTCCCAATCCGTCAGCCAATCCGGATAGGTCTGTGCCGTGGCCCATTCACGTGGAGCCTTCATCCAATCTGAGTACCTATTATGCATGGCTCTGGTCCACAAATCAGTAAAACCACGTGATCCAACCTCGGTTCCACTGGAACTTACCCTACATACACTAGATTTGTATCAAGGTAAAAACAATAATCTGATATGTACAATTACATTAAAAAGAATTCATATACACTAATCTAAAATCGCTGGAACATCGTGTCACAGTCTTCCTGAGGGACCTTCTTCCAGAGATTCCACGGACCATGAAAGGAAGACCTAAATACAGACACAATATCCTGAACAACATAGGTATCTTGAAACCTACACAGTTAAAAATTATATACAATACAAAATGCATTCATATCTTTTTATTATGTAATACAAAACCTTATATCATATTTATTTAACTGTTGCCTGCCACATTCAGATGTGGTCGCTGACTCAGATGATTAGGTGTCGGTATCGAATGGTTGGGCCTCTCCTCGACCCCGAACCAATTAAAGGTGGGGCCTCCATCTCCTGCTCATTGAGATCCTCAAGGCCGACGGTCGGAATGGTACTAGACATGTGGCTACCTCTACTACCATACTCTCGATGTGACATCACCCAAAAAAATGAACATTAAATTCTATCAAAAAAGATAATGACAATCAAATTAAATTATACAATTATGAAATAAACATACAGAAGACAAGCTACTCATCAGAAGAATGATTAGATAACATAGTTCATCTTCGTCATTTGAATCATCATATATGTCTTCAAATTCTAGTTCATCCTCGCTATCTTCATTTCCCGTCTCATTGTCGTTATCGTCGTTATCATCGTCCGATTCGTCGCCACCTTCATCTTCATTAATATTATCAAGTACGTTTACCTCCTCTATGGCAAAACAAACTTAATCGAGCTCGTTTTCCAATGTGAACATTTTATGAGTTACCCTTTCGTTGATTTGAAAAGAATTATTTTCCATCCATATTATCATTATCTTCAATATAGTTAATCATGTCTGACACTTCATATATGCCACAAATTTTTGTTTTGACAACCGCCACTAATCTTTCAAATTCTTTGTCATCGAAATATATGAAGTATAGTAGACTTGACATGTTTGTGATGCTAGGACGGACGAGTCGTTGGATCTGAGTCTAGATTTATATCTGATATCCACCAAATTGTGTTTAAGGTCAACTCTAACCCCTAACAGATTAACATAGATTGGTCATTGCAACACACATACAAACATCATATTAACATATGTATAACACACACATATATACACGTATCTACATAAATCCAATCGCAACACACATATACACATCATGTATACATATGTATAACAAGGATCGACGGATACATATAACACATACAAAAAGATACATATAATACATAAAAATGAGAAAATAAGAAGAATAGATAAATCCCTAGCTAACTAGCGAGGGATAGACCACAACCTGTCCCTTGCTAATTAGTGATGGATAGACCACAATCACTCACTGATTACGATGAATTAGTGAGGGATTAACCACAAACCCATTATGTCGTTGATCCTTCTTTAATTAGTGACAAACTAGTGATGTATATGGTTTGTGGCCTATCACTCGCTAATAGTGATCACTAATACTCAGTTTTCTAATAGTGATTATACATCATTTAGAACTTATTGAGAGAGGTGCCAAGGTTCGAGCCTTAAGAGGTTCCAAAAAGACCGGTCCTTTTAAGAGGACAAAAAGACTAGGCCAAAATAAAGACCGGGTCTGTATCGGCCAAAATACGACCAAATTCAGATCGACAGTTTTAACCATTCTTAATCAGTCTTTTTGGGTATTTAAAGGAAAATAACAAATACATATATAAAATAATGAAGTGAATAATTACTCTATAAATTAAGTAATCGTAAAATATTGAAATTAGTTAATGTTCGTCTGAACTATTTGATTTGATAATTACACAAATACACCTAGTAAAACAATTAATTTTTTTAGGAGTTTTATCTAAAATCCAAAATACAAAGTAAGGATCAAATTTTACGAGATCCGAATTTGTACGAGGATGGAATCCGAACGGCATCAAGATCCGAAAATATTCAAAGATTCAAATTGCTATGAAAACTCTTGAGGATCCAAAATCTGTTATATATTGGGATCTGAAATATTTAAGGATCCAAATTTTTGGCTTATATATGATTCATTTCATTCAGTATAAGAATTAAGAAATATGCTCTTGCCAATCTGAAATAGATCTTATGTTTCAAATAGAAGAGCAGAATATGATTTCATTTGTAGAAGTCTTATTATTGTATTCAGTATTGGTCAAAGCAAAATGTATTGAGCAAAATCTAAAACTAGTTGAAATAAATTGAAATCAATTAATTTTTTAATACAATTTTTTTTTGATTAACCTGGATATCCAACCCGCTATGCGAACTGATTAATCCCAGAGCAACCACCTGCTTTGCAGATAGTCCGAAGTCACCACATTTGAACCTCCGTGGCCACAAGGGGATTTTTATTATTTTTCTTTCATAAAATTAAGAGTAAATTTCAATTTTGATCCTTGAGGTTTAGTGAAAAGTTTGAAAGCAGAACTTGAACTTTGATAAGTCTAGAAATTATTCTTATGATTTTCATTTTGCTCTAAAAGTTGTTCATGGTTTCTATTTATTTTCTCTGTTAATGTGGGCAGCATTTCACTTTTTTATTCTATATTTTGTATTTTTTTTATATATTAAAACATGATGCTATTTTTAAAATATTAAAATATTTTGATGAAAAGACTGAAATGTCCCTCATTGTAATGGAGAAAATAAACTGACTTAACGACCAAGGACCACTTTCAGAAGAAAATGAAAACGATGAGAATATTAATTTCTAGACTTATCTCAGTTCCTACTTTTAAATTTTTTACTAAACCTTAAGGAATCAAAATTTTCTGCTAGATACCTTCTGATTCCTATTGGGACTGACGGGGCTCGGACCCACAACGTCCGCCTTTACAGGGAGTCATTAATATGTTTGCTCGTGACAATTGTGGCCCCTCGGGAGAAGGTGTAGCATTGGAACTGTTATGCAAGCTTTTGCTTACCGAGGGTTCATAACTTCATAATAATTCTGTAAAGCTTCCACATACTAAAATTAAAGGTATTTAAAGAAGTAAATTAATACTTTTTTTTTAATATATTCCTAACAATTTATATATTTTGCATGCCAAATATATAATAATATTCAATCATGAGGAGTATAAATATTAAAGGGGAAAAACAACTTTTTCATTTTTGTGATATAATTTTTTTTATATTCAAAGTATTTATTTTCAGACATTTCTGGAATGTACTTATCAATATTTTATTTGTAGCCCCTTTTTCATTTTCAAATTTATTCAATAAATATAAAAAAATCATAAATTAATAGGATAAATAATAGGTATATAGTATATATTGGTATGATTATATGTGTGTATATGTGTATTTAAGTAATATTTATTTTAAATAATTTAAAAATAGAATTAAACAAGATTTCCATTCATCATAAACATAAATACCTCATATTTCAATCACAAGGGTGATGTCTGATTGGTTTGAGTTTGGCTCCAAAGGTCAAAAGTACCTAGAAGTCTCAGGTTCAAATCTAATGAGGAATAAAAATTACCTTGTGGCCACAGAGGTTTAAATGCGGTGACTCCGGGCTATCTGCAAAGCAGGTGGTCGCCCTTGAAGTAATCGGCTCGTATAGCAGGTTAGATATCCAGATTAATAAAATATATATATATATATATATATATATATATACCTCATATTTCGAATTTCCAGCAACGAACACCTTTCTACTGCAATGTATTGCAACAAGGAAGAACCACAGGTGTTTAGTGCAACATCTGCTAAAGACCTTCGCTGCTAGAAAACCGAAAGTGCATGTATCACTATATATACAAAAACCGTCGACATATAATATGATCATCTTTAAGCCTATAACGCTAAAAATGCCTTTAAAACGACATCGTTACAGTTAGCTTTAAGAGTTACTTTTGTTAGTGTATATATATTAACTTTTATTTATTTTCTCAATAATTATCTCTTTTTAAAAAAAAAATCCAAACACAATATGGGATATGCCCAATTGCCCATATGCCCATGCTTAAAAAAATAGGTACCCTACTGCGCACTAACATACACATCAGGCATTATGCAGCTAATATGCGCCTCGAGGGAGTAATGTACCCCCCAACCTTCTCCTCCTTTCTTCTCTATAAAGCTGATGGTATACTATATGTGGTCCATGGAATTTTGTATGTATATGGCTTCAACTTATCACTTCTCTTCTGCACACACACACACACACACACACATACTACTGTGTGTACAATTGTCAAGATGAAGCCAGTTTGATGAGTTATGTAATCCTTAGAGTCATGCTCTTCCACAGCTTTCTTGAACTTTCTTGATCCAAACTTTTTTTGGTTCTTTCGTTTTCGAGAAAAAGTGAAAAAAGGGGTTTTAAATCTTGAATCTGTACGTTCGTATTCGACAATTGACGATGATTCTGTGTGTGTTTTTTAGACATTCTTGATTCTAAATATTTAGGGATCTCTTTTGTTAGCAAAAGTGGATCTTGAAATTTGGTTATGAGACCTTCTTCGATGGAAGTTGAAGATAATGTTATGGAAAAACGTAGCAATCGAGTGGAATGTTGTTGTTTTACTTTACTTTCTTGGTCCGATAGATTTGGAGATTTCTTCCTTTTTCGATGGTCAAAAGAGAACAAAACTCAAACCTGGAACTTGTTTTCAGAGTCTCTCATTTTCTTGGAGGATTCAAAATGGTTGATGAAAGTTTAAGAAACCTGTGGGAAAACATGACAATTCTATGGGACGATTCTTCTTATGGAACCCGTATGGAGGCTAAGGTAAAATCTTGAGCATTTTCTTTATAAATATATATATATATATATATATATATATAGGTGTTCATCATTTGAGAACCTACATAATTGTAGGAGTTGTAAAAGCCATGTTTTTTTATATGATTTACTTCTATCTAAGATTGTATTTATGGTATTGTTAATATATATATATATATATATATATATATATATATATATATATA
>NC_037529.1:11623347-11647723 GCF_001531365.2 Cynara cardunculus var. scolymus | reverse complement strand
GGACTATATGTAATGTGAGTGTGTGAAAAGTCCGAGAAATTTAACATTCACATAATGTAATGTAAACTTAACATAAACCTGTTAGTATAACGTTATATCGTATGAAAGCATGTGGAGATTATCGTCTTCATAATAATTTTTTAATACACATTTCAGGTCCATATAGAAGTTACCACATTCACAAATATATATATATATATATATGTATATATATACACACACACATAGGAAAAGGTTAATCTGAGAAGTGGTAAGTATTTGAGAAGTAAAGAAGTGATTCTAACATTTCATTTGGTCAACATTTATGGCTGTAACTGCGAAACATCAGATAATTCATCGCATGGGTATGCGGAAGATAGAGAGGTAGTCTCGTAACTTTTAAAAATAAACGTCAAACAGATTCATATGTGAACCCGTATAATTCACATATGAACACACGAGTTCATATGTGAATCAGTTAATTAGTTCATATGTGAATCACATGAGTTCATATATGAATCAATTAATTAGTTCATATGTGAATTATACGAGTTCACAAATAAACATATAAAATGAACATATAGTTCATATGTGAATTACAGAGATTCATATATGAACTTGTTTGTTGTCTATTTGTAAAAGTTATGAAACTACCCCTTATATTTCTCGCATAGCCGCAAATTTTGACTTGTCAAAACCGCAATTCGTGACCAGTCAAATCCGATCTTGATTGTATGAAGGGCTAGGATCCTTCGTTACTTCTCAAATATGTATCACTTCTCAAAATAACATATATATATATATATATATATGCGTATGTATGTATATATATAGAGGGATCTTCTTTTGAGAATCTATGAAATTGTGATTACCTTGAGAACTTGTTCATTATGTGTTACTCGTATGATTTTCCCCCATCTAAGACTAGGATTTAGAATATTGATTAACATATATTTGTTTCATAATGTATTTCTTTTACATATACTCGGTTTACAATGAAAACATTTTTCAAGTGTTTGTGAAACAAAACATGCACGTAAAAAAGTTTCACATTGTGAACTGAGTACATATGAACCCAATACATTGTGAAACAAATATATGTTAATCAACACATTAATATTATATTTAAAAAGAAAAAAAATCATGTTAAACCAAACCTTAAGGCAAAATTTCTCATGGATCTCACAAATTTTGGAGTTTTCAAATGATTAAGTCCCTATGTATAAGTGAAGGATCCTATGAGAAAAAGAGTTAAGTCGAGAAGCATAAAAAGAGATTTGCATCATTGGCCACCTTTAATCTCAAACTCACCCATGAATTGCGCTTGATACATGTATTGATCTGATGCATCTTGGTGCATCTCATCCTAATGTGCATTCAAGGGTGGAGATTTCTTCTTACACCTCTCATCTTAACTCTCATTCTCACTGAAACCCAAACATGTATATATAGATAGAGAGGGGAGAGAGAGGACTAATGAAATGAGAACCACAAAAGGTTAATTAAGAAGCATTATAACCAGTTTTCATGTGTTTGTTTAACTTTGTGAAACAATGCATGTGAAATTACAGTGTTTTTTTTTTTAACAATGTGGTTGTTTTTTATGTCTAGCTAATTTTAGTACTTTTGCCTTTCACACCGTGAAACAACACTTTACCTTAGCATATGCATTATTCTACCATATGAAACAATACATGATCAATAATTCTCACCATTTCCAACCTTTTCGGGTTCTCATTTGATTATGTGGGCACACACACATAAATATAATTGAGATCATGTAAGAACTTTTTTCCGGTAAGAACCATACGTAGGAACAACTTTATAGCCTTATGATCCAACGCCCCACAAAAACGTTGTGCCAAAGATCTAAGGGTAACCAGAGCTTAACATACCTTAAATAACCTTAAAAATGTTAACATCAATGAATGTAGCTTAATATATCTTTACATGAAAACTTTTATGTACCTTAACATGGAACATAATGAACATTAACACACCATAAAGTAACAAACTTTAACATAAAAAATAATGAATATCAACATACCCTAACATAAGTGAACGTGTATCACTCTACGTTACACATAAAATTTTAGCGTATGTTAACATAATTGTTTGGCTCGACTTAGATGAAGCAAATGCAATGAACGATCAACCTCTCCTTCAAGAATAGTGATGCACATCAACTCCAATGGACCGACGCATACACCCTCAAGATCAACAGTCGTGCGTGGTTCCTATGGTTCCCTACCAAATATTGAATTCCTGTGGGTAACCAATCCTATATATATATAGACCTTCTTTTGACAACTTTCTAAATCATTTAGATCTTTGAAAACCGGTGCAACATGTGCTATTTAATACGACTATTTTCATCTATGCCTAACACTTAATGTAGTGGTTAACATATATTTGTTTCATATGTACTCAGTTCACAATGTGAATCTTGTTGACGTGTTCGTGAAACAAAAAATACACGTAAAAGAGTTTTACATTGTAAACTGCATATATATGAAAATACATTGCAAAACAAATGTATTAACCAATATATTAAATATATACTTAGATGGAAAAAAAATTATGTGAAACAAAACCTTAAGGTAAAAGTTCTCATTGATCTCGTAAATATTGGAGTTCGCAAATGATTGAACTCTCTCTCTCTCTCTCTCCCTCTCTATAATATATATATATATATATATATATATATATATACACACACATATCATGGATTTCACAAATATTGGAGTTCTCAAATGATTTCTCTCTCTCTCTCTCTCTCTCTCTCTATATATATATATATGTATTATACATATATGTACACGTTGACGGGGCAATTAGGGTTGTCGGTAATAAATTTTTTGCCCAAATATATATGTGTGTGCAGTGTGTGTATATATATAGAGGTTGGTTATTATACAACCCTTGACATTTGTGCAACCAATACAACATAATCTCAACCGTCCATTTCATTTGATTAATATGTGATTTCATAAAAGTTTTTGATTGTTTCATAATATAAAGTATTGATCATAATTAATGAACTATATTCATCTTCCATAAATATTCAAATCATAATAAATGAACTCTCATCATTTTCATAAATATCTCAATTTATTGGGTTGCATTGGTTGTACAAATGCAACGGTTTGTATTTGAAACAAACTCTCTCTCTCTCTCTCTATATATATATTATGCATTTATAATCCATTTCTAACATTGAATTCTATATACATATAATCAATAAAAAAAGGCAGCATACCATTAGAATCATGTGCTAACAAACATGTGCTAAATTCGTATTTGATATAACATTTAGAATTTTTATAAAAAAAACAGTGTCAAGATATTAAATTGGGATTTAACATGGAAAATGTATAAGATTCTTATGTCATATAATCTTCAGAACCTTTACAAATTAATACTCTTTCTCTAAGTATTATATATTCATTTAAATTTATTTCATATGAAACTTTAATCATCATATCCATTCAAAGAACCAAATCAGTTCGTGTATCGTTATGCATGTATGTAATAAGACGGAATTAAGCCAGTATATGTATATATATATATATTATCATAAATATTATAAATATTTATTATAAAAATAAGACTAAAGAATCTTGATGCACGAGAGTTTGTAGCTAGGAAGGTGATAGGAGTTGGGTGTGTCTTTCTGAAAGTGGGGTGCAGTTGCAGACAAGATTCCCATTTTTTCCCATTTCTATTTCATTATTTTGATAATATATATATATATATATATATATATATATTCGGTTCAAACAAGAACAATGACAAATAAAATAACACAAGATCGATACGATTTTGCACTAAACTCATATGTGATTACAAGTTATGTAAGTCGCAAGCCAAGTCGTCCGTACACCCATACGTTAACCGTATTCCGTAATTACATTTTATTTTAGTGTAAAATCACATGTGATTTAAACATTTTTTTCTTTTCTAATTTTGATTTTGTTTTCGTTTAACATTCTCTCTCTATATATATTGAAATTTTAATTTTTAGTATGTTAAGTAAATAGACACCTGACGTGACCTATGGTTTATTCAAGACAATGAAATCAGAGACCTTTTTGCTTCCCGTTTAAATAAATAAAGTGTAATTATGAATTTGTAAGATTATTAACACAGTTATTGTATAAGGATCTGATTAAGAGCTGTAAACCAAACCAATTTAATAATATTGATTTAGACATTCAGTAAATCTCAGGAAACAGTAAGGTTTAGAGAATGTAACACATACATATATTATTGTAACCCAATGTTTAAGCTAAGAGGTTGTTTATATACATCCAACTTGTTAAAAATTGTTGGAGAAGTTGAAAGTTATTATATATATATATATAGAGAGAAAGAGAGAGAGGAGCGAGTTCAAATGAAAACTGAGTTTCGGTTGTGACGGAGGACAAAGGAGAGCGTGACACGTGTTCCTTACGTCCATGGATTATTCATCATGAATAATGATGAATGTGTATTATTCATAATAAATAATTCATGAACTTCACTTTAGTTATTAATACTGAATTCCCTTCTTTATTCACACTGAATGTGGATGCTAGGGACATGTGTTGCACTCTCCTTTCTCCCCCGGTTCACAGCCAAAATTCAGTTTGCAATTGAATTTTTCATTCTCTCTCTCTCTCTCTCTCTCTCTCTCTCTTTATATATATATATAGGGTATATTTCAAATGCAACCATGTCCATTTGTACAACCAATGCAACCCAATTAATTGAGATATTTATGGAAATGATGATAGTTCATTTACTATGATTTAAATATTTATGAAAGATAAATAAGGTTCATTAACTATGATCAATACTTTATATTAGAAAACAATCAAAACTTCTATGAAATCACATATTCATCAAATTAAATAGACGGTTGAGATTGAGTTGTATTAGTTGTACAAATGTAATGAGTTGTATAATAACCAACCTCTCTCTCTCTCTCTCTCTCTATATATATATATATATATAAGTGAAGTTCAAGGAAAAACTACCAAAAAAAGAACTAAGCAACACTCTAATAATCATTCATCGGTGTGATAATATGCATACTAGTAAATGAATGTTTCTTGGTTTCTATGCAAGTTATAGATAGTGAACACCGAACAAATTACTTATATACACATATACATACTATATAGATAAATTATTAAGGTATTTATTAAATTTTTTATATTTATCTCCTGAAACATAACTTAATTATACCATAAATAGTCAAATATTTTACCTACATATTATTATAATATTATAATGACTTACATTACTCCAGATTTGGAAGATAAGTATGTGAATAAATAACAATCAAAATGTATAAATAATTGATTCTTTTTAATAAAAAAATATATATATTATAAAAATGAAGAAATGAAAAGGTGGGGGTTGGTGAATTATGAAGGAAAATAATGGAAGGGTGGTTCATAGGGATCAGAGCCATGATTGAATGTCATATGAGAGGCTCACTTAGTACAAATACTTCCCTGCATCATATGTAACTACAATTTACAACTTTACCTTTTTATTCTACTGGATATTAACTCAGTTTCTGTATACTTACATCAATTTTCTATCCCATAAAGGGTATTTTAGTCATTTTATCATATGTTAATAACATGATTTACGTTTTGCAGAGATTTCAATCCCTCGGTTTTTCTTTCTTGATCCTGATACTAGCTAATTTGATCAGTTTTGCATCGAATAATGTTGGCAAAGTCGGTTTTTTTTTTGTGTTCCTTTCAAAAAATAACGGGATACGAAAATGATATCAAACAATTTAGATATATATATATATATATATGTGTTTACTGTACCAAAACAGTGTTCGACTGTGAAAAATCAAAACCAAGAATTCAAACCAAATCATTTAAACCGGAAGAGCTTGTAATTATTTGACAATGTATTGATGGCTCATACGTGTCACGTGATGCATCAACTATGTCAGTGACTAGAAGTACACGTTGCTATTAATATATGCTTTTGTTTTTGTTCTTTTCGTTTATTGTTAGAGTTTCAAAGTCATCTAGTTGTAGTTGTAGCCATGATTGAGAAGTAGGAATTGTAATTCTCCCTTGATGATATCTTCACCATACATCTGCTGTCTTCCACAAGCAATCATACCCATGGTTGTGCATTACAAGCACTGAATTAAAGCAGGATGCACCATATCCACTTAATTAAGAAATTATCATATGCCCCAATAGAGAAACATAACTTTGATATAACATTGCAACAATATACCAAATTTGCTAGGATTGATGAAGGTCACCAACCCTATATATACATACATATATATATATATATATATGTATATATATATATATATATAGGGTTGGGTTCACGTGAGACCAAAGGATTTTCGTGAGACACATGAAACCAATTTATGTTCATTGATTAACTTTATAAGTTAATGATCTAATGGTCTAAAGTTGCACGGTGGGAATTTTGTGATTATTGAGAAGTCTTGTGGCAATTTTGTGATTATGAATGTTCTGATTGTAGATTTAATCCAAGGGTTGAGAATTAGTCTTACAGGTCTCACGAAAAACCTTTGGTCTCACATGATCCCAAGTCTGTATATATATAAAATTGCTACGAGACTTCTCAATAATCACAAAATTGTCACAGTGCAACTTTAGACCATTAGATCATTAGCTTATAATGTTCAGATTGTATATTTAATCCAAAGGTTGAGAATTGGTCTTACGGGTCTCACGAAAAACCCTTTGTCTCATATATGTATACAGACTTGGGATCATGTGAGACCAATGGTTTTTCGTGAGACCCGTAAGACCAATTCTCAACCTCTGGATTGAATCTACAATCTGAACATTCATAATCACAAAATCGCTACGAGACTTCTCAATAATTATAAAATTGTCACAGTGCAACTTTAGACCATTAGATCATTGGCTTATAAAGTTGATCAATGAACATAAATTGGTCTTACGGGTCTCACGAAAAACCCTTGGTCTCACGTGAACCCAACCCTATATATACATATGTATATATATACATATATAGAGAGAGAGAGAGAAAGAGAAAAGAGAGAGAGAGAGAGAGAGAGAGAGAGAGAGAAACCCATTTGTTCTAAATAATTGAAAAACATTAGGTATCATAGAAAAGGTTCAAAATCCTTATCTAGATTCCAAAACCTTTTTTCTCAAATTCTATCCTGTAATTGACACAACGGTTCCAAAAAATCTTTCGTATATAGGGAGATCTAGCTAGTCCATTCAAGATTTTTGGTGATTTTAACATAACCGCGAAAGTGCATATTATATTAACGAAGATACAAAACTCTAATCTCTGCATATTCCATCCTAAATGTTTCTGTAAGACTTTAGAGTACCGTTATGAGTTTTCAATGATGTTAACAAAGCAAAAGGACGTATGTACAAAGCTTATGTGTTCATATTCTTGCATATATCGTCTTGCTTTTGTCCTACAATATTTTACTGATAAATGGTTTTAGTATATGAAATCACATTCTTGCATAAATCGTCTTATTTTGCTTGGAATATTTAATTCATAAATGGTTTTAGTATAACAAAAAGTTTTTAAAACGATGCCTTATAGATTAAAATGATGAAAGATACAAAACCCTAATCTTACATATTGTATCTTCTTTTGCCTTGAATGTTAATTCATCGGTATACAATTATGGTAAAAGTACGAGTCTTTAATAGCATTATTAGAACGAAAGTACATATGTACAACAAGTAACAAATCCTAACCTTGCATATCTATCATCTCTTGTCCTTAAAGTTTTAGCGGTAGACGTTTTCTACTGCTACTATTACTACAGTTGTCATTGTCTGTAAAGTTATTAATACGAAGATTAAATTACAGAGGAAATGCCATCGAAGATGCAATAATGGTGTCCCGGTGTGTTTGGCAAAGATTTTTAGTCATGTCGCTATTGATCGAATGATGATTGCGAAAGTGTTCACAACTATAAGGGCATCATGCATATGAACTTTTTCATTGAGATGTCCTTTGAAACCCCAGTGGACCTAAAATCATAAAGAAACAAGTGAAACACAAGGATTCACAAGTGGAATTAGCTATATATGGACCCGAAAAATACGATATATTACAAAAATCAAAAAGCTTCTTTTTTGACATTGTGAAAGCGCTGTGACACCGATAAATAAGATCTCTGTCGACCATGTATTATTGCACGTACTGTATGATAACGAAATACAGTTATGTTCATTTCAGTTTTTTCTTTTTATTTTCCTTGCAGATAATGGAGTACGGTAGGGTCAATGTCTCATGTTTTTGACGTTTGTTTGATGAAATTGTGATGGCTTTTTCTTTAAATTTCAAGAAAGTCTATGGGGATTTCAAGAAAGTCACATAAATGGTCAAATTTTCGTAGTTTTGACTTCTGCTAATTTGACTTCGTTTTCTTGCTTTGAATATAAGATTTTTTTTTAATTAACGTGAATATCCAACCCGTTATGCAAACCGATTAATCCCAGGGCGACCACCTGCTTTGCAGATAGTCCGGAGTCGCCGCATTTGAACCTCCGTGGTCACAAGAGGATTTTTATTCCTCCTTGAAATTGAATCTGAAACCTCCTAGTACTTTTGACATTTGAGGTCAAACTCAAACCAATCAGACACCACCTTATGGTTGAATATAAGAAAATTTATAACGATACTTGTCTTTCTTTTACTTGTACTTGTAACCACGATTTAAATGCTCAAAATCCATGGCTTTGACTACTGTTCCAAGACAATGGGTTGATTTCACTTTCTTTCTTTGAACCTACAGAAAATTCATTCATGCAGAATTCGATGAATCAAACACTATTTTCATGGTTTGACCCTCTTCTTAAATCCAACTGAGTTAGGATCGTGATATCAACACAAGTTTCGAACACAAAAATTGGTCGTCATCGAGTTGATTTTCTAGATTTGAATATAAAGAAGACGTCGGTGATATTCATCAAAGTTACGAACATTAAGATGGTTACTGATCTTCACATTTCTTTTACGATTAAATCGAGTTGATTCATCAAAGTTATGAATGTAAAAAGTTTGAATTTAAATGTAGGGTTGCATAATTATTCTCACGTACTTTTCATATTAGTAACTATATATTATGTAGGGAACGTGCTCAAACAAGAAGTTAGTCAATTTACGAGAAGTGCGGGAATGGCAAAATTACATGTGATCGATCTACAACACTTTTAGATTGATCGTGTTGACCGGCTATTGCACGGGTGAATTTCACGTGACCTTAGTCATATGTGGACGTGTTGTAAATCATATATGATTTGACCCTTCTCATATTTCTCGTGAATTGATGATCTACTTATGTGATTCTTCTTTATAATATGTAAATAGTAAATCATAAAGATTTTCCATTTTTGTAATATAATTAAAATACACTTATATAATTAGGAAACTTATGCATTTTTATAATATGAATGAAATAACACTTATACTATACATCTTCAAAAATATAACACAAAATATGATAAGAAAACTAATGGGATCAAACTACATAGAATCATATATATATATATATATATATATACACACAATTAGCATCACGTGAGACTAACATGTTTTCGTGAGACCTGTGTAAGGGTGTAAACAATGCGAGTCGAGCTCTAGTATTGATATACTCGACTTGAACTCGATAGCTATTTCTCAAGCTCGAACTCGACTCGAAAACTCGCGAGTAGTTAAAAACTAAACTCAACTCAAACTCGATTACAATTTTTTAAACTCGAGCTAGAGCTCGAACTCATTTGAAGTTCGAATCAAGCTCGAATTCAAACTCGGATCAAGCTCGACCTCAAACTCGAATCAAACTCAAACCAAACTTATCTGTTGAAAGTTATAAAATTTTAGGGTCTTCTCTTATAGATTATAAACTTAAAGGTATTCTCTTAAATGTTATAAAACTAAAAAGATGCGCCTCAAACTTCATCATCAAAAAGACAGTTACAAATTTCATTCATCCCCTCTCTTTTTATAACACATCTTCATCATTCACTTACTATCTTTCTTCCAATGTGGAACAACTCTACTAACACTTCTGTAGTTTTTTTTGTCTTTTGTTAGTTATGGTTTTTTATCACAAAACCTGATTAGTTAATAAATAAAAAATACACAATTTCTTCAAATATCAAAAAAATATAAGACATTTCTTTTTATATTATATTTTATAAATTATATTATAAATCTGATTATATTTTATAAATTATATTCTAAAACTAATTATATATATATAATCGAGTATCTCACGAGTTTTTTGAGTCGAGTATTGGGTAGCTTGATTTGACACGTTAATATGTCGAGTCGAGCTCGAGTTTGAGTTAAGTCAATTCAAGTCAAGTGTTGACCGAGTCGATCTCGAGTAGCTCGCGAGTTGTCTTGGATCATTTGCACCCATAGACCCATGAGATCACTTTTTTACACTTGAAACTTCACAGTAGAACACTGTGAAGGTAACTTTCACAGTGTTTTTGTTGTGATTGATCGATTTTTTTTACCTTTACAGTGTCTTGCTGTGAAGTTTTAAGTGTAAAAAAATGTCTCATGAGTCTCACGAAAACAACCTGGTCTCATGTGAATCCAACCATATGTGTGTGTGTGTGTGTGCATGTTCATTTGTTAACCCAATATTGGTATTAACTTTGTAAACCAATCTTATACATTGATCTTTAAAATTTGTGGTTGAGATCATTTATGACATAAAATGTAAAAAATTGCAAATATAGACGAGGTAACATAAGTAAACAATGTTTACAAAGGGTATTTTAGGAAAAGATTTAACTGTACATTAATGACAATGAGATGTTATGTAACTACACATTAATGACAATGTAACTGCCTGGTAATTACTCTCGTCATTGAATCGAAACCAACAACAAGATCCCCGCACTAGATTCTTCAATAGTTTTTTTGGTTCATGGTTAATGTGTGAACAAGTATTCAATATTTATGGGAATTGTTCATGTATGAAAAAGTGTTCATGGTTCATATATACTCATGGCATGAACGTTTGCCTAAATTCATTATATGAACAGAAGAACACATCATCCAGATTCACTATTTATGAACAATTTTTACAAATATTGAACCTATTATGAATCGATATTATAACCACATCTCCATATTTGTGAATACATACTATGCACACAGAGTTCTTCATATTTGTGAACACATATTATGCACACAAAGTTAATGATCCATTGGTAAATCGAGTTCACTCTATGCACATATTTCTCCATATTTGTGAACACATATTTCATTGTGAAAGATGATGATAATTACTATGAAGATGAAGATGATCATCCATATTTCTTCTTCAACAACAACAAATCTTCAATAATCATATAAAAAAATAAAACCATTAATTTAGCTAGAATCATGGATTTGATTGTTTTGTAACAGCCCATTAATGACATTGAAATCTAGACAAACAAAAAAAATTACAAATATACCCTTAACATTAATTTCATGGTGAGAGATGAACACGTGTTAACAAAGGTTTGTGATTGGTTTAAAGAGTCTGTATAGTTAATATTATTTTCATGGTTAACAAATGATTTTAGCTCTCTCTCTCACTCTCACTCTCTCTATATATGTATATATATATATATATATATATATATATATACTAATCAAATGAGAACTTGATAGTTCGTGGTAACCGTGAGATCAAATGTGAATTAATCATTAAAGATAATTAATGGTATTTATCAAAATAAAATATAAGGTAAATTGGTAATTTGACAATTTGGTTTTTTATAACAAATCAAATAACTAATTATTCAATCCATCAGTTACCTAATTGATTTGAATTTACCATAAATATCATATTTGAAGCCCACGTCTCTCATCCCTCTCCACACCGAAGTTGCTCTCTGCCCATCCCGTCCCTCCACGGTCGCTCACCATACTTGACGAATCAACACCGACGATGCAGTCCAGTCGAAGAGAAACAAGATGATGGTGGATAGTTGTGTGACAACCAGCGTTTGAAACAAAGGAGGTTGCCATATATCTGTGGCGTTGACGAATCAGTTGTTTAAACAGGATCCCTACCAGAGAGAAACAAAGAAGGTTGTTGTATTTGAGGCGTTGTTGTACATCTGCCTATGCATTGCCGACAGTTTGCCATTTGAACGGGATCCCCACTGGAGAGAAACCAACGTTCGTCTTATTTCAGATCTTGAAGACGAGGAGAGAGATATAGATCTAATTTCCAACCCCCTCTTCTCCCCTCTTTGGTTTTAAATATGAGGTTTGATTGTTTTTAGATCTATGTTGATAATGTTTTTTTTCTAGTTTAAAATTCATAGATATCACATGTTATTATAGGGGGTATCACAGTGGTATCACCATTAGTATCAAAGTGGTATCACAATTGTATCACAGTATGTCTTGTATGTATTTTGGGTATTACAATGATGATTGTTTGTATATATCTTTTTTAACAGTGTCGATGTTTTTAGGTATCAAATTGTGTATGTTGTGTTTAGTTGGTGTTCGCCGGAATAAGGTTTACTGGAGATCGAAGGTCAGAGAGAAGGAGAGGAGAAAAGAGATTTCTAAAATACCTAAAATGCCCTTTAATTAAAATTTTAGACCAAATTTCCAAAATTATTTACTTTTTAATTTATCATGTGATTTCTGTTTGAGATTGAATCCCACAATTACCACAAACCATCTAGTTCTACTTTGAATGACTCCCTATATATAATTATATAATTAAGTTTATGGATATATAAGAAGCCAATTCAGATATGATTATGTCGATTTGCAGACGGGTCGGATTTACATCACTTTCTTCATGGGTAATCAAACATGATTACGTATTTACTAATGGGGTCTACGTCATCTGTTTCATGGGTCATGTTGTATAAACCAAACCATGAATCGAGATGATTTCAGTCTTGTCTAATTTCAACTTTTTTTTTCATCACTTCAGACATGATTAATTAAACACTAATTTAAAAGGTTTATAAATTATTTAAGTTAATGAAAGAAAAAGGTCTCTTTTGACTTAAAAGGCAATTTTCAATAACTTAAATTAAATTACACATGTTTAACTTTAATCCAACAACATCAACAAAACACTTGCCCCCTTTAAACTAAAGCACATTAAGCATCAACCCAGTAATTCCACAATTCTATCACTTTATAATTTATTTTATTTAATTTTTATTTTTGTTAATAAAGAAAATTAACAAAAATCGATTTTAGAATTTTATAGTTGATGTTTGCAAAATTTAAAATCCAAATTTTCATTTTTAAAATTGTTACGGAAAAACTATTTGTATATATATTGCTTAAATTTTCTTAATGTAAATAAAACATACATTTTATTGTAAAAGAGCAAAAAACATGGACCACCGTATTTGGATTTCCGTCCATCTCCAATGCTTCGTTGGCTGTCTCATTGCGTTAAGCTTTTGATACGTCTTGACTTTTTACGGTTTTGTTATCTAACTTCTCCTGGTTAGTTGTTTCTCTTTGGTCGTTTCAGATTCTATTTCGCTTCTTTTTGTTGTGTTTGTAGGGTTTTTGCTCGATTTGAGTTTGGATGCCTTCCTCCTCCCTATGCCTTACAAAAGGTGGATGTGTTTTCCTTTACTGTTCAAATGTGGTGACTCCGAGCTGTCTACAAATCAGATGGTCGTCCTGAGGTTAGTCGGCTCGTATGACGAATTAGATATCCAGGTTAATAAAAAAAAATGTCACTTTGGGTTTATTTAACGGAATAATTCCAATTTCTGTTGTTTATTGTTAAGGTTAATTTATTTATTATTTAAAAAAAGCATAATTATTTAAAGTGCTCCCATCACTCTACAGCAAATAAAGTAGGTTTCAGATCTAACAAATACGATTAATTAAGTGATTAAACAGCATAATAAAACAAAATATTCCAGCTGGTGTTTCCAAGTGCTACCCTGTCAAACAAGATTGTTTTCTTGTTTTTATTTATAATACATCATTAATTGGGTGTTTAAGATTGCTTATAAAAAACAACTTATTGACTTATTTCGATATGACACCGATAATAAACACTTTTGGATGTTTGAATAAACAACTTATACCGGTGTCAAACAGGTAACAAAGAGTTTTTGAAGAAGTTAAACCCTTGTGACTTATAATAAATTGATAAATGCTTTTGTAGAAAAACATATATAAGTTGTATGAAATAAGCAACCCAAACGCCCCTTAAATCTATTAATTTGTCCCAGCCAATTTATATGTATACCAATTTTTTTTAATTATTATTTATATCGTATTTTGATTTTTGCAATTACGAGATTTATATGTGCAAATGTAGAGAGCATTGCTCGAACTTGTTGAGTTAACTCAGTTATTCATAAGGCATAATTGAGTTGCCAAACGAATGAGAGCGGATTAATGGCTTATATATGATGGAGATAATACATTGACTTAATGTGGGTTTTTGTGTGTGTGTGTGTGTGTAAGATTGCTATAAAATCATATTTAAAAGAAATAAAAGAACCATTATCATTTTTAACTACTAATTGTTCATCATTTTAAGTTCATAATCATACCAAAAGGCAAACTTAAATGTACACATGGTTCTCCTAATGCCCGGTTACTAACGACATATGTTTGATTCTAAAGAAATCAAAACTATCGACGCTATAATGGTCAAGCCCGATCCTTTAAAAATTTGTACCTTTTTTGCAATAGTAGATATTTCAACCAACTTACATGCATCTTGACCGATCTCATAGAACCTTTAAGTTGCTTGTCTTATAAACCCTTCAATGGCTTTGGATAGAAAATTGCAGGTCTTGTTCATTTAAGCTACTTCTTAATTAGCATTTTGAGAATTGCAAAGAATCATGTGATTGGCTTACTTCTGTAATTTATTACGCTCAAATGTCGTTTTTTGCATTGCTACAAAAAAAACGCTTTGAAAAACATTAAAACAGATTCATTATTCAATTATATCAAGTAAATTAACATTTTTAAGTACGAATGACGATGTATGATAGAACCAATCTAACGAAATTACTAAGAACGTGTTACATTTTAAACAACTAATTGTGGAATTCATGCTTGCGTATAGTTATCTTAATTAATTCACTTGTATATGCAATCTCGTTACCACTTTCTTTATGGAGTTTCTCGTTCCGTTGGTTCCACATTACCCAAAGATACCTCATTAGGATTACGTATAGTTTGTAACCCATACTTTCTAGCACCTCGCTGGTTCTTGTTCGCAATATATTTGTCCCTTTTGTTGTCCAAAGAAAAAAGCGTTAAATGTGCAATCTCCTTTATAAACAAGAAAAGGGAATTCCAAAATTGTTGCAACGATTCAAAAAGATTTGATCTTTTGGAATAATTCGACGAGTGTCATCAAGAATCTACATTTGCCTCTTAATCATATTGTTGTAAACAAAAACCCTAATTAAACAAAAGAAATCCATGAATGTAACAGTACTGCCTTTTTGATTTGCTAAAAAGTAACAATCTAAATAGGAAACTATGGAAACTTTTGAAACCAAACACTGGTTGATAGTCCCAATTAAATGCTGTACTTATAAATGAATACTGTGATGCTTCTCAGAGATTTCTTTCAACCATGATTACATACTCTTCCACATGGCCTTCACATATATATATATATATATATATATATATACATACATACAATCTGTAATGAAACAGCACTCAAGAAGGACCAGATGAAAACAATCAAGAATGATCCAATGAAATACCACACACTTGTTCCTCACGGTCAAGAAAGAAAATACAAAAACCGGCATTGACAACAGATCTGGACAAGTGTGTGTGTGTGTGTATATATATATATATATACAGATGTCTTTGGTATATACATTCCACCTAATTCACAAAAATGGGTTTAAATTAACTCAGTGTTTCTAAGTTGTTGAAGGTGTTCCATTATGAGAAAAGGAAGGTGCATACCTTGTGGTCCATCTACATTCTAGTTGGGTACCCTACTACGAACCCAATCTTGGCTTCAACATGCACCATATATATGTTCAATATAGATATACAAATCAAGTACCCAAAACACTCACACAATTAATATATCTATATATATATATATATATATGAAGAAAATGATCATTTTTTTGGCCATGATTTGTAATGAATTATCGATTTTTTTCATACAAAATAAATTAAAAGAAGTGTGAAGTTAATTATAATCAAATAATTGCAACATCAGATACAACCCCAGAACATTTACAATTAAATTACGAACATGAGAATCAGTAACTAATTTTGTTAAAAATTAAAATTGAAATGGTAACAAAATTTTGTAATCGTAACTTTCAAAAACTAGATACATAACTTCATCATGTATGTATGTATGTATGTAAAGATATAATTGATTAATTAATGATCATAAAAATAGAGATAGAAACCCCAAAATCAGCAATAATAAAAGAAGACAGAGATCAGGGAGATATACCATGAAAAGGGAAGGAATTAGATCAGATCTGATACAGAAACTGTTGGTTTATTTATGCATTTTTTTCTGTGTTGATCCTTTCTCTGTCTTCCCACAGCTTTATTGAACCGCAAAGATTGAATTCAAATAAAGCGAGATCTGAAAGATCAACACCCATATGCAGTTCAAGAAAGCTGTGGAAGAACAGAAGAAGCACCAGTTCTTTTCAAGATTCTTTCACACATCTTCGTCTTCCTCAACGAAACCCTAACTAGGGTTCTTGAAACCACACACATAGAAAGGGAAAAGAGCGGGTGTAGAGAGAGAAAGAGGAGGTTGATTGATTGGTGGGATTAAGAGGAGAGGGGAAGGGGCGTATTTATAGAGGAGTAGAGGTCTTTGCCACCAATCCCGAGAGAATATTGGGTATAAATACTGATCATAGCCACCTTCTCCCTCCCCTTCTCTTTAAAATAATAGACTCAATTACATCATTAGTCCTTATACTTCGTCTCGACTTTAGATTTGATTTTCTAAAACGTGTTAATTGTATTGGTGGCCTTATTTTCATCTTTTTCTAACAAATTGGTCCGTGTATTAAACGTCGTTAGTTGAAGTCGGTTATTTTAGCTGAGGTCGGTTAACAAACGGTGTCCTTTTACGTAAAGGGCAAACTCGTCATTTTACCTCAATAACCATACATTAATATATATTATATATGAAAATTTAATACCCTCACACTTCTTGGTCGACCCCGCGCTCTCCCTTTCTTGGGTGATAGCCTCGATCCCTCTGCCCCTTTTGTTCTCTCTCCCAACCCCCTTCTCTAGTCTTCCCTTTTCGTTAAGCCCACATATGACGACTACCTTTGCACACAAAAAAACACGATGACTAGCCCAATCTCACTTACCCTTCAACTTTTCTTCTTCGTTTACTAGTGTGCAGGGATCACGTTTGGTGTTCTTTCTATCTTCGTTGATCTTGAACCCTAACTGTACCATATTATGCAAAACTCAAGTATTTGGTTACTTTCATTTATGGAAACATACTCCATTTACGAAACCACAAATTTAAACCTTCTAAAACCCATAGGTTTCGGAAATTCTAATTCAATATATAAATTCACAATTTCCAGTTTTATGGATAAATTTTATTTTTTCGATCTTGTTTTTATAAACCACTCCACTCACATAAAGCAAGCAAAAAAAACTAGTATGTAACGTTAGAAAGAGACTTTTAGAGGGAAAACAGTTGCAACAGATAGGAATTGTTTCTTTACTGATGGTTGTTGATTGGAGGTGGAACTTCCACAATGCATTTGCAGTTTATCTCAATAGCAAGAACGGCTGGGCTTGTGAGACCATGAAGGTGAAGAGAGAGCAAAAAGCGAGAAAGATAGAGATTGAGGGAGTAATGTATAGTACGATAGGGGAGGGGGTTTCGTTTGGAGAGCTTGCCAGAGAAAGGGAAAGGGGAAGGAGTTTCGTTGGAGAAACAAGGAGTAGGCGAGAGTTCATCGAGAATGGAGGGGGTTTATACATAATTATTATCGTTATTATATATGGTAAAAGGACATATTTGCCTCTCATGTGAGGGGCACATGACTAGGTTAACGCTCTTGGAGTTAACGATATCAAGTATAAGGACTTATTTGTTATAGACAACACAAAAATAAGAACAATCCGTGTAATTAATGTTGTTTAAAGGACCAAATCCGAAATTGAGGCATAGCACAAGGACCATGGATGTAATTCACTCTAAATAACAATTATTTTTCCTTCTAGTTTTTGGTTTTTTAATAAATGAAAACCATTGTTATCATTTTAATACTAAAAAAGCAACCAAACGTTACAAAAACAGTCGGTAGATCATCCAACCATCTCTCATATTTTATTTCATATAATAACAACTAAAACACCTTTTGATTGCAAAAAAAATAATCAGAAAAATATATTTAAAAAAAATATTTTAATGAAAGCACAAAATTAAGGGGGTGGGGGTGTCGTTAGAAAAAAAAAAGGGGATTGTTTTGCCTTTAATTGTTTAAGTCATAAGTGAGAATGGAAACGGGATGGGTATTAGTCAAGTAATGCATTTGTCATTCTCGGACCCGACCCCGTTTAACCCCCCATTCCCGACATCGTCCCAATTAATTTGTGACAGGTTCGGAGGAATGGAATCCTTGGTGGGTTCGGATAACCTGTCGGGTACCCATTTAATTAAAAAACAATAAGAACAACGTAATTTAAAAATTAAAATTATAATAAATCTCACTATATATATTAACTACCAGTATTGAAAATCAAATATATTTTTCATTTAGTACTAAAATATTTGCCTAAATATATACATATTTATTTATTTATATTAATCGGGGCCGGATTAGAGGCGGGTAATGCCATCCCGACCCCGTCCTAACCCCGCTTTCGGGTATGAAAATAAACCCCCATCCCGACCCCATTACCCGTCAAAGCGGGGAATCCATGCCCCGACGGGTAAAATTTCCAACTCTAGTCGTAAGGGGAAGGGATGGCGATCCATATGGGCCGGTTTGGGGAAGGGTTTGTGACGGTTGTGGATGGAGGCGATGGAGGGCAATTGTGTGTCATTTATGTGAGCAATGATGAGTGTAATCGAATTATGGAACTTTAAATTAATCTTCAAATTAAAAAAAAGAAAATATTAGGAGAGAAAGAAAGTTCAATGTATGTTGAGAATAGATTTTACAAGTCTAGTCGATATGAGTTCGACATATGTTGAGAAACTTTAGCATGCTCCTCTAATGGAGGCTAGGTGGACACAATTGTCTTAAGTGTCAAAAGGGGGATGAATAGGCACATGTCGAAAAACATTGAGTTTCTAGACTGGTAGAACTTGACTTGGGTTTGATATATTATGTGAGAATATTATGGTATAAATGACATCGATGTGAAAGTTAGATGGCCTTTTTGTTTAAGCTTTGAATGGAAGCCCCGGTAAACGACGACAGTAACTCTAACTGTCCTACGAAGGAAAATACTCCAGTCCTTCTTCATAAAAAAATGAGTAAAAGCAGGCGGAGCAGAATGTATAAGAAAACTACCATATGGCACCGTCTTATTGGAAACTTTTTAGATATTAAGTCACTTTCTATACATTATCCCTTTTAAATTTACATCAATGTTTTTTTTATGATTTTATGTAACTTGCATCAATATTCAGTTTCCTTTTTGAAAGTAATACAATATTGGTATGATTTTTGGTTTCACGTTTACATATGATATAACTGTTTGGTAATTATGATCCGTAATAATTTTCTTGTGTCACTTTATTTGAAGCTTAATTGCAACTCCGGTTCGACAGTATGTATATCTTATGTCTTTTAAAGTGTAACCTGCAGACATACTGATAGATTTTATGGAAATACTAATTCTTGATATGTTTGAGTTTTCTAAATAAGTTTGTGGAAAACGTTAAAAGTTTAAGTGGGTGAGTTTATAATATATATAGGGGCCTAATCAAATGAGAACTAATTTGTTTATGGTAACCGTGAGGTCTAATATGAGCCAATTATTTCATGATATTAATTGTATTACCTTAATTAATAGGTAAATGGCATTTTAGTAAAATGATTAATCATAATTTAAATATTTTTTCTTATTTAATAGTTATCAAATTCGGTTTCCTTAATTATAAAGAATTCGATTTCCTTAATTATCTCAACAAAATTGTATCACAGTACTGTGTATCACATTGTGGTTGTGTGTAGCTTAAAACTCAGATCACATCTATTATCAACTCATATTCAAGACAATATCATAGTGGTATCACAATGTGTAACACAATTGGTTTTGTGTCTTACTGTTATAAATTATTGGGTGTCACAACGTGTATCATATTTGTTTTGTGTTTTACTGTTAGAAATTCTTGGTCGGAGAGAGAGAGGGGGAGAGAGATTTTAAAAAGACTAATTTACCCGTATATATTATCAATAAATTTAAATTATTTCAAAATTAATGAATAGTTACCAAAATTAATATGTTTAATAATAACCATTGATTATTAATAATGTGTGGTTGAGATTTGATATCACAGTCATCACAAACAATCGAGTTCTCCCTTGATTGGATCCTTATATATATATATATATATATATATATATATATATATAAGTAGGAATAAACGAGAACAATGTCAAATAAGGAAACAAGAAAACAGTCAAATTACATGTAATTTTACATGCGATTATGGAATACTTTTAAGTAATGCAAAGGTGAGCCCACAACCGGACCAAAGTTGTGTGAATCACACGTGATTCAGCCGATTAAATGTTCTCTCATATAAACTTGACTCTTTCTTTCTATCCTCCTATCTCTATTTATATTACATCTCTCCAACATTTGATCAATTATTGGTGTATAATATGAGCTTATACACGTGCCCTCTATGTGGCGACATAGAGGCCAAAAAAGGAAAGAGATGGCAACAAGTGAAGGAAGAAAGAAATTATTGGGGTTTCTCTCGCTTTTGACGTAGTTGATGTCCACTCCAGTGTAAAATGTATACATGTATAAAAAAACTGTGACAGAGACCAGGTTGTATATATTTGTTACAGGGTTCAACACTATTTCGTATTTCAAAATAAATTTGTGATAATCCCCGACAATTCAAAATGTTGAAAAATAGGTTATGTTTTTTATATAATTATTTAATATTTAATAATTAATAAAAGAAAGTTAAAACTAATTATAGAAAAGAACAAACATAGGAATAAATCCAAGGAAATGGGTCGGGGTGGGTGCAAGCATCCGGATCGGACGGTGGCGGTAACCCTAGTACGGTGGCACACCTGTCAGACCTTAATCTTTGTAAACTTTTATATCCCCCACTCGCTTTTGTTGGCGCGTCTCTCTCACCTTTCTACATATTTGTTTGTGAATCTTGAAAATACTCACTTTTTGCTCCCAATTGCCTTTTCCTATGCTCTTATTCACTTCCTTAATATTCGTGCTGCTTTTTTCCTTTTTAATCCATCAAATTTCGTATTAAAACACAAATTCAATGTAAATATTATAGTGTAGATCAAGGGTCGTTTATCTAAACACTTATTTGGTAAGCATTTATCGGTAAATTCAACACTATTGATTATTTTACCTAATAAGACTTTAGTTTATCAAAACGAAATTGTATGTAAAAAACTACCATGTAAGCCGTCATCTTCACTTACCGGGTAAGACTTTCGCTCCTTGTTTTTGCTCTTACCGGGTAAGATTCTTTGCTCTGGTCATAGTCATTCAATAAGGTATTGTGATTTGGTAAATGCTTACCAAGGTAAGTGCTTGGTAAACGGCCCTAAATTACATTCTTGGTCCATGCGGGTTTTTTTTTTCTTTTTTCTTTTTGATTCAGAGTTTTATAAACTATAACTTTATCATTGTGGTTTACAAGAACTCGTGAAAAGGGTCTCTGTTATTGACGAGTGTTATTTCGGCAAACTACATGGACTGAACCTCGATGTCTTCTTTGCAGGAAAACTTTGTAACACCAGATTCATCAAGTAGAACATCAAATTCCAGAAGAACATCAAATTCAAATTTCATTGGAAATATGAAAGCCGAATCATAATTGGTTGGTGACTACATTTTGGCTATTTTGCAGAAAAAGAAGACCGGGTGGGGAGGGTTGGGGTGAGGAAACAAATCTTATAAAATAAAATAGAAAAAGTCAAAAGAAAACCACAAGAGTGGTGTTTGATTGGTTTGAGCTTGGCTTTAAAGGTAAAAAATACCAGGAGGTCTCAGGTTCTAATCCAAGGAGGAATAAAAATCACCTTGTGGCCATGGAGGTTCAAATGCAGTGACTCCGGGTTATCTGCAAAGCAGGTGGTCGCCTTGGGATTAGTCGGCTCGCATAACGAGTTGGATATCCAGGTTAATAAAAAAAAGTCAAAATAAAGTAAAGGTATGCTTAGTAAAGTAGTTAATAATTTAGTTGTTAGTTGATGAATGATAAGTAGAAATGAAAATTTTATCCGTTACGATTGGGTAGGGATTCCTTGGTTTGATAGGTAATGGGGTGAGGACATAAATTTATTTTCATAACTGAAGCGGGATCAAGGATAGACATTACTGGTCCCTGATCCGATCCTAATTCATTTTTTTTTTTTATTTAATATATGTATATAGTGTGAATATAAATATATATGTATATATTAATGGGTTAAATGTATAAAATAACAACTTACTTTCATAAAATTTCTTATTATAGCATTCTATTTTTGTTTTTCTTTATTACAACAATGTACTTTTAAATTATTTTTTATTAAGGCATTGTACTTTAAAAAAAATCTACCTATAATAGCAATGACTAACATGTTACCTTTTAAACCGGTTAACCCTTGACTTTTTTTTGCTTGTGTGGTTTTAATGAGGTGATGTGGATGACAAATCATTTTGATGACGTAACTAAAATAAAAATAAAAATCTATTTCAAATTATTATTAGTGATTTTCATTTTTTTCATTGCTAGCTATGATCTAAAAAAATATTTTTTTTTTACTTTTTCTTATTAAGTTGCATGCAAATTAAATATTCTAGAGTAAAATAATTCTTAAATAAATATGAAACATTATTTTCGAGATATATTTTGTTTGTAAAAAATGTAACACTTCTTATTTTATGTTGTTCAAATAAATACATATCTTTTAAAATGTTAACGAAATAAATTGTGATCTACAATTTTTTAATATTGTTATATTAATAAATAACTTAAAAAAATCAAATTAATTTAACATTTTATATATCAAGTAAAACTTTTTGAACAAATATAATATATTCTTTAAAAAATAATATTTTTTGGTAAAAAAAAATTCTTATTTTTTTTTTCAAAAAACACATATTTTTAAAAAAATATTAGTGAGATAAGTTGTGTTCTACTAGTTTTATTGATATTGGTATGTTAATAAATAATTTAATTTTTTTGATTCATTTAATATATTTATTAAATAACATGTAAAATATCTAAATATTAAAATTAAAAATACAATGTTTAATAAGAACTAGTAAATGCTATAATAAAATAATTTTGAAAGTACAATGATGTAGTAAGAAAGTCAAATCACTATAATATATGTGGACAGCCTGCGTGGACAATGAGGTGGCATGGAAACCTGGTATAATGAGTAAATTTAAATCAAAAGGTTACTCAATGTTATAATGGGTAAAATTTTCAAAGTACAATGTCCTAATGAAAAATAGTTTGAAAGTATATTGCTGTAATAAGAAAAACTGGAAATACAATGCTATAATAAAGAAATTTATGAAAGTAGATTGCTATTTTATGCATTTTACCCTATATTTATTATTAAATAACAAATATATTTGATTTCAATTTTAGTAATTAATATAGTGACAGTTCATTATAATTTTAAATTTTAAAATACATTGTTTTTGCCTAAACTGGTATACAACAGGTTCCCTAAACTCGTTGGGATTAATTGGGGTGGGAACCGGGTGGGTTAAATAGGGGTCTGGGTATGTATTGCTCACCCTGTTTCCATCTCTATTGATAAGCTAGTTGATTAACTAATCATATTTGACAAAATTTAGCTAATAAAGTAACTGAAAAATGTAAAATAACTAAAAAAGACGTGTTAAAAGTTGGTCAATTCTAACATTATATAGTATAATTAAAACAAAAGTACTAATAATATATAATATGTTGATTAATAGGCATTGTTTGGTAAAATAAGCTAACTTATTTTTTGGGTACACGTTTGAATGTACATAAGCTAGCTTATTAAAAAACGCTACTTCAATAGTGTTTTAGTAGCTTTTTGTCACTTTTTTCAATTATAATCCTTATTAATATTGATTATGAATAGATAATATAAAATTTAAGTGCTACTAGTATATATAAATATTAATTATTGACAAATATTAATTAAATATAAATTGAAAA
>NC_037529.1:11604539-11622916 GCF_001531365.2 Cynara cardunculus var. scolymus | reverse complement strand
CATCTTGTTTGTATTAGTTAATATTATATTAGTAGAGATGTGTTTCAATTATATCTTGCTATTTTATAATAAATTATTTTTTCAATATGCCATTTTTTGTCACTTTACAATCTAATCAACTAGTTTTGTTAAACATAATTTGTTCATCAACTAACTTATCAGCTACCAGCTAGCTTACCAGTCATCAGTTAGCTTATCAGCCACCAGCTAGCTTATTAGTTAGTTTGCCAAACATAGTCTTAAGCGGACTCATGTAACCAAATACGAAGTTTAGAAAGAAAAAATATATCAATTAATGATTATAAATAACTGTTAAACATAATTTAAATAAAACAAAGGGGTGTTTACCAAATTTTCTATTAAGTCTTGTATGGATAAATTTGTCTGTCCGGATAAATTTGGCTGTCTGGATAAATTTGGGTTGCTGTTTACTTTTCTATCTGAATCAACAGTCTGAATAACAGAAATGACCAATTTACCCCTGAGGATTAACTATGGGCTTTTGAGAAAACTAATACAGAGCTCGTTGATCCCCCCTCTTCTCTCTTGACCTACTTCTACTACTGCACTAACCACTTGTACTCATTTAACGCAACCCACCTAATTTAACTAATGCACTTCTATTTTGTCTAGTTGACCCTCCAGTGTGTAACAAGCAACAATCGAAAATCATAGAACAGATGAACCAGTAGCAGCAGCAATCGAAAATCATAGAATAGATGAACATGACATCACATAGTAGCAGCAATCGAGCAGTGATAGAGAAACAATTTAGCAGCAAGAGAGCAATAATCGAGCTCCAATCGAGCAGCTAGGGTTTATTTCTAAAAGAAAATAATCGACGTATTTGAAGAGAAGTACTTACCTTTGCGATTTGAAATCGACCGATTAGGGTTCTAGACAGGAGAGCGTTGATGATAGGGAGAGAGCGTCGATGGCAGGGAGAGAGCGTCGATTGTAGGGAGAGAGGCGTGGGATGGGATGAAGAGTAGGGAATGTCTTTTTCTTGGCTTAACGTGGACAACCTATGGTTTTCATCTGGGCGAATAAGCCCATGTCTGGCCGAATAGGCCCGAAGTAAACAGGCTAAAATGACTGTGCGAATAAGCCCATTTATCCGGTAAGCTCATTAAGCCACAAGTAAACAGGCCCAAAGAGTTCATGGTCCTTGTGGTTTGTTGGTTTTCCTACTACGGTCACTCAAACGTGTTTATTAACCTTTCATTGTGGTATGCAAAAACACACGTCCTGAGTCCTTCCATCTAACAAAATCTGTTAGACCAGTTAACTCAAGGGGTATTTTTGTCTTTTTCTATTACTCCATTTCTTGTGAAGCCATCCTATATATATATATATATATATATATATATATATACACACGCACACACACATACACAGTCGTGCTCCATTTCTGGTGAAGCCATCCTCATTGGTAAACTCCATCTCTAATGAAGTTATCCCCACCATGAACTCATCTATGGTGAAGACTTCGTCTCCTTGTTCCCCTCGGAGACATGTCCCCAAGCCACCACCTCCTCAACCATTCTACTTATCTGGTGAATTGCCCACCCCCTTGTTCTCATCTATCTAAAACACACAATGAGCTCATATATATATATATATATATATAGAAAATGACGAGACCCCCTTATACCCCCAACGACTCATTTCCTCTGACACCGACAACCATTTTTCCACAACCACCCTTCACCATCTTCTTCCCCCAACCTACCTAGCATGCTCTGTTGACTCTCCTATACGCACAGAGACATACCTGTTGCATCCCTCTATCTTCGTTCACTCTCCATTAACATACCATTGGCTAATCAACTCCGGCCACCTCTCTCTCTCTCTCTCTCTCCATCTCTATGGTCTTCACACAAACCCATAGTTATCTTCCCCGCTACTTATAAAATTTCACATACACACAAGAACGGTGGGTTTCACTGTCGTGGTTTCACAATGATGGGTCTCGTTGGTTGTGTTTGTGTCATGTGTGCTTGTTTTGTTTTACGATCTCACTGTTAACATAGAAAAGCCAAGAGAGGATAAGAGAGATAAACAAGAGAGTGGAAAAAAGTTGCAGGTGGTGTACAACTTCTTGTGGGTTTTATCGGAGGGAGGTTGACGATAGGATGGCTCTTGGCAGGGTAGGGTATGTGATGTGGGCGATATAGGGGATGTGATAACCTGGTTATTCAGTTATAATACTTGGGGTTGTTTTTGAAAGGTGATGGTAAGTTGAGGGGTTTAATTAGTTATGTGCTTAAATGTTTAAAATATTCCCTACTGCCTAAATGTTACTATATATGAGATATTTTCTTTATCTCATGAGAGAGTGTGATTTATTATTTTAAAAACCTCCACCGCGTCTTATGGTTTAAAGTAAAGTATTGGATAAGATAATTATCTTATCTCATTGGTTTTGGTGGAGAAAAAAAAAATAAAGTGAGTTTTTCTATGTGTGTTCTATTGTGTGTAAAGTAACAAGTCTATAAGGGGACGAAGAAGCTGATTCTGTGATTTATACTTGAATTTATTGTTGTGATTAATTCATCTTCATCTACGTGAGCATAAGATGAGTTTAAATTATCAACTTTCCTTATTTGGTATTTGAAATTTGAACCATATGGTTCTTACATGGATATGATGATAAAACTGTTTTTAGATGCTATTTTTAGCATGACTATGAGTTTTGATATGTTTATATAATGTGTGAAAATAAAGGTGGCATATCAAGAAGATGTGTAGGATAAAGGTGACATATCAAAGAAGGGTGTATTCCAGGATAAGGGTGGCATAATCATGAAATCTAAGAGTTTGATGACTTACCTGCTCGTAGCGTGGTTGTAGCATTTTCTGGATAAGGTTCGTAATGTGAATGATGTCAAAATGTCTGAATGGCAACCCTACTCGAATGACATAATGTGTTTTCATTTGTTGGTTCAAATCGGCATCAGACGTCCTTATTCCACCTTGTCATCGGATATAGGTTGACTATAATCAACTTCCGCCGAATTTAACCCCAAGCATGTTTTTTCGGCATGGCACCTTAAGGTTGAACTTCATTTGGCTATAAGGAGAGCTTGACGCATCTTGCATTGTGCCTTCCTTTGCTCGCTTACAAGAGCCACTATGTTGTACGAATTTTAAATCTCAAACTTTCATCCGTGTTTGACGAGAACTTGGACAATATGATAATTGATGTTGGATGTATCTTCAACGTCGGTAGCATGATGAGAAGCCATTTTACAAGTAGGGGTTGTTAAAAGACGATAGAAAGAGAACTCAAGCAAGAGTTGTTCAAATCCGAAATCGAATATAATGAAGGTTATGAATGTTTTCTACGTTTATGAGCAGGTATATTCCCCCATGCACCATAGGATTTATGTACAGTGTAAAAAAGCTAAAGAAAGAAAAAGAGGGTAAAAAATCAGAAAAAAAGCGGTCATATGACCATTCCTAACGGTTTTATAAAGAATTATATTTTTGAAATTTTCGTGCTTAGGGTGTAATTGGTTTCGGTCCAATAGCCAAGCAGGGCCCGAGCCGGGCTGTGTTTTTCATTGAATTCCATAATCAAGTCAAAACCGATGGTCCCTGCCGGTCCCGATCCACAGCCAATCCCAGGCGGGGTCGGGCCGTGTTTGGCCATCTCTAATCATGACCACGATACAATGTTGGATGGTGCTTGGAAGGGCACAACACGTTTCTTGGACGACCAATGCATGACACCACGCTAGGACAATGCTGAAACGGGCACATTGTGGCGTTGGCACGACAAGGTCGCAACACGATGGCACAGGTTCCATTGTCCTATGCACGACATGGCTGATCATAGAGGCGTGCTGATATGCGGTTTTAGCTAATGTGTCAAAGTGGCTTTGATGCCATTATAAGGTTTCGTTTAAAAATAACTAGATCAAAACGCAATGGAAAACTAACATTGATTTAATTAGGTCACTTTCATTAGAAAACTTTACTTAAAAATAAATCCTTAAGGTAACGTTTAATATGGAGACATGATTGGATAGGACTGAACATGACATAACTGGATAGGACAATAGGGTAGGACTGGACGGGACTGGACTGAACAAAACAAGTATATGTCTGGTGTTTGGTACGACTACAACTGGACAGGACAAGACAGTACTAGACAAGTTACTTCCAAAAGTTATTTGATGAATTTAAATATTATATAATAGTTATAACTAACACAAATAAAGTAAATAATTAAAAGATTTAATTTATAAATATTTTTACACAATTTTCATATTAATGAATACATACATATATAATGGTACCAAATTTGAATGGAAAATTTGATATAAAAATGGTAGTAATGGTAGTGGTGGTTTTGGTTATGGTGGAGGTGGTTTTGGTTATGGTGGAGGTGGTGGTGGTGGTGGCTGACAGTAGTAGTGGCGATGGGCGGTGGTGGTCGGTTGCCGACAATGGTTATGGAGGTAATGGAAGTGGTGGTTAGTGGACGACAGTAATTATAAAGGACGTGAAGATGGTGGATTGTGGTGGTAGTAGCGCTTGCCAATGGTGGATGAGGTAATTGTAGTTGATGTAGTGAAGATAATGATGGTGGTGGTTATTATGGTGGAGGTGAGGTGGCAATGGACGGTAGTGGTCGACGGTGGTTGTGGAAGTTATGGAGGAGGTTGTTGTAGTAGAAGAGGAGTTGGAGGTGGCCAACGAGGGTAATGGGGGTGGGAATGGATGGTGGTGGTCGGTGGTGGTTGTAGAGGTGGCAACAGATAGTGGTTGTCGATGGTGGTTGATGGTCGACGATGGTTGTGGAGGTTATGGAAGAGGTTGTTATAGTAGAGGAGGAGTTGGAGGTGGGCAACGGGAGTAGTGGAGTGACAATGGATGGTGGTGGTCGGTGGTGGTTGTAGAGGTGGTAACGAATAGTGGTTGTCGGTGGTCGATGGTGGTTGTAGAGGTCATGGACGAGGTAATTGCGGTATAGGAGGAGTTGGAGGTGGCCAACAGTGGTAGTGTTGGTGGTAATGGGTGGTGGTGATCGGTGGCCGATGGTGGTTGTAAAGGTGGCAATAGACGGTGGTAGTCGATGGTTGTGGAGGTGGCACACAGACGGTGGTGGTCGGTGGCCGACTATGGTAGAGGTGACGATGGACGATGTTGGACGACGGTTGTGGAGGCGTTGGAGGATGTTGTAGTGGAAGAGGAGGTGGAAGTGAAGGTGGACATTTGTGACCACCAGTGGCAGCGGTGACCGAAACTAGTGGTGATGACCATTAAAACATATATCATATTAAGGTTATATATCAAACTAGCGCAGATTAGTAATATTTTAGATTCTGTCTCATTCTTGTCCCATCTTGTTCCACATTTTTTGGTGGAACAAGAAAAAGCCTCTTTTATCCCATGATGTCCCACCCTGTTCCAATTTTTGTCGTTGTCCCATGTCATGCCAAACGTAGGACAGTGAGTTTTTGTTTTATCCAATGTTGCGCCAAACATAGGACAATGAGTTTTATCCCGTCCTATCTTGTCCCGTCTCATGTACCAAACACAGCCTAACGGATCCAATGCCACAATTGAATATAAAAAACCATAGGGTGTTTATAAGTAATACCTTTAGGTTTGCTGGAAGAAATCTTGCAGCACAAGACACCAAGTTCGGTTTTCCTCTAGAGTAGTCCACACACGAACACGTTTTGACTTAACTGTGTGCTAGCTCCAAACCCTTAAAGTTATAAATATAATATTTGTTTAACATAAAAAGAATAAGGTTTCTTTTTCTGTTTTATCAGGTAACCTAAAAATATCTTGATTGGATTGATTATTAGGCTTAGACTCTATCACCTTATCTATAGGTTGGTCATGGAATTATAAATAGACCATAACTCCCTAACATGGGTTATTTCTATCTTAATCCTTAAGTCACATCTCTTTAAGGCCAAATAAACGTAATAAAGGTTTTTTTTAAATTTATTATCTTAATAAATTCATCTGTAAATACGTTTACACATAAAACACTGCAATTATCATAATTATATTTGTAATACATACTTTAATTATTCTACTAGATGCGGATCACAGTGAAGGACCATGATCACCGTGACTAGTGCTACATGATATTGGTAGAGTTCATCGGGGAATAAAGAGGAGGATACATGACATTTTATCTAACTTGAAGTAAAAGATAAAAAAATAATGTATTACAATTTTTTTAATATAAAATAGATAAATTTTATAAAAAGACCAAAATACCCTTAAGTTAACAAACTTTTTTAACGGGTGTTAGTCAAAGGGACCAAAAGTGTTAAAAATATTTAATTATCCGCCGGAAAATTGTTTACTCTTTTTTTTAGATTTTTTTTTTAATTTTCCGCCGGAAATCCGCCGAAAAATGGTTATATATATTTTTTAAAATATTTAATTATCCGCCGGAAATTTTAAATTTTTTGTTTAAAGGTTTTTTTAATTTTCCGCCGGAAAATTTAAATATTTTTAAAAAATTATTTATTTTTCCGCCGGAAATTTGTTTACTCTTTTTTTTAGAAAAAAATTACAAAATCCGCCGGAAATCTGCCGGTAAAATGTTGTAAATTCAAGATTAAACTGAGTAATTAAGAAATCCGTCGGAAATCCGCCGTAAATTGTTGGAAGTCAATAAAATGTTGACTTTTTTAGTGTCCGCCGGAAATCCGCCGTTAATTTACCGGCGGATTTCGTCCGCCGGAAATGCTCAGTTTTCTAGTAATGTAATTAATTCAAAATTGGAACGAGACTTGATAATGATTGGCAACCGAAAGGACCAGAAGTATAAATCACTCTTAAAGTAATAAGTACTAGATTTTACGGAGTCGAAAGATGGAATATTAATAAATTCTATATATAAAGTAATAAGTCGTAAACTTGAACTTTGAAAAGTTTTTAAAAATATGAGGTAGTTGTTTTATAGTATAATTAGAAGGGTACTCGTGCAATGCAGCGAGATACATCTTGTTTTTAATATTTTATTTTATTTCTTTATCTCAGTCGATATTATAGTATGGTCTTATGTGATTTTGAAAAGGCGATGATGTTTTTATATTTGAATAAAATATAAATTGAAAATATCATAAAAATGACAAAAATATATCGATATTAGTATCAAATTAATTATTTAAAATTTCTATGTTTTGTATAATTTTTTAATTCAAATTTTTTATTATAATTTAATTTAGGTTCAATAATGAAGTAATTTATATTTAGTTTAATAATATAATTCTTTATAACGATAATAATTAATTATTTTGTTAGAACTTGATAATTATCCTAATTATATTTTAGATTTTTTATATTTTAAAATGAGATGTTTATATTTTATTTGATTATGTTTATCCGCAGTTAGTTACACGAATTCAAACAAGAAGTTTTGATAAGTTATACTTATAAATAATTTACTTGTAATCTTGAATTTTAAGTAATATACATCAATATACAGTACTTCATGCATAAAAAATGGTTTTTAAGAGTTTTTATCAAATGCTTTATAATATAGTATAGATAAATATTTAGTATGAATGTATATTTACATATGAATATATCCGTGTTCGAAATTTTGAAAATATGTAAAAAAATCGAATAAATATATCGATATGGAGATCTAGTTAAACAGAATAAAATATTTATTTTTATATAGCTGTATTAATAAAACAAAATATATAGACCTTTTTCTCTTCTTCGTCAAGCTTTCGAGCAGTTCTTTTAACTGTCGTCTAATCCTCCAACATGCTTAAGAACCGAGAGCCGCCTAGGAATTGAACTCCACCAAGTTTTATTTGACTAAAAAATAATTATATTTAAGATAATTTATATTTTAAAAAAATAACTAAGCGGCCGTTTACCAAACACTTATTCGGTAAGTGCTTACCGCTAATATTGAACACTATTATTTACTTACCAGGTAAGATTTTAGTCCACCAAAACGACATCGTATGCAACAATTTACCCTGTAAGCGCGTACCGTGGTAAGAATCGTCGCCCTCACTTACCGGGTAAGACTCTTGGTCCTTGTCTCGCTCTTATCGGATAAGATTCTTGGTCTTTATCATATTCATCCGGTGAGGTAATGTCACTTGGTAAGTGCTTACCCAGATAAGTGTTTGGTAAACGACTACTAAATAAATGTAGCATAGATTAGGGTTATTTTTGTAATTATGATCAATAAATTTAGTTTTTGTAAATTTTAAAGTATAATTTGAATATTGAAGCCAATGGGGTCCTATTGTCCTAATAACCAAGTGGCTCAGTGGGCTGCACCACAGCCAGCCATCCATCCATCCACTCACAGCCTACGGTCCGTGCCGTGGTCCAGTTACACACGCAACACACACTGGAAATCTATTGGATCTCAAAGTCCATATCCAATACAGTTTTATTTTATGTTTACCCCTCAATTCCCAACTATATTATTATCATATCTATGATCTATCTAACAAACCCCAATTCTAAAGTCCAATTCAATTTCTCGGGTTCAAGCCCAATCTTCTCTCTCTTCCGTCTCCCCTCTCTCTCTCTCTCTCCTCGAAGAAACGCTTTCTGGATCTCGAATTCTCGACTACAGCTCCGATTTCATCGATTTAGATCGGTGGATTGTGATCTAAAGCTGTTCTTCCGGTAAAATACATAACTCTTGCCTCTAATTGTTCTTTACTTTATGAGTTTTTTCTTTCTGCTTTCCTCTGTCTAGTCTCATCGTGATGATTGTTTAGTTCTGCTTGTTTGTTTGTCGAATTTGTTGTTGCTTTATGTTGTAGTGTTGCATTTGTTTGTCGATTTTGTTCGCTGCTTGATGTTCACCTGAATTTTTGAAACTGTGTTGTGTTTTCTGGGCTTGAAGTTTTTGTGCTCTGTTTGCTGTTTGAATCCTTCCTTGATGTTCATCTGAATTTTTGGAGATTCTGGGCTTGAATGTTTTGTGCCTTTCTTTGAAGCCCAAACATTGACCGATGAAAAAAACCCTAGATCTGGATTTTGGGGTAAAGCTGTTTCAGCCCATAGACGTTCAAATTGTTTAGTTTTGACCAGGATTTGTTATCTTTGACTTTTTGGTTTTTGTGTACGGACTACCTACACCTAGTACTAGTAGTGTGTTGCGTTAATCTATCTAAGTTTTCATTTGATTAATTATTTTGGTGATATTGGACTCTAGAATTTGGCCCAACTGGCCTAACACTTTAGGATAAAATATTTTGCATTTGTAATATATAAAATATTATATTTCTCAAGGAAATTGCATTATTATATCATGCCAATAACCTTTTTTTTTGTAATTTTAATTGAATTAACATGAATTATCATTTGATGGCTTAGTTCATTAACATGTTTTTGCCAAAAAACTTGTACTTTTATTTATCACAAAAGCGTCATTTATGTTAGGTTTATAAAAGGGAAATTGACTCAAATAGTCATCCCACCTGATCAAATTGGTCTTCTAGCCGTTCTTCTCGGGTTTACTCAAATGTCACTACGTCCGCAATATCCACTTTCGCAATATTGCGGACTTGACTAAAAGACAGAAAAAAATTTATCAGATTCAACCCAAGTCCACAATTACGATGGCCAGGTCTGCAATTGCGACGGTGCCACTTGCTGACCCGGTGGAATTTGATTTTTTTTTTTGTCTTTCGTAGTGACATTTGAGTAAACCCGGGAGAGGAATGGTTAAGAAACCGATTTGAATTGATGGAATGACTATTTGAGTCAATTTCTCTTTATAAAAATATAAACCAAAGCATATATTAGGAAAAATATAAAGGTACATATATCTTTCTTTTATCAATTATGCCTATTTGTTTCATCTTTTTATTGTAGTAGATCTTCTTGACACTTTATTCATTACACAATTTTTTAGGTGTGTTTTGATTATTTTTGCCCATTGATCTTATTATTATTTTTTTTAATAATAAAAAAGGTTACCGATAAATCTTAACCTTCCAAGAGATCATGGGTTCTAGCCGTGTATGTGAGTTTTGCTGTATATAGATAGATGATTAATTTTTTTTGAAGTATATAATATTTATATACGACAAATACAACATATAAACTCACACACCCTCCTCATCTATGGTAAGGTTTGAACCCCAGACGTCCTAAAAGGCCGAAGGCTACGATACCGTTAGGCCACAGACCTTTTGGTATTTTTTTTACTTGGTTGCTTCGCAAGAATTCCATGGAAAGAGTCTATTCTTTTTGAAGTATGTAATAGAACAACACACCCTCCTCTCCTCACCTTCCGTGAGCTTTGAATCCTTCACTTCCTAGGTGACCCCGGATACCACTAGACCAAAGACCTTTTGTGAATTTTTTGGTGTCCCTCTATTCTCTGTATTGGCTTTTATATGGTTTTAACTCTTGCTAATTGCAACTTCAATTGGTGCAAGATTTCTTGAACCTCTTTTCATTTTCCAAGTGCCTTGTTCATTTGGCCACATACTTTTTCTTTTTTGAAGTTATATACTGCAAAACTTGAAACCTTAGACCTCAAAGGAGGTTGGGATCTATCAGTAACCCAAATACAGATACAACAATGCCAATGACCCTTTATTTCTGTGTAAGCCAGGTTGCTTCTTAACTTCAAATGGAGATGACTCCTACTGAGAATAACATGCTGGTTAATATGGAGATGCAACTGGAACCGGTGTATCTCGGTATGCAATCGCACAACGTAGAGACACCACCAAGCAAGCGCAGAAAGAAGAAGTCGATGGTCTGGGAACACTTCACTATTGAAACTGTTGGTGTAGGGTGCAGAAGAGCCTGCTGTAAGCAATGCAAGCAGTCGTTTGCATACAGCACTGGTTCGAAAGTTGCTGGCACCAGTCACCTCAAACGCCACATTGCCAAGGGAAGTTGCCCAGTTGTGCTTCGAAATCAGCAACAGGACCTGTTGTCCCCATTCAGCGCACCTTCAAAAGTAGGCGGTGACTCTGCTGCTCCAACCACCGATACACCTAAACGTCGCTACAGAACCGCCAGTGTCCCTTATGTTGCGTTCGACTCCGACCGTTGCCGCCAGGAGATAGCTGAGATGATCATTTTGCATGACTACCCACTTCACATTGTCGAACACCCGGGGTTTATGGCTTTTATACATAACCTTCAGCCTCGTTTTGAGATGGTGAACTTCAGTACGGTTCAAGGTGATTGTGTAGCGACTTATCTTCGAGAAAAACAGAGTGTTCAGAGTTTGATCGAAGGGATGCCGGGACGGATTTGCCTCACGCTTGACCTCTGGAATTCTTGCCAAACAACGGGTTACGTTTTTGTAACTGGCCAATTTGTGGACAGCGAGTGGAAAATACACAGAAAATTACTAAATGTTGTGATGGAGCCGTATCCCGAGTCTGATTCGGCTTTTAGTCATGCTGTGTCTGCCTGCCTATCAGATTGGAACATTGAGGGCCGGTTATTCTCGCTCACGATAAACCAGCCTTTGAGTGAAATTGGGATTGATAGTCTCAGAAATTTGCTTTCAGAGAAGAACCCGAGCATCCTCAGTGGTCAATTGTTGCTTGATCACTGCCTAGCTCGTTCTTTAAGCGGCATCGCCGAGGAGGCGCTAACAGCCTGTCAAGAAACGGTCAAGAAGGTGCGAGACTGTGTGAAGTATGTGAAAACCTCAGAGCTTCTGGAAGAGAAATTTCTCGAACTCAAACAACAACTTCAAGTACCGAGCATGAAAACGCTAGCACTCGATGATCAGACTCGATGGAATACGACTTACGAGATGTTACTAGCGGCTTCTGAGTTGAAAGAAGTATTTTCGTGCTTAGATACCTCCGACCCCGATTATAGTAAAGGACCAACCACCGAAGAGTGGAAGCAGGTTGAGAATATGTGCACGTATTTGAAGCTGCTTTTCGACACCGCAAATCTGCTGACCTCATCAACCGTACCCACAACAAACAACTTCTTTCACGAAGCATGGAAAATCCAGCTCGAGTTGGCACGAGCCGCCACAAGTGAAGATGCCGCCATCGCCAACATTGCAAAACCGATGCAGGTGAGTTTTGATAAGTACTGGAAAAGCTGTTGTTTGATGTTGGCGATCGCGGTGGTTATGGACCCACGGTTCAAGATGAAGCTCGTCGAGTTTAGTTTCACGAAGATTTATGGAGATGAGGCGGCAACTTACATCAATTTCGTGGATGAAGGGATACATCAGCTGTTTCTCGAGTATGTCGCACTTCCTCTGCCACCAAATGGCGGTGGGTTCGAAGGAAACATGAAACAAGAAGAGGATGAAGGGCTCGGGCTAACGGATTTCGATATGTACATCATGGAGACGACAAGCCAACAGTCGAAATCAGAGTTGGACCAGTATTTGGAGGAGTCGCTTTTACCAAGGGTTCACGAGTTTGACGTTGTGGGGTGGTGGAAACTGAATAAGGTGAAGTACCCGACACTTTCGAAGATGGCACGTGATATCTTGACGGTTCCGGTATGTAGTGTGGTTCCGGAGTCGGTTTTCGAGACAGGGAGGAAGGAGATGGATCGGTATCGGTGTTCGTTGAGAGCGGAAACGGTGGAGGCGATAGTGTGTGCAAAGGATTGGCTTGGGGTTAGGGGAGGGGGGGATTCAGGGGAGATGATGAAGGCTTTGGTGAAGATGGAATTCCCCATTTGATATTTGATTTAGTTGTAGTTTGTAAGCCTTGAATTTGTATGTTAGACTTAGGCTGAGGCTGTTGGGATATATGCTTATTTCAAAATTCAACTTTTTTTGGTTTTCTTCATGGTAATTCTATAATGGAGTAGTAATGATGTATGTATAGGGGGCTAAATCAAACCATAACTAATAAAACAATAAATAGGTAAATACTTACTCTCATTTCAATACATAACAAGTTGAACACGAATTTCTTTGAAAATTAAAGAAAGTTGCGAGTAAAAATTCAAGAAATTTAATCTTGATTTTGCAATCGAATCCTTTTTTATAAGCTCTATGTACTTAGTATCAATGATTCTTTTTCCCTTTTTAGTTTTATTATCGAAGTCAATGAGGGAATTACTCGTGTTCTCATGAAAGTTACTTTTTCTGGCGAATCTTTTAAAGGAGTTGGTTAAAAGAGGTTAGAGTTAATGATATTTTCAGGTGCAAAGAGGTGAAGAGTTAGTTTAGTGTTGGTAAGAGAAAGAGGATTGTCTGAAGAAAGTGAAGCTAAATGAGAGCTTTTTGCATCTCTTATGAGATTTTTTTATCAAAGCCTTAGATTGCTCATGGTCCGGCAAGTGCCAAAAAGAGCACTAAGGGTCATAGATTTTAGAACATTTGATGTTTTGATACACATCGAATAACTGTCCCAAGATTCATAAAGACATTTCAAAAACTTTGTTAGTGTTTATTAGTTACAATATTATACTACCAACAGTCTTTAAATCTATAAGAAGGCAGTTAAAGAGTTGGTGTACATCGGACAAAGATTCATTCTTACCACAAATGAATATCTCATATTGTCTTATCAAATTTTTCTTTCTTGTTTCTTGGATTTCAGATGTACCTTCATCTTGGACAAAAAGAGTAAAAGAGCGTCCTACATTTCTTTAGCAAATTTGAGGTTCATCACAGAGTGGTAGACTTCATCAGGAAGAGCCATAACAATAACAGATCTTGCTTTGGTGTCAATGGCCATCTTTATTATATCATCTTCATGAGCTTGCTTCATTACCACATGTTTAGGAGTTCTAAGGAGTGTGGTAGCGGCTGGAGCAACTTCAGTAGTTATAGATGGAAAAAAGGGACCATCTCAGATGTAATGTGGGATATGAGGATCCACACCCTCAAGAAAAAGAGACATTGGATTTTGCGAGAGACAAAAGTTGTCTTTGCTAGATGTGGGAGTTTGGCAATAGAGCCATTATCATGATAGTTGTTTGTAGTCATTGTAGGATCAATTTGGGAAGGGAAAAGAAAAGAAACCATATCTGATACCACTTGTTGGTTGCAATAGTGTTAACAAGGCTATAATCTTTCCTGCTCCTCTCTTCTTTCTTCTTCTCTGTCTCCCTCTTTCTTTCCTTTTGGGGTGCTTTGGATTTTCTGGTAGTTGAGGTTTCCTCCTACCCGAGCGCTTCATTGTTGCTTTTAGCGTTTTAGTGCCTTGATCTGGAGGGGTCTCCCCCCTCCTTATAAAAAAAACAAGGCTATAATCGTTTGTAGAAGCGGTGGTTGAACAAAAGCACAACTATTTCATTTTTAAATTCGTTTATTGATTTTGAAGAAGAATTAATATATTTGAATTTACACACTGTTGCGGAATAATAAAATGAGTTAACCTAATCTAAATAATTTTACTTTGAAACTAGAGTACTAAGAATCTTGAGAAACAATGCTGAGAAAACATTGAGGTTTCTTGCACATAATACACTTAGAGAGAAGGTAAGAGCAAGGACAAAGAAGATATCAATGGTAGTGAGAAAAAGAGTCTTCTCACCTATTTATACCATGTGCATTAAATACACATAGCATGTATAATCCACGTGGCAGAGTTAGAGTGGCTCGCAGGAACTTCTCGTCCAAAAGCGATGCAGACTTAGGCCACTAATGAATAATGCTTCAGGGGAGTTGGTGAAGTTGGAAGGGAACAGTAAAGGAGATTGTATTGTACCTTTTGTCATATTGAAGCATGGGGGTTTTGAATCAGCTACGGAGAGGTCGCTGAAGACTTCTTCAGTTGTCATTGATCACTTGAGTAAAGCTTCACATTTCTTCAAATAGGGTGTATCACTAAATGCCGCTTCAAATCATCTCTATCTTTATCTTCAGATACTTCTTCGACATCGCTGAAGTTTCTTTGATATGACTCTTGTCTTTGAGAAAACTGGAGTCCAAAAAACATAAATTGAACTACGCAACAAACACTAAATAAACTTAGTCGGTTGGTGTGCTTTCAGATAAAACTTAACTTAGAAAATTAATCACTAAATACATAGGTTCTTCATCAAATTACTAAGAGGGGTTAGGATAAACATAATTGCTCAATCAGAAGATTTAGAAAAATCCAATATCTCATGGCTCAACTTTCCTTTCTAGGGAGCTATCCATAACATCACTTTGTTTTTGACTTGAAATTACGTGTTATCTCTTATATGCATTTGTCACTACTCATCAGATTCACAATTGCATTGTGCTATAATTGCTTAGTACATATCATATATATACTGCTTATATGATAAAAATGACTAAAAGATAAAATAAGAACTTGTCGTACCATGGTTCATCATGCATGCATAACTTCCTTTGCAATGGACAACCTTTATAAACCATTAGAAACACATAGGCTCAAAATCGCAAAAATGTTTACCTAGCAATGCATTTTAATTGGTTAGACATATACTTTGTATACTTAGAATCAATAGAACTTGGGTATTTGTACGTATTTTGGTGCTTTTGGATTTTTGACATGATCTCCACCATCTTTCTACATTGCATTGTTTTTTGCTTAAACACTTTCTAGGCCAAGGTATCATAGAGACCACTACATCGCCATGGGCATGTGAGGCATTTTATGAGACAAATGTAGCATCTGTCAGTGTTCCAGCCTCGTTGTGGTTTCTTCTTTAAGAATTTCCATCTCTTATTACGCCCATCATGCAGAATGAACGCCTTCATCTCTCACACGTTTTCAATAGTATGCAGCTTATGCTATCCTATTTAACAATATTTTCTTTTTAGAGGTGTTGAGTTACGCTCGATTGTCAATGATACCTCCTTTTCTCTGTTCATGTTCCCCCCTCCCCAAACTTGAAGACAACAATATCCTCATTGTGAGAGGCGAGGAAAACAAAAGGAAGTGTAGGGGAAAGTAGAAAATGGCTTATATTAGTTTCCAAAATATTTGTGCAAAGTGAGTGTCAAAAATGGCTAGTTCTAGACCCATCAAGTAACCACGAGAAATATGTGATCTTATAGATTATTTGCGCTACCCCCCCCCCCCCCAAAAAAAAAGTTGTAAAAATTAATGGTATCGATAAGTACACAAACAAATGGCAAGAATATGAAGCAACTATTGTAAACGTAAGCTAAGACTTAAGGTTAAATTCGTAACTACGTAACATTATCGTACTAAAACTAAATTTGAATTAAAGGAAAGATATGTAATTGGACACGTCTACTCCCGTGGAGTAGGTGCTGATTTTTCCAATCAACCGCAACTGCTTTTGACCCGCCACAACTAGGCTTTTAGTTTCAAAAAGCTGTTGCATCATCTTGCTATATATGTTGCTCGTGAACAATCGCAACAATTACAACATCCTGCTCAGCTCAGCTACCATATCCTGAATTTTCTCTCTCAAATCACAAACTTCATCTTTCAACCCTTGAATTTCTTTCAGCAAAACATTTGTCATTGGTGAGTGTTGCCATGTGATTGCAAGAATTCAAAACTTGTACTTATGTGAGCTCATTCCTTGGGAGTATTGTAACTTCTAATTTTTGCATCAACCCATGAATCAGAGCAGGAAAATACAGTCTACCTTTAGCTTTTCTTGCACACCCTAAAGTGGCTTACAGACAATGTTGTTACAACGGTCAAAATACAAAATAATGGTAAGGATTGAGATTTGAAATAGCGGTTATCAGGTGGTGTATAGTGTTCCAAAAAATAGCGATTCATATCATAATTATTAGAATTATATATATATATATATATATATATATATATATATATATATATATAAAAGGGGCCATTTAAGGGAGAACTGATTTGTTTGTGATAACTATGAGATCCAATCTCTACCACAAATCAATGGTTAAATTAGAAAACTAATAATTTTGGTATTTTTACTTAAAATTTTAATTAAAGGACATTTTAGGTATTTTAAAAATCTTATATATCCTCTCTCCTCTTCTTTTCGTCGAACTTCATTCCGGCAAACTTTATTCCAGCAAACACATGATGCATACTGTGATACACTTCTTAAAATAACGAAAAAACATAGTGTGATACACTTAGTAAAGCAGCATTACTTGATATATTGTGTTACACTTCATAAAACAACAAAAATATATTGTGATACACTTCGTATAACGATAAAAATACACTGTGATACACACTATGATACCAGATCTGGACAACTATGTTACCACTGTATTACACTCAACGTTACATCTCCAAAGAAATCTAGGTTACATAAAAAAACCTTACATCTTCTGCGTTACATCTCCGATGTATCTGGGTTACGTCTCCGACAAGATCTGGGTTACGTCTCCGATCTGAAATGAGATCTGAAAAAAAACTAGAAACCGAAACTGATCTGGGTTGTTCAACAGGGGGAGTCAGACTGGTGAGGTGAGAGTTAAGGAGATGATGGCCGGTGGTTGGAGATGGATAGAGAATAAGAAGCAGTGGTGGCCGGTGGCCGGAGATAGTCGGAGAAAAAGGCGTAAGATAGTGTCGGGCAAAGGGATCGGTGTATAGTGTTGCATCGGAGAGAAAGCACGTTTTTGGCCGACGATAGGGAAAGAGGGTCACATGTGGTCATCTCGTCCATTCTAATATACATACACACACATCTATTTTAAAATAAAATTATTAAACTAATTAAAGTAAATTGAATACTCAACACAATTTACAATTTACTAATATACATATGTGTATATATATATATATATATATATATATATAGAGAGAGAGAGAGAGAGAGAGAGCGACCAATGCAAACCATCAGTATTTGTATAAACCGTACAAACTACCCTCATCCGTTGATTTCATTGTTTAATCTTATAAATTTTTTTCATGAAATTATTTAATCTTATGAAATTGTTTCATATAATACTTTTTTGATGAAGTTGTTTCATATATGGTTATGAAACTGTTTCATATAATACTTATGAAATTTTAATAAATCTGTTTCATGTATTTTCTCTAAAATTAATATAATGAAGATGATAATTTCCATGATTAACACCATTCACAATAAAAATGATTAATCAACATCTCATAATTACAAAAAAAATGAACAAATTAAAAAATTATGATTAGTTGAATGTGCTTTTGTACGGTTTGTATAAATAACGATATAGATATAGATAGATAGATAAATAATACTTTGTGGCTTTTCTCTTCTTTCTTCCGAGGTTGTGAATTTGATAAGTATTGATACATTAATATGTACTAGAAGGGTACCTGCACAATGCAGCGAGATATATCTTGATTTTAATATTTCATTTTATTTTTTATCTCAGTCGATGTTATAATATGGTTTTATGTGATTTTGAAAAAACAATGATGTTTTTATTTTTTAATAAAATATAAATTTGAAGATATCATAAAAATTTGACAAAAATATATCGATATTAGTATCAAATTAACTATTTAAAATTTCTTATTTTTTGTGTAATTTTTAAT
>NC_037529.1:11600874-11602894 GCF_001531365.2 Cynara cardunculus var. scolymus | reverse complement strand
CGCTTTCTCAAAATCACATAAAGCCATATTATAACATCGACTGGGATAAAGAATAAAATGAAATATTAAAATCACGATGTATTTCGCTGCATTGCGCGAGTACGCTTCTAGTATGTATTAATGTACATTACTTTATGCATAAAAAATAGTTTTTAAGAGTTTTTATCAAATACTTTATAATATAGTATAAATATGCATTGCTTTTTTAGTGCAGATACCTTACGCCATAGGTCCCAACAGGACTCTTGGCCTCAAGTAACACTGCTATTGGTTTTCTCACTTCTTGGTTTATTGACCCAAAAGACTGGAGACTTGAGTTCACCAAGACCCTTTTGCTTCACAAGGGTTGTGGAGGGACATCTTTGCTTGTAATTTTCCATTGCATTTTTTTCAAACTGGCCACTTCCATGACCCTAACCCATGTCTGACGTATTTCTTGTTGGTGCAGATCTTACATTCATTCAAATGTACATCAGAGTATAAATTAAGTGTTGAAATATGTGATACCAGAACACACAGAGAATAGGATGGAAGCAGCCGTAGGAAACTTTGGTCATTAACTTAATTTTTAATAAATATAAGGAAATACAATCAAACAACGGTAGCACCCTTTTGAAAGGTAATATCTTTTTCCCACTCTGACGGGATAATGAAGCGGTGGCTCGTGGCACCATATGCACCTATGTCGGTATGCCCCCTGCGTTGTCCTTGCATTTGCTTTGTGGATTATCATTCTTGTGCATTATTATCTGTTTGGGACATATGAACACATTGGGGTCTGATTTAGATAGTATTCCGTATTGTTGTTGGATTTCACTCATATACTTTGATAAGGATTGTTTGAGACGTGTGCATCGGTTTGTGGCAATTATCCCCAACAATAAGTCCCTACTAGTGTTCTCTTTTTCAGCTACTTTTACTGTTGTTCCTAAGATTTTTGGAAGCACTTGTCTTGTTTTTTATTTGTCCTAGACTTGCCAAGCTTGATGCTAGAGCTATTCCAGTGTGTAAGTACTGTAGATCACATTACAAAATCTACTAGAAATTATTCTTTGCTAAAGAATATGAACCCAAAAAGATGAGAATTTCGTATCGTGAGTATCTAGAACTATAAGTAAGTTCAAGTGTATGAATAGCAATCGTTATATAAATAACAGACATGAAACATTTGTCTTATATATCAACTGTTACCATGAAGACTAATCATAAATAAAAAAGAAATACAAGGTTCATTCTTAATAAATGCTAATGCTACCAAGTACTAATTGCACCATGGAGGTTATTGACATAATTTGCTGCCTTGTCTTGGGATTGTTCCATGGTTACTGGACCATGCTTTCACGGAAACTACCTCTCTACCTCTTGTGTTAGAGACAAGCTTGTCTCTTCTGTGTACATATATGTGTGGGATATACTGTTGGTTTAGTTTATTAATTTATAACACTGATGAAAATTTAGAAATAAGTTTGAGCTATTCACTTCTTCTGATCATCCTTGTATTGGAGTAGTTTGGTTACATAATTCATGTTATACGCAGATCTAAATACTTCATCACCTTCCTCTTATCCGTTGTACTAAGAGATAATACCTAATAAATCATCAGCAAACTATGATTCCAGCAGGATGTGATCGATTACTTGCTGTTTCCAAAAGGCTGGCTCTCTGTTTGGTATTCTTCAAGCTGTCTCTTTTGATAGTAGATTTAGATATCAAAATGAATATTATGGCATGCATCTTGTTGCAAGTCTTTTGATCTTTTATTTGCTTAAATGTTCTGATAAGTCGGAATAGAGAAGGCGTTGGTGGCTGTCAGGTGTCTCGACAGACTTCTAGAATATTCTATATTTTCCTTGGAAACCTTTTTGTATGCAACTAGAAGAGGCTTTTGAGAATTTGGCAAGTTATATATATATATATATATATCTGCTTGGCGGAATGTGAGATGTAATAGCTTTTCCTTGAATGAATCATACTCGCTATCCATTCTCAAAGGTCTCGTAATCAACCAACGAAACCATCA
>NC_037529.1:11598519-11600334 GCF_001531365.2 Cynara cardunculus var. scolymus | reverse complement strand
AAAATTTTAAACTTTGAATTAACAACCTTTTAATCTCCGGAATTCACAACCACCATAAAGTTTTTCACAGTATACACCAAACCCTCGAATAAATGCTTGAACTTCACCAAATTCTTCCGAATTATTGTAGCTATTAGAAATAAAAAATAAAACAATATCAAAACACGAAATAAATAAACAAGAATACAAATTATACGGAATAATTGTTACAAATATTGTTTAATGATTACAGACCATAATAGACTAATAGTGAATGTTGAAAGTTTAACGATTACATACTACGAATCCAATTAAACACACAATTTGAAAAAATACGAATAATTTTATCTCAAATTTTGAATCTCGTTTCAACTTCTTGCATTCYCATCGCATCCTCAACCTCGTACGTTACCGTGAATAATTGAGTGTTAAAAAAACTACACACATTTTTAACTAAAAACTGTACATATTTTTAACAAAAAACTACATAWATTTTATATAAAAAAAGCTGCACAAACTTTGTATTAAAAACTGCACAAATTATATAAAAAATGCACATATTTTTAACATAAAACTACACAAATTACATAAAAAACTGAACAAATTATATAAAAAACTGCACATATTTTTTTTACAAAAAAACTACATAAATATATAAAAAATACTGCACAATCGGTCCCGGCAGGCAACGGTTCCGAAAAATTGAGAACCGGAACCGGAACCATTCTCAATCGGTTCCGTATTTTAGGAACCAGAACCACTCATATCGGTTCCAGTTTCGAAACCGGCATTTCTAAAGTAGTTCTGGTTCCACAAATAGGTACCCAGTTCCGCTGCTCACCCGTAGTTGTCCTTGCATTTGCTTTGTAGATTATCATTCTTGTGCATTATTATCTGTTTGGGACATATGGACACATTGGGGTCTGTTTTAAATAGTATTCCGTATTGTTGTTGGATTTCACTCATATACTTTGATAAGGATTGTTTGAGACGTGTGCATCGGTTTGTGGTAAAAATCCCCAACAATTAAGTCCCTACTAGTGTTCTCTTTTTCAACTACTTTTAACGTTGTTCATAAGATTTTTGGAAGCACTTTTCTTGTTTTTTATTTGGCCTGGACTAGAGCTATTCGAGTGTGTAAGTACTGTAGATCACATTAAAAAATCTATTATAAATTATTCTTTGCTAAAGAATATGAACCCAAAAAGATCGTATTGTGGGATATACTGTTGGTTTAGTTTATTTAACATTGATGAAAATTTAGAAATATAGAGTTTGAGCTATTCACTTTTTTTGATCATCCTTGTATTGGAGTAGTTTGGTTACATAATTCATGTTATACRTGGATCTAAATACTTCATCACCTTCCTCTTATCYRTTGTACTAAGAAACTAATACCTAATAAATCATCAGCAAACTATGATTCCAGCAGGTTGTGATMGATTACTTGCTGTTTCCAAAAGGYTGGCTCTYTGTTTGGTATTCTTCAAGCTGCCTCTTTTGATAGTAGATTTAGATATCAAAATGAATATTATGGCATGCATCTTSTTGCAAGTCTTTTGATTGTTCTTTTATTTGCTTAACTGTTCTGATAAGTCGGAATTAGGGAATGCAGCGAAAGCGTTGGTGGCTGTCAGGTGTCTCTACAGACTTYTAGAGATATTCTATATTTTTCTTGGAAACCTTTTTGTATGCAGCTAGAAGAGGCTTCTGAGAATTTGGCAAGTTATATATATTATCCGCTTGGCGGAATGTGAGATGTAATAGCTTTTCCTTGAATGAATCATACTCGCTATCCATTCTCAAAGGTCTCGTAATCAACCAACGAAACCATCA
>NC_037529.1:11579480-11598149 GCF_001531365.2 Cynara cardunculus var. scolymus | reverse complement strand
AAATCTAAATTAACGACCTACATGGTAAGAGTTATAGTTTCCCAATACTATAAGGTTACTCATCAACAATACAACAGTCCACCTCCTCCAACACAAATGTACACGGTTTTATTCGTAAATCATCTAGATTAGTAAAAAGGTGCATTAATGCCCACTACTTTATTGACTATTGTTAAAAGTGTACAAAATTTTAAACTTTGAATTAACAACCTTATAATCTCCGGAATTCACAACCATAAAGTTTTTCACAGTATACACCAAACCCTCGAATAAATGCTTGAACTTCACCAAATTCTTCCAAATTATTATAGCTATTAGGGTTCCCTAAAAATAAGATGAAAAATAAAGCAAGTTGGTATAAAGCTCCTATATAGAATATTGTAATTTTAAACTTGTGGACACACATTGATCCATATTATAAGATGAGCATACCATTTCATTAATGAGGACCGTATCCAAACTGATTAGTTCTCTACTTGTTTTAGTCAAAGACTCCCACAATCGGCAAACTCTTACCTTAACCGCCCAACGTTCATTATTTTCTCTCAAGTCTTTTAACTTTATATAGTCGATTAAATACCAAGGATATAGACCGACAAACATGCCTTTTCCACAAATGTTAAAGAAATTCTATTTTATGTACATAAAATATATTGGAGGATATTAAATTTAACCATATTTGGTCTGCTCTTGTTGCCAAACTATTAGGGATTTTTATTATAGCTTCCTTATTTTTCTCTTTCAATTTAGTATATGTATATTGATAGCCTTTGAAGGAAAATCAATTGATACCAATTTCTTCATGGTATCAGAGCGGATACCTTTCATATATTCAAAACCCTAAAACCGCCGCTTGATGATGGCTGACGGTAACAAAAACACACACAAAAACGAGGGCGAGTCCATAGACTCAAACTCACCGTTCTATATACACGCTTTCGATTATCCTAAGAAAATGCAGGTAAACGAAGCATTGACCGACTGCAATTACAATGATTGGGCATAAGAGATGACGAATTTATTGTTTGCCAAGAACAAAATTGGCTTCATCGATAGGTCAATAAAAAAGCTAGAGAAGACTGCATCCACTTATATGGCTTGGATGCGTTGCGATACAATGATAAAAGGCTGGCTCACTACGTCGATGGAGAAAGAAATACGTAGCAGTGTTAAGTATGCTAACAGTGCTACGAAAATTTGGGATGACTGAAGGAGAGGTTTGGCAAGGAAAGTGCACCGAGAGCCTATGAGTTGAAACAATCGCTCACGGTGACTCGACAAGACGGGACTTCCGTCTCAGCCTACTATACTAAATTACGTGGCCTATTACTGGTCATGAGGTGTGGAACCCGAGCACAAATTGTAGATTCTAGCTTACGAATATCACACCTTTGGTCAACGATTAAAAAGATAAAGTTAACGTTCAATATGAGAGAACACACTAATCCATGGTTTTCGGAATTTTTATTAAGAGTTGATGATGGAGATGAAGAAGCGATGGACGAAAGTTTTATTCGCATACCGGATGACATGACTGTTCCCTATGCTGATAAAGGTAAGTCAAAAGATGCGTTGATTGACGCAATATTTCCATCTCTACAAATCAATGGAGCTGATTCGGATTATATCATTTCGAGGGCGATATTATCAACTAAAAATGAGAATGTCGATGAGATTAATAATCAGTTGATTGGCAAGTTTTCTGGAGACGGAAATATATACTATAGCTTCGACGAAGCAGAAGATGATAAGAATAACATCTATTTGATGGAGTTCTGGAACTCTTTAACTGTTAGTGGTTTGTCTCCTCATTACCTTCGTCTCAAGATTGAATGCCCCAATAATATTGTTACTAAATATTGCCCTCGAATGGATTATGTAAAGGCAGTAGATTGATATGCAGAGGCTTTCAACAGAATGTCATTGATGCAGAAATAGCTGTTGGTCAGCATGCTGGAAAGAGAGTATCTGCCGAGAATTCCCTTATGTCCGTTCGAAAACATGTTCCCATTTAAGCTAACGAGAAAACAATTTTTAATTTGGCTTAGTTTTTCTATGACAATCAATAAAGCTTAAGGCCAAACATTTTCGAATATAGGTGTTTATCTACCGGAATCAGTATTCTCACATGAGTAACTTTATGTGGCGTTGTCCAGAGGGATGTCACGGGGCAATACAAAAGTGTTAGTGAAGCTTGTGAAAAAATTCAATCATGTCGGAGTCTACACCTCAAACGTCGTCTATCAAGAAGTTTTACGTTATGAATAATGTATAATCAACAATTATATTATTACACATTTACTACCATATGTTTCTATTAAAATCATTGCGACGTTTTTTGCAGGAAATATTTACGGATTAGTGCATCACGAAAACTAAACAACAATTTCGATATACGGATGAACATTATTTACAAATGATTGTATTTCTTTGTTCAATAAAAATTTTCAAGTTTTGTAATGAGTTCTGAGTATATGGGTTGGGTTTAGAAATCCAATACGTGTGCAATTAGTTTTTCATTCGATTTTGCTAATACACCATATTAACCTTCAACTTTATATATTAGTTGACTTGCAAAATAACCACATATAAATCTTAAAATGATTCAAAATCTTGATTATAAGTTGTAAATTGATTCATGTACAAGTTATTATTAATATTCACTATGAATCTATATTATTATTCACATGTAAATCAATGTTAGGATTCACATGTTTACATATGAATCTTGAATAGATTCAGAATCTCTGTTATAAGTTTTAAATTGATTCACGTTTAAGTTATGCTTAAGATTCATTTGTGAATCTATGTTAGGATTCACATGTGATCTATGTCAGGATTCACTAATTTAGGATTCACATGTTTATATATGAGCCAATATATACCTAATTATCACCGTATGATAATGGTTTGTTGGGATTTTGCGTTTGGTTACATTTCAAATGACCAATGAAAAATATTGTTATTCATGTTTACATATGAGATTTAATTCGATTTATAGATTATAAAATTGCTAATGATTTTCACAGTGAAAATTTTGATAGAAGAAATTGATGATCATCAATTACCAAATAATGTTATAGAAAAATAGAAGATATATTTGGATATATGATTTTTTCCCCCATAATTATCTTAATTAGTGAAAAATATTTAGAAATATAAATTTTAAATTGGTAGTTGAGATTGGTTCTCTCATTCTTAAAATTTTTGATGCTTCTCATCAGAACATAACATTATATATATATATATATATATATATAGAGAGAGAGAGAGAGAGAGAGAACACGTTTCAAATATAACCCCTTCTATTTTTACAACCGATGCAACCAAATCTCAACCATCTACTTTTTAAATATTTTTCTTCGTATTTTTAATGGAGTAAGGGTAGTTTCGTCTATGAAATTGAGAGGATAATTACTATTTTTTTGTTTTTTAGACGGAATATTATCCCATTTTATGTTGATATTATTTCTTTGTTTTAGTTGTAACCGTTTTGGCAATGATTGGATGTATACTTTCTTCTTCTTCGATAACAGTTTTTTGGTTTTTTGGGTTTGTAGTTCATAGTTTTTATGTATGTAATGTCACTGGATCCTTCTGAGTATATTAAGGAAATTTATGTCCGAGATGAAATAATATTCAATAATCAAATTATTTAACAGGTTTACAAAATGAGAGGTGGTGCATCAGGTTCAATGAGAAATGATTCAAATTTCAAGAGTTTAACAATGATAAAACCTTATTCAATAATCAAATGCTTTAACAATTATGAAACTGTGTTCAGTGATTAAATGCATTAGTGAAATATGTGTCCTAAGATTAACGATAAACCTAAATTCAATGCTCAAACCGCCATCGTGTGAATTATCTTTCCATGTTTCTATGCATAGCAGGGAGCAAATTCTATGGGAAGTTTTATGATAATGAAGAGATTTCCCGCTTAATATCTCAAATATGTTAATTAATTAAAATACCAAGATTGTTTATTCCTAATTTACCCTTAATTTCCCTTGACTTGTAAAAAATAAATTGCAAGATGAATCATTAAGTTCCTTTTTGCTATTGATCATATCCTGGGTCTAGATGAAATAACAAATGGCTAGGATTAGGTTGTAAGCGCTTACCGAGTAAATTGTTGCAAATGATGTCGTTTTGGTGAACTAAAATCTTACCCGATAAGTAAATGATAGAGTTAAATTTTACCGATAAGCACTTACCGGATAAGTGTTTGATAAACGACTCTTTAGAGTGGAGGCACATGGAATAATGTAGCAGCAAAGACAAGCCTTGAGACCATAACACACCTTAACGCTGCCATAACGAGTTATTTAGAATCCTTGCCAAACCCCATTGAGGTATTCAAATATCTGTTTAGAAATGATTTAAATCCAAGACACTAACTTTAATGTAAAAATATATTTTCAGAATATAATTCCAGTAAAAATATGTACGTTTTGCATGCAACTTGCTCTCACAATAATCCAACTTATCATTATGATTTCGTTGTACATATAACGCGTTCAATGCTGACCCCTCATTCCTTCTGCAACAAGATGAATATGAGATGGACGGTTGTACTCTTGATCTCTTTATCCATCCCCCATCTCATATCCACCGTTCATATTTGTGTTTACCGCCCTTCCATCATCTTGAAGTTCATTTTGCAGCCGTCAACATCTCGTTTCCATGCCACGTTTTATACCCGCTACCTTATACTAGTCTCGAGTTCAACCTATTTTTTACAATATTCAATCGATAATACTATATAAAACCCATAAAATAAAAGCTAAGACTATAAACATAAATGTTGTATACAATTTCTAACACTAAAATGTACACATGGATCCAAAAGTAATAACAAATGTATATCATGTAAAGGTTTGAAGCAACTTTTGTTTCTACACATTTGTTAAAAAACTAAAATTTAAATCTTAAACAATATTATCTAATCATATATAAAAAGGATATTTTAAACATTTCATTATATCTCAACTTTATCATTTTCCTTTATGGCATTTGTATTATGGTGATGGTGAACAAGAAGATAAGAGAGATGAGATGATTTGTTGATATATATATATATATATATATATATATATATATATATATTATATATATGGGTCTAATCAAATAATAAATAGGTTTATGGTAACCGTAAGGTCTAATATGAGCCAATTATTTTATGATATTAATTGTATTACCTTAATTAATAGGTAAAGAACGTTTTAGTAAAATGATTAATTATAATTTAAATATTTTTCTTATTTAATAGGTATCAAATTCGGTTTCCTTAATTATCAAGAATTCGGTTTCTTTAATTATCTCAACAAAATTGTATCACAGTCGTGTATCACATTGTGGTTGTGTGTGGTCTAAAACTCAGATCACATCTATTATCAACTCATGTTCAAAACGTTATCACAGTGGTATCACAATGTGTAACACAATTGGTTTTGTGTCTTACTGTTATAAATTCTTGGGTATCACCACGTGTATTATATTTGTTTTGTGTTTTATTGTTAGAAATTCTTGGTCGGAGAGAGAGAGAGGGGAAGAGAGGAGAGAGATTTTAAAAATACTAATTTACACTTATATATTATCAGTAAATTTAAATTATTTGAGAATTAATGAATAATTACCAAAATTAATATGTTTAATAATAACCATTGATTATTAATAATGTGTGGTTGAGATTGGATCTCACGGTTACCATAAACAATCGAGTTCTCATTTGATTAGGTCTCTCTCTCTCTCTCTCTCTCTCTCTCTATATATATATATATATATATATATATATATATAGGGACCTAATCAAATGAGAACTCATTAGTTTGTGGTAACCGCGATGTCCAATCTCAATCACAAATCAATAAATAAATTAGAAAATTTATAATTTTGGTAATTTTGAATTAAAATTTTAATGCAAGGACATTTTAGGTATTTTAAAACTTTCCTCTCTCCTCTCTCCGGCCACCGTCTTCCGGTGATACTACAATGATATCACAATGGATCATATATGTGCTTGGGTATCACACTGAGGTCATTTGTACGGTCGATCGGAGATGTAACACAGTGGTACCCCAATTGGTACAACATTGGGTATCACATTGCATCTTATATGTATTTTGGGTATCACAACGTGGATGATCGGTATGTATTCCTTAAATTCAGATTATGGATTTGATTTTGTTTTTAAGGTTTGGATTGGTATCATAGTTGGTATCACAATGGTATCTTAGTGATATCACAATAGACATCATATTGTGTATCACAATGATTACTTGGTACCGGTCAGAATAATGTTCATCAAATGTTGGAGATTCGAGGTCGGAGAGAGGTAAGAGGTGAGAGGATAGAGGAGAGAGGAGTTTTTAGAAATACCTAAAATGCTCTCTAATTATAATTTTAACTCAAATTACCAAAATTACTAATTTCCTAATTTATCTGTTGATATGTGGTTGAGATTGGATCTCACAGTTATTACAAACTAATCAGTTCTCCCTTGAATGAACTATATATATATATATATATATATATATATATATATATATATATATATAAGAAGGTAAAATGCACCACAAGTTTTGAGGGGAGTCATGACAAACAAACCTCATGTGCACTTCTATTGCTTTGGTCCCCCAACCCACTACCATCCCATAATATACTCTCAACACATTATTTTCATTTTTATTTTTTATTTTTTACAGATTAATTATAAGGTGATATTTATATTTTTATCAAATATATTACAAAACAATATCTATATTCAAGTCAATGTACAACTTTTAGATGCATAATGTACAAGTTCACATTACATAATTGGTGTGATGTTTAGAAACTTCAGTTATGGACAAAGGCATCACCTTTATTACCTGTTCTTTTGTTATCTTCCATATGGATGCTTGTAACACCTTCAAAGACGTTTTCTAATCTCATTATTGGATTTCTGGAATCATCATATATGTCCAATCTCTATTTCTGGAATCATGTCCAATCTCTCTCTACACGCATATATAGGATCATCTGAACGGTATGTACATGTACATATATGTAATTAATTTTTAAGCAATTTGTTCATTGTGCACAAGTTCATAACATAAGCATGTGCATAAAATCCAAAAATCAACTTCAATTACTTATATGCACATATACATATCGTCCAGATGAACGTTGAAAATCGTACTTACTCCTTATCTTTCTTCTCAGTTTTTCATTTTTTATGCGTTTCCCTTAACCTGACCTTATGTGTGTGTGTGTGTATTGGTTTTATTTACAAACTCAATCAGTAGAGTGGTACAAACTACTCTAAACCATGTATTTAGTCTAATGAATATCTGATTCAATGATTATATATATATATATATATATATATATATACTAGTTGTGTACCCGCGCAATGCGACGGGAGCCATGAATTTTAACGATTTTGAAGTTTCATTGGTTTTATAAGACAAGATTTAACGATGATATAGATTACACTTGATCTTTACATATTAATACAATTTGAATAAATAAGGGTTATGGTTCTAATTACAAACTATCGATGAAAAAAATTGTATGACAGTTTAAAATCCAATATATTTAAAATTCAACTTATTTAAACGACTCCACAAATGTGTTCGATTTACACCAAGAGCAAAGAACCAAAAAACTTGAGTTTTAAGATAAACACTCAAAACCAATAAAGAAAACTACAAATTTGACAGATCATAAGATATGAAAAGACCAAAAAAGATGGGTTAGAATGAAATTTCAACTGCTTACTATCTTTCTTGTCCAGAATCTCAGATTAAGGTTGAATTAATACATGTATATATATATTTCAAAAAAACCCAAGAACATATTATACTGTGCAATTTGGACAGTCTAATCCCAAAATGTATAGCATATATATAAATAAATAACTATAAAAGTATAAATCGTAAACATTAAAAATATTTTTTCACGGTATATATAATATATAATAATATAATTAAGTCAAAAACTATTCAATATTGGACTCATTTCGAAGGTATTAACGAGACGATTATAATAGTGTAACTTGTTAAAATAAAAAAATATTTTTAAAACATGTTTTATTTGATATACGATTATGTATGTTAATTTGATAAAAGTTTAAAATGAAACATTTAAAAGTAAATGACGTAAAGTAATTAATTAACTAATTATAGGGATATAAAATATAAATTTAAAATTATAATTTAAAAAATATCCGTTGAATGTGAGAGGTAAATGTATGTGAGGAGGTGAGTGTATGTGAGGAGAGAAAGGGGTGAAAATGTGAAAAGGGTATCTTGGTCATTTATAATTTTAAGACTTTAAGACTTTTAATGAATTTGTTTAATAAGATAGTATATATATATATATATATATATATATATAAGGGTCCATTCAAGGGAGAACTGATTAGTTTGTGGTAACTGTGAGATCCAATCTCAACCACAAATCAATGAATAAATTAGGAAATTAATAATTATGGTAATTTGAGTTAAAATTATAATTAGAGGACATTTTAGGTATTTTTAAAAACTCTTCTCTCCTCTCTCCGACCTCCGACCTCCAATCTCCGGCCTCCGGTGAACATTAATCCGGCAGGTACCAAGTAATCACAAAGATACGCAATGTGATACCCATTGTGATATACCGTGATACCATTGTGATACCAACTATGATATCAACTCAAACTTTATAAACAAAGATACACAATGTGATACCCATTGTAATATATTGTGATACCGATTTCACCGGAGGCCGGAGATTGGAGGTCGGAGAGATGAGAGAGGAGAGAAGAGTTTTTTAAAAAATACCTAATATGCTCTCTAATTATAATTTTAACTCAAACTACCATAATTATTAATTTCCTAATTTATCCGTTGATTTGTGCCTGAGATTGGACCTCAGAGTTACCACAAACTAATCAGTTCTCATTTGATTAGACCCCTATATATATATATATATTGGTTTCATTTACAAACCCAATCAGCAGAGTAGTACAAACTGTTCTCAACCATTTATTTAATCTAATGAATATCTTATTTAATAAATATTTCGATTGTTTTCTAATACAAAACGTTGATTATAAATGAACTTTGAACCTTTATAATTTTTTGAATCATAGTAAATAAACTCTCGGTTCATAATAAATGAGTTTGTAAACGATCCCCTCACCATATATTTTTATTCCAAGGAGGAATAAAAATTCCCTTATGGTCATGGAGGTTTAAATGTCGTGACTCCGGATTATCTACAAAACAGGTGGTAATCTTAGAATTAGTCTGTTAGCATAGCAGATTGGATATCCAGATTAATAAAAAAAATATTCATGACTTACAATTTCTTGTAATATTGTTTTATTAAAAAAGTATCACAGAAATTTGACCGTAGTCATATATATATATATATATATATACTATATTATAAAGCATTTGACAAAAACTCTTAAAAACCATTTTTTTATACATGGAGTACTGTTTATTGATGTATATTACTTAAAATTCAAGATTACAAATAAAATGTGCGTAAGTACAACTTATTAAAACTTCATGTTTGAATTTTGTGTAACTAATTTTAGATAAACATAGTCAAATACAAAATAAACATTTTCGTTTAAATATAAAAAATTTAAAATATAATTACAATAATCATTAAGTTCTAACAAAAAATTATATTATTAAATTAAAAATAAATTATTTTGTAATAAAATCTAAATTAATATATAATTAAAAAATTGAATTAAAAAAATTACACAAAAAACAAAAACTTTTAAATAGTTAATTTGATACTAATATTGATATATTTATATTTGAAATTTTTTGATATCTTTAAATTTATATTTTATTTAAAAATAAAAACATTATCGTTTTTTATTAACCTGGATCTCCAACCCACTATGCGAGCCGACTATAAATAAAGAGGTTTAACCGGTGGAAAATTCCAACGGTACTACATTGGAAAAAGTCTCCATCGGTGGATCTCATCTTTGGAATGTGTTCCATTCATTGTAGAAAAATCCGTCGGTGATGATCAGTCTGCTGAGGATCCGCCACAAACTGATGGTATTACCCGTGGAAAAAGTTATCGGTGAAGTCTCTTTGTTTTGTAGTGTCGACAAACATATTTTACACGTTTATGAACGTGAAGACAAAAAAAAATTACAAACCTCGTAACTATAACATGTAAATATAACGGTTGACAATCTAATTATGATCGATTTGTTGCAGTCATGCATGTATACGTTACATAATAATTTGTATCTTGTTAATAATTAGATTTTATAAATAAAATATATATCGATGATGATCTATAATATACAATTAATAACGGTGTATCCTACTCATATCTTTTCGGGTATATAAGTTTGGAAGGGTAATGACTACATTATTTTCTTCGAAAACCTTTTAATTTTACGTTAATCTGACAAACCAACAAATTTTCAAATTAATCCTTTCTCGAGGGCAAAAATTAAATCGAAATAGTCATTTTATCATCAATGTATTTTTAATTTTAGCATATAACCAGGTTAATATTGTTCAGTATTAATTACTAATCGAGTAACAGTATAAATTATATGATACATAAATTTATTACATAAGTCACGTCTTAAAAAACGTTGTGACCTTATCGTACCTCTTAATTGTCAAGGTTTTATATCAATACTAGACCACAATTTATGTCATTAAAAATCTTTTTTTTGTAAGGGTGTCCGGGCCAACGCCCGACTAATCCCCGGCAATTTTGGAGGCTAAACATGGCCCCACTTAAATGTCGCCAACACTTCCCTCCCAGGGCTCGAACTTGGGTTCATGATTATACCATACCCAAGCCTTTACCATTAGGCTGGAAGGTCTTTGACGTCATTAAAAATCTTGTTTCTCATGAATTGATATTATTTTGACCGATTTTTTTTTGAAGTTCAATAGACTGAAAATATTGGGTTTCGAATCTTTTTTTTTGTTAATATAGTAGCTGGTCCTTTCTTTAGAAACCTGTTATGCACGTGACATGAACATGACATGCATGCATACATATTCATACACATATAGAGGGAGGGGTAGGTTACGTTGCAAACCGCTCAATTCATGAGAACTATGCAAACCATTTTCGACCAGTAGGAAAATTTCCGTTTTTTTATTTAAATTTAATAAGGGTATAATGGTTATTTCATCGTATATTGATTGATATTGGAAAGTAATAACTACTGTTAATTATGGAAATGTAATAATGGAAATGTTTCATATGAAAGGAGGTAAAAAAAAATTTAATATAATTTTTTTACCATTAATATTTTTTATTATTTTATTAAATTATACTCATTAAAATATGAATTGTAAAAGCAGTAGAATATGAAATTTGTGTTCATTTCATTTCTTGAAATAGTTTCATTTCTTGATTTGATGAAACAATTTCATTAACGGTTATTGAATTAGTATTGAAACAAAAAATAATGAAATGGTTTCATTTCTTGATTAAATGAAACAAACAGAGATTTCATCTTCTACTGCTTTTACAATTTATATTTTAATAAGTAATAATAAAATAATAAAAAATATTAATGGTAAAAAATTATATTAAGAAAAAAGATTTACCTCCTTTCATATGAAACGTTTCCATTAATACATTTCTATAATTAACAGTAGTTATTAGGATATACCTAATTCATTGTCGGAGATTTTGACAAATTTGCCTTTTTTTAATTAAAAATTAAACTTTTATTTTATTTTTATTTCTTTATTTCTTAATATAAACTCATTTAATATTTGACCATTGATGAAGAAAATGGATGGATAGAATTGGTTTGTAAGGTTTTCACAAATGAGAGGTGTTTGCAATTGATCTCTGATCTCTTTCTGTATATATATATATTACTATTACTATAGGACAATGGAACATGCAGTGATTACTTGTACCTTTGCATGTTTTTTTCTTTAACGTATACTGTAAATGCAACCTCGAAAGGGTGAGTCTAAAATCAAGTGAAATACGTAGTTGCAACTTGTATATAATGTGTTACAAGAATATTTCATAATCAAACACATTTTATTAAACTCTATATGTCGAATAAAACTATTTATTAAAGTAAAAATAACAGAATTAATTAATTAAGAAAAAATAATTAGGCAAAGAACAACATCTTGATTCACTGAATGATTAACTGAACATTAATTATAAATTAAACACACTTAAAGCAATAATCATCTTCAGAAGATTGCTCCTCAACAAATCAAAAGCAATATTAATTTCCATAAACAACTAATTACTCCAAGTTTACAAGAGATTCATCCCAATAGACATCCTCTCCTGGAGATTGGATTTCATCGATGCCTCCTGCAAATTAAATCCATGCATGTTATAAGCACTTCTGAAAAACTTCTGCAAATTTGGGTTGCACAGTTTTACTGCATTATATATATATATATATATATATATATGTATGTATGGTAGTATAATTCACCTCCAAGAATGGTGGCAGAAAAGGGAGCATATATAACAAATGTGCATGAATACACACACAAAAAGTGATATGTAGAGGGTTTTATATAATTACATGTAAAAGGAAGTAGAATTCAAGAATTAGGGTTAGGGTTCTGTGAGGATAATATGTATAAAAATGGAAAGTTACCTGAGCAGGGACCTTCTTAATTTAGATAGAGCAAGTGTAGCCGGGAGGAGGGGACTTGCCACAAGTAGCAAGCAGCTGAAGAGCAATTGGTAGGTAAATATTGAGGTTCAACAGATTGACCTTTAGGGTTGTGCACAAGCAAACTGCAGCCTCTATTTCTGCTAGCCCGGCTAGAACCGCGCAACATTTGTTCTCGGCAGGGTCACCCAATCCAATGTGGACTAACCCTCCTAGAAGGTCCACACAGGCTCCGAGCTTTAGGGTGTCAATTGGGCATGTTGCCGGGGGAACAGGTGTAAACATTGGTGGCGGGCAGGGTTTCCCCCCTGGTGGTGTGACAACAGGTGGTGTGACAACAGGTGGGGTCACGACGGGTGGTTTGACAAGCGGGGGGATGGTGATTGGTGGTATAACAGGTGGGAGCTCGATTGGTGGTTTAACTGGTGGGATAGTGACTGGTGGGAGTTCGACCGGTGGTTTAACTGGTGGGAGTTCGACTGGTGGTTTAACCGGTGGGAGTTCGACCGGTGGTTTAACTGGCGGGATAGTGACTGGTGGGAGTTCAACCGGTGGTTTAACTGGCGGGAGTTCGACCGGTGGTTTGACCGGTGGGAGCACGACCGGAGGTTTGACCGGTGGGAGCACGACCGGAGGTTTGACCGGTGGGAGTACGACCGGAGGTTTGACTGGTGGTACTTTGATTGGTGGTTTTACTTTGGGAGGGACTTTGGTTGGAGGCTTGACGACGGGTGGTTTTTTGGTGGGTGGTTTTTTGGTGGGTGGTTTTGGTTTGTCGCATGGTCCGCAATCAAGCACGGGAGTTGCGGAAGAAACCAAGAAGAGTGAAATGAAAAAGAGAGCAGAAAGCTTCTTAGAGGACTCCATTGGAGATGGATATCAAGTGAAGGGATATGGCGATGGTGTTATATAGAGTTCATGGGTGTTTTTATTGCTTAATTTTATTAGTTGTAAATACATGTATATCTCGAAAACAAACAAGAAGTTTTAATGAGAGGGTAAGAGAAAAGCTAGGGCACATGTATGTGTTTTGTGCACATTGGGAGGTGACAAATTTTGCAAGTTGGCAAATAATTCTACCATTTTATGCATACTAAGGTTGTATTTTTTTCGTTTCCTTTTTCTTGAAATTCTAATATTTGATAATTTTAGTATACAAAATATATCACTAGTCACTCGATTCTTATCAAACCGACTACATGTCCGTGAGGATCCCACCAGGTCAAAGGCCCAGAAAAATAAAAAATCGTGGTTGGAAACGTTTCACTTTGATATTTTTATTCATACTGAAACTTACAAAGTTGTTCTCTTGGTAAATTACAGGACATGGATGAGGGTCGGAAAAATCACAGAGACACCGTATGATACGATAGGGCTTGGATTGGTATAAATATATATCACTTATAATTAATAGAGTCTAACTAGAAACTCTATTTTGTTATGCTGTTTTGAAGGTTGTGTTTAGTAATACCAACAAATACTGAACATATGAATAATAGATTGTTCATATACTGTTACACATTATCTCAAAAACCTTGATTTCCAGAAAGAATTTATTTCAATCATTCATGTACTTTGAGAGTGACCCACACTTGGATATCCAACCCGTTATGCGAGTCGACTAATCACAGGACGACCATCTGCTTTGCAGATAGTCCGAAGTCACCGCATTTGAACCTCCGTGGCCACAAGAGGATTTTTATTCCTCCTTGGATTTGAACTTGAAACCTCTTGATACTTTTGACATTTGGAGCCAAGCTCAAACCAATCAAACACCACCTTGTGGTTCACATGTTTCATATTAAAATAAATGCTTGTGTAAATACCAATATCGTTTTTACTGTAGCTATATATGAGTACATATTATTTCTATGTACATGCTTAGACAATCAATCTAGAATCCCATCCTTCTCATAACCAGAAGCTAAAGTTCATGGACAGTGTACCATATTTACTGTAGCTATATATGAGTACATATATATTTTTTTACTTTTAACTCAATTAGTTACTAGAAAGAGGTCATGGCTAATGGCTCACAAGTGTACTCCTGTTGTACAATCTTGATACAAATAAAAATAAGGAAAATTGGCACAAATAGTTATTCTATCTTTCATGAAACGGTCTTCTAGTCACTCCTTTCTTGATTTACCCAAATATCATTACCTCCACAAGTGTCACATCCCCCACCTACAGACCTAGCTAAATGATTCATTTTTTTGATTTCAACTCGGGTCCGCAAATTACGGAGGTAGCACTTGTGGACTTAGCTATAAGGAAAAAAAATTACAAGTTCACCGCAGGTCCGTAAATGTTACCTCCATGCATAACTTGCGAACTTGAGTTGAATCTGATTTTTTTTTTAGTCAGGTCCGTAAAGCGGGAGAGGGGGGTGCCACTTACGGAGATAGTGACATTTGGGTAAATCAGGAACGGAAAGTTAAACCATTGGTATAAAAAAAAAGTTAAAATCAAGGCTCCTATTTTTGTTGGTGCCTAAATAAATACATATCTTGTCTTTATATAGGAACGACTTTATACTTTTTTTTATAGGTAACTATGTACATTTCCAAGAAAGGAAAGCCAATAATGTGCCTATGCTTCTATTCTATCACACTTGGCCTCAGGCAAAAGCGTAGTCGACACCACATAAGTTTGATATACACTTGAATACTTTTATCTATATTTAAGTTTATTTACCTATTTTTATCATCATGACAGATAATTTATGCATGTGAAAGTAATTAAATATATATAAAAGTTCGTAAAATTGCCTAAAAATGAAAATAAATTTAAAGATAAAATTAGTAGATGAATGTAGATGGAGGTACTAAAAATAGTTGAAAAAAATAAAGTTCGATTAAGAAACCAATTCATATAAGGGATGAGAAGTGTTCTTACCATATGTGTTGTTAAGCTCTCACGAGCTCCCAAATTTGCTACATTTCCACTAAACGAGCTCCCAAGGATCTGTGTTCTAGAGAGGCTTGAACGTGCTCATCTTGAGAATGTTTGCTTTTATGGCTGAAAACTAATCAAAACGGCATTAGCGAAAATATAAATTTTAGTGAAATGGTGTATTTTAGTTGTATTTTTTTGTTATTTTTAGTTGTAGTCACAAACACATAAAAAAACTCACATTAAGAAACAAATATATGTGAAATAAACATATTGTGAAATAAATATATGTTAATTAATACATGAAATCCAAGCCGTAGATGGACAAAGATCATGTGAAACGGCTTATAATGCACCGGTTCTCAAGGTTATCACAATTTTACAGGTTTCCCGAAAGAAGACCCCCTACATACATACACATGTACACACGCACACACCCACCCACACACAGACACACACACACACACACACACTCATATATATATATATATATATATAGAGAGAGAGAGAGAGAGAGAGAGAAAACATAGAGAGAATTAGGATTGTGTAGGAAATCAAAATTTAATGAGAATGGCAGAAACATTCTAGAAAACGTTAACATATGTTAGCATCGAAATGTTAACATAAGTTAACATGAAAATATTAAAATAAGTTAAAATACATTAACTTATCTTGACATGAAATGTTAACGTATATTACATTTTAACTTATGTGAACTTTCGCTAACAAATTACTTCTTATGTACGCTTCCTATGAAATTTGATTTCCTACTAAAATCCAACCATATATGCACAACCATACATACATACAAAGTCATTGACACATCCCTTCTCCCTCCCTAGATCTTCAATGGCTTCCATCTCTAGCGTGCCCATAAACATGGAAATATGACACACACACAAAATCTATACCGCTATATATATGAAAAAAAATAAGGAAATAGGTCTCGTAAAAGTAGTTGAGAGAGTGATCATTTCCATGTTTTTCTTAGAGATTAGAGGAGTATAAATCAGTCGAGTCGAGTAGTAAGTATTCGAGCTCGACTCGAAAAACTATATTAGGCTCGAGCACGAATAAATTTTTCAAAGTAAGGCTCGACTCGAAAAACTATATTAGGCTCGAGCACGAATAAAATTTTCAAAGTAAGGCTCGACTCGAGATCAAATATTTTTTGAATTACCGAGCTTGAGCTCTATGCACGTTTATAGGCATGCTCATGATCGATTATCTCATTTATTTGAACTCCCTAATTTTTATATTTTTATTGTATGATTCAAAAATACAAGACAATATTTGGCTAGAAAAAGTGTAAGCTCGAATAGCTCGGCTCAAATCGAACCACATGGGTTCGTGAACCTTGCAACTCTACAACATGTGTGTCAGATCTGCAAATCCTTATATGGATTAAAACAAGCCCTATGGACTTGATACCAACAATTTGCTACTTACATTTTGCAGTTGCGGTTCACATGCAGGCAAAGTGATAACTCTCTATTCATCTAACCACATGGATCTAATCTTGCCTATCTCTTGCTTTATGTTGATGACATTTTCCTCACATCCTCATCCGATGGGTTACAATGACGGACATGGGACGCTTAAGCTACTTCTTGGGGATTTCATGACATGGGCTATAACACTCGAAATTTTCAAAAAACAGCCAAGGAAACAGTCAGTGAGTGGCTGAGGAAATGGCCTATGAGTGGCCGAGGAAACGGCCGGTGAACGACTGAGGAAACGATTGGAAAACAGTTGAGATAAATGGTCAAAAACGGTCGAGAAATAGCCCACGTAGCTTGGCCCACGGCCATAGTCGCTGCCAAAGTTGTGTAAGCTTATGTTTAGGGTTTAAGTGTAACATCCAATTTCTAATATGCCCAATTATTTGCTTAGTATATTTAATTATTGGGTTAAAGAGAACTTATGATTTAGTGGGAGTTTGGGTTTGAAATTTTAGAATTATACTTCTTAGGAATATATTAGAGGATTTGAAAAAAAATTCGTCGAAAAAATACGTAAAACGGATTTTTTTTTGGGGAGATCTTTTCTGAAATATATTTGTTGGATGTTATAGATTATTTATGAACGTGTAGGCGAAAACCTCATAGAAAACGGAGGTCCGAGCAAAAAGTTATGAATATTTTAAGTGTTGATAGTCAAAATGGGTACCTAGCCGGGCCAACCCGGCCCAACTCGAGTTTTAGCATTATAAATTGCATTTTTGGCCCATTTTTCATGTCATCTAAGTTCAGAACTCACATACACACACTAGAGGTGCGATTTTCACACACATAGGCTTGATTCAACTCAAATCAAAGAACTACAAGATCTTTGAAGGATTTGATCATCAAGTAAGGTATAATCCATTCTTTGCACTTGTCATTCTTGTTATATGGATTGCATGTCGAGTTAAAGTTAGGGTTTCATATGGGTTTGATCTTAATTGTATAAAATGAGTACATTTTAGTGTTTATGGCATGAAATGGTCATTAGATTTAAGAGATTATCAAGATTTATGCGAGTTCATCATATGAACTTTGACTTGATTAAGTCAATGATTTGGAAGATAATATAAATGATAAAATAAAGGTTGGATTTTGGTTGTTTATGTCAAATATGTTATATTAAGTTGAGGTTCAGAAGTTGAAATGGTTTGGAATCGAAATGGTTTGAGGAAAATGTATGAAAATGAGAATTTTCGACTTTTGAATGCATTGAAAGTGTACAGACTTTGAAAATCTGTATAAAATCGTAGAAAAATCCAAATGAGATGAGGCCAATTTCCTTAGTTAGATAATTGAGTCTAGTTTATTTCTTATTTTATGATCAAGGCATGAATCCGAGCTTAAAATGGGCAAAACAGTTCTGCATGCAGCAGTTTTACATAGAAATTTAGATAAAGTGTTCAAATAGGATATGTGTATATCATGAAATTCTTATATTGGTTGCTTATGAGATTTTATGCATTTACTCCAGGGTGTAATTAAGACATATTTTGATACTTTGGAAGCAATCTAAGTGTGGTAGATTAGACTTGCTTTGTAAGCTCAATTCGGAGCTTTTCGGTATTATACGGTTGCCCGGTGAGTTATATAGTTAATTGTTACATATTGATTTGAACATATATATTTTCATAT
>NC_037529.1:11550479-11579200 GCF_001531365.2 Cynara cardunculus var. scolymus | reverse complement strand
TAATGTATGATTCTGACTCGGACTTTGGCATGAGCCCGGGAGGTGAAGGACGGGGTGATGCACTGTCCTCGTTATGTATACCGATTCGATCTCTTGGTTCTTGATATTTATTGGTATTCTAACGTTGCTGAATATATTTGGTTGTTGATCATGTCTCCTTGTTGTATTGAGCATCAATTATATGGTATACTATGGTGATTTGAATATGGAATTCTATGATCATAGCATCTGGTACGTAATTGTTCACTCGGTTTCTTGTAAGTCTCGGTTTGCATCTGGATGATGTCTTGAACTCTTTTATTGATAAGAGTTTATTATGTATGTTTATAAACATGTGCGATATTGATATGTAATATTTAACTATTTAACTCACTAAGTGTTGGCTTACCATTTAAGTGGCAACCTCTCTCAGGAAAGAAGACGGATAAAAAGAAAGAACCCGTTATTTTGAGGTTAATTAATGTTATGCCCAGATCTGTGTGATTCAAAGGGTTGGTCCATCCATTGCCTTTGGTCCATCCATTGCCTCTGGTCCTTCATAGTCTCGCCTTTGGTCTTCTTCCAGACTTAGCCATTTCAGCAGTCTCTGGTCCATTGTCTGCCTCTGGACCAATTCATTGCCTCTGGTCTTCTTCCAGACTTAGCTATTTCAGCAGCTTCTGGTCCATTGCCTGCCTCTGGACCAATTCATTATCTCTGGTCTTCCTCCAGACTTAGTTGTTTCAGCAGCATTATCAGATTTTCCATCATTGGCCCCGATTGCTTTGACAAAACTTTTAGAATAATTTAGGATCAATTTTGGTCCTAATATTTTATAAATTATATTTTATTGGAGATTTTATAAAATTGGTAATTTGGGGTTTGCTCAAACGAGATGTCACATTAAGCCAACACGGGAAACCCTAGTGTCACGGGAAAATATCATATAAATCACTTGAAGGTTAAAAAAACGTGATTTTTTTGGAGTTTCTTTATTTAGTCATATATTTCTCATCTCTTATTCGACTTTGGTGATTCTTGAGGCTATAGACTTGTACTTTGAATCTCTTAAAGAAGAGACCCAAGAGGGTTAAGATTTTGTCGTGGTTCAAGAGTGTTTGGAAAAGGTAACCTCCTTATCTCTCCACTCTAAAAGGTAGGGTTTAAGTGTCTTTCATCCCTTTCCATTTCTTCCCATTTTTTGTGACTTTGGGGGTATTTGTGGTAGAAGGAACCTTGTAGAAGCTTTGGAGCTAGGATTTCGAAGGCTTTCTAGGAGCTCTCAAGTCTTCTTGGCACCTTTTGGTCGTGAGAATTTTTTATGTTCTCAGCTTGGCACCTTTTGGTCGTGACAAAAGAGAAGTTTTGATGTTCTCTTCTTGAAATTACTAGTTTGAATCATGTGAGAAGTTTTGATGTTCTCACTTGAACCCTTGGTTTCAATCATGTGAGGAGTTTTGATATTCTCATCTTCAAACCTTGGAGAGTAAGCGCTAAGGTTATTTGATGGCCTTTTGAGGTAAAACTCAACAACGTTGATATGTGACTTACTTTGTTTTCGCCACATTCGATCGATATCGGTCTCTCCCGTTACCGAAATGTAATATTTTGGGATTGTATATTATCCATGGTTTCAGTGTTGTTTTGGAGGTATAAAGTGTATCCATATTTTATGGTTTTAGTATCTTGGAACTTATACATGTTTTGGGGTTTGGATATTAAAGTTTTTATCCATGTTTTCAATATTTGAATATTAAACCTTATTCACAATTTAAGTGAACATTGGGTTTTTGTTTCGTGTTAAATGGGTGCTTTGATCCACAAGTTTTTATTACAAATATGGTGGGTTTCAGGAAAGATGTCTCTTTTATATTTAATACATTTCATTTTGAAAATTGTGATTTAAATATTTTTTTTTCTATTTTACCGTTTTATAAAAATGATGAAAGTTGATCGACGTTAAACCTAATCTTTTTTATTTGTTGGCATATGCATCTGGTGCTCGTGGGGGCAGTATTAGCAACAATTAAGCAAAGTCGAATGCTAGTTAAAGACTCATGGAGGACTTAAATCTTTTGGAAGTTTTCGTATTGTTGGAGATAGTGACTTCCATTGAGCGTTATAGTAATACCGGTCTCAATCTAGTTTTGTTCGGAGTTAGATTCTAAGTCATTGATTTTGACTTTATATTGTGTCCTTGTATGAAAATATAAAGAAGTTTCAGGAGGATTGCATTCTCTAATGTTTTATCAAAAAGGTTAAATTAGTCGCTCTTTACAGAGTTGAGAGTGTTACATGAACACCTCATAATATGTTTTTGTCCCAAATAAATTATGCAGATGATATTATTTATAGGGCCAAAATGTTAAACTGCAAGCTATGCCAACCCTACTTGACTTGAACTCGAAGTTGAGTGGCAATGATGGCGACCTTGTACTCGACCCTATGCTCTATCAAAACCTTACACTTTAGTATCTCATATCCACTCAGCCAGACATCGCCTATGTTGTCCAACAGGTATGTCTATTTACGCATGCTCCTCAAGAAACCATATTTCTATTAAAATTAATCTAGTTATGGTTATGGTTTGGTAGTTAAGTTAGTTGACCGTGAGGACATCTAACGGCTAGTTTGTTAGTTAAGGTTTGACAGTTATTTAATTGTCAAACCCCTGCGTATGGTGTGTCTGTTGGTCAAGGGTTGGAACCTTTGGCTGTGTATTTATTTTTGTTGCTTGTGTATTGTAAAGATGATGTTCAATCAATAAGAAAACATATTATATGATCTATTAATTCCAACATTGTGGTATCAGAGCCTTGGTCTCATGATGGCCTCAAGTTCGAACACGATTTTGCATCCTCAACTTCCCAAACTAAATGGGAAAAAGTATCATCATTAGAGCATTCAGATGAAAGTCCTGTTTGAATCACAGGAACTTTGGGACATCATCAATCAAGGAATTAATGATCTTATTGAACTTTACTACTTTACAGAGGAACAAGAAGATGAAATCAGGGAATTGAAGAAAAAGGACAAGAAAGCTCTTTTCATAATTTATTTGGCCGTGGATGAAGTTAATTTCGAAAAGGGTTTCTTCCTCAGATTCGTCAAGAGAAGCATGGGATATGCTATACAGAACCTACAGGGGGGAAGATAAAGTAAAGGTAGTAAGGCTATAAACCCTTAGATGCGAATTTGATGGACTCAAAATGAAAGAGTCTGAAACAATAGAAGATTTCTACAATCGAGTGATTCTGATATTGAATCAATTAAGATTAAATGGCGAGATTATAGAAGACATAAGAGTGGTTGAAAAAAATCCTTAGAAGTTTGCCAAGGAAGTTTGAATATGTAGTGGTTGCAATAGAGGAATCAAAGGACATCTCAATTCTATCTCTTGAGCAACTTCTTGGAATTTTGCAACCTCATGAACTAAGGATGAAACAGTTTGACAATACACCTTATGACCAAGAATTTCAACTGCAGTCCTCAAACATCTAAGAGAGAAATAAAACTCCACTAAGGGAACAACAGACATAATTCAGAGGAAGAGGCAGGGGAAAGCCATCACCCATGTAATGTTATCATTGCCAAAATTTTGGCCACATAGCCAAATACTACAGAAAAAGAATTGCAGAAGAGAGAGCCAACAACTTTATCAATATGGAATACAATGAAGACACTATGTTCATGATTCTTAGTACTCATGATGATAAATGGTATGTTGACAGTGGCTGCAACAACCATATGACTGGAAATAAGGACATCTTTGTCCACAATGATGAAACACAGAAGAAAAAAGTAAGGACATATGATGACAAGAGCCTAAATGTGCAAGGGATAGGAGATATCCTAGTAAAAACAAAGAATGGGCAGAAAAGGATACCAACTGTCTACTATGTACCAGGTTTGAAACACAATTTACTTAGGGGCTGTTTGTTTTTAATAAAAAAGCTCTTAATGTCCTCTTAAGTCTGAATCGTTCAGACATAAGAGGATTCAGTGTGTTTGTTTGTTTTTTTTTTTAATTAAGAGCTTAAAAGCTCTTATTAAGTCTGAAAATTTAAGTGGTTGAGAAACCTCTTATTACCTCTTATTTCAAATTGTCGTCTACCTACTCTGATCTCTTTACGCTCGATTTCTTTAGATCAACTCTTCTGTCTCGATCTCTCATCTTTCAACTCTGTCAACTGTCGATCCATATCAACTCTCGATCTCTCATCTTCAAACTTCAGATTTCAGACGTAAAAAACAAACAGTCTGATTGATTCAGATTTCAGACTTCAGCACCACCTCATAAAAACAAGAAGTGAATTCAGACTTCAGCACCTCTTAAAAAACAAACGCCACCTTAGTGTAGGACGACTTCTACAGAAATGGTATGAGTTACAATTCAAAGGTGAAGCATGTGAAATGAAGGATCAACATGGAAGCTTAATAGGGAAAATTAATATGATAGGAAACAATATGTTCCCTTTTAGTTTTAAAATGAACACTTTTTTTTCTTTCCACTTATCTACAAAACAAAATTCTCTACTATGGCACTATAGGTTTGGCAATGCAAACCTCGGATACCTAAGCTACATGCAAAGACATAATTTAGTAAAGGGGATGCCAATTATAATCAAAATTATAGATGTATGTGAAGGCTGGATGTTTTGAAAACAAGCAAGAGAATATCTTCCACAAGAAGGAGCATGGAAAGCCACAAAGTTACTTGAACTTGTCCATACAAATGTATGTGGACCTACGAGGACCCTTTTTATTGGTGGAAATAGATACATACTCACCTTTATAAACAAATTAGATGAGAAAAGAAACAAATTAGAAAAGAAACAAATTAGATGAGAAATCAGAAAAGAACATATCCATAGGATATAGTGACAGGTCAAAGGCCTATAAATTGTATAATCCTATCACTGGAAAAACCACCATAAGCAGGGATGTAGTATTTGAAGAAGGGAAAGGATGGAATGATCCATCAGATCAAGAAGAAAACTCTATACAGATTCTGGAAGATGATCAAGTATAAAGAAATGGAAATACAAGTGAAGCAAATCTTGGCCTATACTCTCCAACAACAAATACTCTAACTGCTCCTAATACCTCTCAAACCATAGAAACTCCAAATCCTCATGAGTCTTCTATTGAAAGCCCTCCAAAAGAGGATATAAAAGTTTGAGGGACATCTACAATAATCCAAGAATCTTGGAGTTTAATGACAATGCAGACTTTGTGCTATTTTCTGATGCATCCCCAGTGTCATTTGAGGAAGCCTACCAAGATGTAAAATGGAGAGATGCCATGGACAAAGAAATAGAGGCCATTATAAGAAATGACATTTGGGAACTAGTAAACCACCCAAGTGGTCATAAATCCATTGACGTTAAGTAGATTCTGAAAACAAAGCTAAATGAGAAAGGTGCGGTGGACAGGTATAAGGCAAGATTGGTGGTAAAGGGGTACTAACAGAAATATGGTATTGATTATCAGGAGGTTTTTGCTCCTGTCATAAGATTATAAACTGTTAGATTGGTATTAGCATTGGCTTCATAAAATAAATGGAAGGTGCTTTAAATGAATGTAAAATCAACCTTCCTTGAGGGCTATTTGGAGGAGGATGTCTACATAGATCAACCTGAGGGCAAGGAGAGGAATTTAAAGTGAGTCATTTGAAGAAAGCTTTATATGGCTTGAAGCAAGTACCAAGGGCTTGGTACAGTATGATTGAGAACTATTTTTGACAAATGGCTTCAACAAATGTTTACAAGAACATGTACACTCTCTTCATTTAGAAGTTTGATCAAGGTATGATTCTCATAGTGTGTATATATGTAGATGACTTAGTTTTCACAGGCAACTCAGAGAAACCAATAGAAGACTTCAAAGAAAGAATGAAGAATGAATTTGATATGACTGATATGGGTCTAGTACACTATTTCTTGGGAATTGAGGTGAAACAAGATGAAGAAGGTGTTAAGATATCTCAACAAAGGTATGCTCAAAATTTGTTAGATAAACTCAATATGGGACAGGTTGTTCCTTCTAACACACCTATGGAATTTGGGCTTAAACTTTACAAAGATAGCAAAGAAGAGCATGTAGATGCTTAGTCTATACAGAAGCACGGTAGGCAGTCTAATGTCCAGATATTGTATTCTCTATTAGTATCATAAGCAGATACATGGAGTCTCCTAAAAGAAGCCACTGGGAAGCAGGGAAGAGGATTCTCAAGTATGTCAAAGGGACTTTGGATCATGACATTGTCTATTCAAAGACAGAAAACTTCAAACTCATTGGTTACAGCGATAATGAATTTGGTGGCAATATGGATGATGGGAAAAGCTGTTGGGACTTCCGCCTCATCGTTCCCTCGAGCCTCTCAAATCCGTGTTTCTTAAACCTAACGCTCCTGTAGCAATGCAGGAGCATCCCACATTGGTGAGGCTAGGGGGATTCGTTTTCCTTATAAGGAAGGGGGATCTTACTCCTACCAGTGACGCGTTTTAAAGCCGTGAGGGGTTGTTGCTGGGAGGGGCGGCCCAAAGCGGACAATATCATGTGGGCGGTTCCCTAGTATCGGTCCAACAATTGGTATCAGAGCTAGGGACGCACCAATGTGGGGGGGGGATGTTGGGACTTCCGCCTCATCGTTCCCTCGAGCCGGTCAAATCCGCGTTTCTTAAACCCAACGCTCCTGTAGCAATGCAGGAGCATCCCACATTGGTGAGGCTAGTGGGATTCGTCTTTCTTATAAGGAAGGGGGGATCTTACTCCTACCAGTGACGCGTTTTAAAGCCGTGAGGGGTTGTTGCTGGGAGGGGCAGCCCAAAGCGGACAATATCATGTGGGCGGTTCCCTAGTATCAGTCCAACAAAAGCACTGTTGGATATGTGTTTAACTTGGGAAGTGGAGCAGTGTCTTGGTAGTCAAAGAAGAAAAATGTGGTAGCTTTGTCTTCTATTGAGGCAGAGTATATGTCTCTTTTTGTTGCAGGCTGTCAAGCTCTTTAGCTAAGAGCAATATTAGAGGAATTAGAGCATACTCAAAAGGAGCCAACTACAGTATTATGTGACAACAGATATGCCATTGCTCTTATTAAAAATTTTGTGTTCAATGGAAAGAGCAAGCATATCAGATTAAATTCCATTTTATAAGGGAGTTGGTATCAAATGTAGATGTCAAAATAGAGTTTTGTGGATCAAAAGATCAACTTGCATATTGCCTCACAAAGGCTCTACAATTTGGCAATTTCAAGAGCATGAAGGATAACTTGATGGTTAAACCATTCCTAACTTAAGAGGGTGTGTTAAAATTAAGCTAGTTATGGTTACGATTTGGTAGTTAAGTTAGTTGACCGTTAGGACATCTAACGGCTAGTTTGTTAGTTAAGGTTTGACAGTTATTTAACTGTCAAACCCTTGCGTATGGTTGTGTCTGTTGGTCAACGGTTGCAACCCTTGGCTATGTATTTATTTCTCTTGCTTGTGTATTGTAAAGATAATGTTCAATCAATAAGAAAACAGATTATATGATGTATTAATTCCAACAATTTCAGCAGCCTCAAGCGTATCATTTGATACCTCAAGGGCACTCTCGATCACGACCTACATCTTTATCCATATGTCCCAACTAGACTCATCTCTTACACAAACACCGGGGGAATGCCCCGACGCACGAAAATCTACATCTAGATATTGTGTCTTTTTGGGAGATAATTTGATATCTTGGTTGATGAAATGGCAAGCCACACTTTCCTGATCAAGTGCTAAAGCCGAATACCGGGGCGTTAAATGTCATTGTCGAAACATGTTGGCTCCAAAACCTCCTTCTTGAACTTTGTTGTCCACCCAAAAAGGCAACCCTCGTTTATTGTGACAAAGCGTCCACCATCTATCTGCAACCCGGTTCAACACTAATGAACCAAACATATCGAAATGGCCGATATCCATCTCGTTCTTGAAAACGTTGCCTTGGGCGATGTTTGAGTTCTCCATGTCCCCTCATCCTATCATACGCCGTATCTTCGCAAAGGGACTACCAAGACAACTATTCCTTGACTTCATATCTGATCTAAACGTCCGACCTCCTCCTGCTCTCAAACTGCGGGACTGTGATAGAGTATCCATCAAGATCATCTTCATTATTTAAAATATAGATATTTTTATAGATATAGTTTGTGTAACTTGGAAACCAAATATTCTCCTAGTTGTTAGGTTTGTAATCATCTATAATTCTATATAATTGTGTTGAATGAGAAGGCGCCAGGAGATTCATTCCAAATAACAAGATTGTTGACAATATCCTTCTGATCCCAAAATCACTTGGACTTTAGAATCAAAATAATTGATAGATCGAGAGGGTGGTTGTCGTTTCCATGAAGAGTTGTTCACATCTGATACTATACGGGTGGGCCATGTCACTGGTGATGTATCAAGCTTTAAAAAGTTCCCATATTTCCTTCAAGCTCTCCACGATTCTTGCAATTCTATATTTCCTCAAATCTTGGAAAATTTTCAACTTAAGTTTCACCTGCTTGTATTCGATTAAATTACATATTTTCCCAAACATTTTGACCTTTGGAGGGCTGGTCACGTGGGGAGGCCATAAAACATGATTTGAGTTAGCCTTCTAGAATGATAGGAATTGAAAGTTAGTTGCTAAGAACATAATCTGCCATAGGTATGCGAGTTCAGGTCCTGGTGAGTTCAAGTGGTGATGAGCTGAGTTCAGTTATGGCAAGTTCAAGTTCAGGTCGTGATGGTAGATCGATGAAAAGTCAACAGCTTTCCATCGATTTCAACGGTTTACTAGGCAAGATGGATAACAACATTTGAGGGTGAAATGAGATCAATATCAGTGTCTAAAGTCTTGGTTTAATGGCCCACTGTCATTTGAACCAATGTAACAAGCATAGGAATTGATTTTTTATAATGGAATATAAAACCTTCTGGCACTGATTAATGAGGAGATGAACAATAGGTTTATGACAGGATACAGATTCAGGGTAAACATTAAAATAAAATGACAATTAAATTACCTCAAGCTCCATGCCTCCATGTACGCTTTAATTGAAGAAGAACCTTTGAAGGCATCCATGAGAAATCATCTTCTATATTGATGAGAAGAAACTACAATACCCAAAAGGGGAAAACAAGAAACACTATATATATACATATATATATATATATACACACACACACACACACACTTCATATTTAGATTTTTAAGTTTGACAGAACAAACTTTTAAATTGGTCGTTTTGGAAATCAAAAAGTAACTGAATCGAGATCTGAAGAGCATATTTTAATGATCAGTTTAATCATTGATCGAGACATGACCATTTGAACTGTACTTAATATACATAAATAAACCAGATCGACACTTTTTTAGTCCAAATATTCATTCAGAATGTTTGCTTTCGAATCTTTTTCCTTAATATGGTGGTCCTTTTAGAGTTCTATAAGCATGTGAAATGAGTGTGACATGTAAACGTTACATAGGTACACGACGTACTGTGGATATTTGCATACCTTTGCATGTTTTTTTCTTCTCTAACGTACTGACTTAACATATATACATGCAACTTCAAAGGGTCATTTTGTTTCTCCAAAATCAAGTGGAATGTTGTTTTTTTCTAAATAATGTCATATCAAACGCTGTGTATATATATTTATTACGAGTACGATCAAGAAAACGATTAACAAAATTAAGCAGAAAAGATCCTCGATTTATAGAATGATGTGAATAATTCCTACATAAACAATTAAACACACCATGAAGCAATAATTATCTTTAGAAGATTGCTTTTCAACATATTAAAGAGAAATTTTCCATAAACAACTCCAGTTTAACAAGAGATTGATCGGAATAGACATTCTCTCATGGAGATATATATATATATATATATATATATATATATATATGTATATCATCGATGGCTCCCTCAGCTTAGCCCTGCAAAATTCATGCATGCATGTGTAAGCACTTGAAAATTAAGGAAGATGAAGTAGTATTATGCGTAACATTTCTGCTTATTTGAGTTGTACAATATTGTTGCACAAATGATGCTTAACGATACAATCCACAAATTCACAAGAATGTTTTCAGAAAAGGGAGCATAAAGAATGTGCATGAGTACACACACAAAAATAGGAGCTTTTACTTATAAAAGTGTAGATATTCAAGAATTAGGGTTAGGGTTTTAGTTTGTGAAAATACGATAAATAGAACATTACCTGAGTAGGGACCTTCATAATTTAGATAGAGCAAGTATAGCCAGGAGGTGGGGACTTGCCACAAGTAGCAAGCAGCTCAAGAGCAATTGGCAGATAAATATTGAGGTTCAACAGATTGACCTTTAGGGTTGTGCACAAGCAAACTGCAGCTTCTACCTCTGCTAACCCGGCTAGAACCGAGCAGCATTTGTTCTCGGCAGGGTCACCCAATCCAATGTGGATTAATCCTCCTAGAAGGTCCACACAAGCTCCAAGTTTTATGGTGTCAATCGGGCATGTCGCTGGTGGGGTGCCTGGGGCTGAGGCAATTGGAGGGAAGGCAACCGGAGGGATGGCAATTGTGGGGGAGGCGACAGGCGGTGTAGCAAGTGATGGGGAGGCAACAGGTGGGGTGACTATTGGTGGGGAGGCAACCGGTGGGGTTCCGACTGATGGTGTGGGGACTGCCGGGGTGACGATCGGTGGGGAGGCCACCGGTGGTTTGACAACCTGTGCGAAGGAGAGTGGTAGGTAGGTGACGGGTGGTTCAGAGTTGTCACAACTTCCACAATCAAGACGATGAGCTGCGGACGAAACCAAGAAGACTGAAACAAAAAAGAGGGCAGAAAGTTTCTTAGAGGAGGACTCCATTATATTTTGTGATGGATGGATCTCGACTCTCGAGTGAAGTGATGCATGTTCAAGCATAAGGGGTTACATATATATATATATATAGGAAGAGTGCATGGAGTTTAATTTTTTATAATTATAATTAATTGGATTGAAATAGATAGGGTCGTAAATGCATGTATATTTAGGAAAAGAACAAGAAGTTGAAATATAGATGAGCAACAGAAGAGATAGGACACATGAACGTGTTTCGTCCATGTTGTTTGTAAGTCGACACCCAAATAATTCTTTCACTGTACATCTAATAAGTTTGAATTTTCTCTATGTAAATTCGTTAATTACCTGTGCAAAATAGATTGTAGTTTTGTAATTAAATAACACATATATTCATCATTCTTCATATCTATCGTTAAGTATTCTTTTAGAAAAAGCAAATTGGGTTGGATCAAAAAAAACATTTTCAACTCTGAATATAGAACTTTTAGGACAATTAATACTGTTTGTAAATTTGTAATTATTTGTTATACAAATTGAAACAACAATAATATGATGGCTTAATTCTAGTGTTAGTATCTACTATGAGGTATAATGCGACGATAAGGTCAAATCTTAAGTAATAAGAGGCATGCACGGTGAGGTCACTGATCAAACAACATTTTTCAAAACATGACTTATGATGTCAAAATCTATCCATATCTCTCTCTCTCTCTTTCTATATATATATATATGATCATGTGAGAGTCAGAGATATATATACATATATATATATATATGAGAACAGGGATAAGGCATATATTCATTGATGCAAATACATTGAATGAACATCAATAAGTATATGCATCAATGTATATATACTTGCATACGATATTTTTATAGTGTATATATGTATCGATGAACATACACATTCTTAATCTAACTCTTATTTTTAACTTATATATATATATATATATATATATATATATATATATAAGAACCTCAAAAAAATAAAAAATCATGAGAATATTATTTCACCTTGTAAACAAATTCATATAAAACTTATAATGATATTTAACATTGTGAAATAAAAAGTATACATAAAAAATTTAATTGTGAAACAAAAAATATGTGTAAAAAAAGTTTTACATTATGAAACAAATATATATGAAATAACACTTTAAATCCTAATATTAAATGGAGAAAAAAATCATATAAAATAATAAATTGAGATTCTTATCGATAGCTTTAACATTTAGGTGGATCTAGAGGATTTGCCTTGGGTCAAATCCTATGGAAATCGCTAAAAAGGTTGAAAACCCCGTAAAACCGTATTTTAAAGTATTATTTCATATGTTTTTTTATATAATGTTAAAATTTAAGGTATTATTTTACAAATATTTATTTCATTAACATATTTATTTTAAACTTATTTTGTTTTGTTTCACTATGTAAACCAAAAAAATCACATGCATTTTCTATTATAATACGCATATGTGAGACAATTTTTAAACCTTAAATAATCATAGTTTTTTTATGATAAAATAATGTAAAAACAATGATCAATATATATATATATATATATATATATAACAATAAATCAATATATATATATATATAAGGTTGGGTTCATGTGAGATCAGTCTGTTTTCGTGAGACCCGTGAGACCATAATTTTACACTTGAAACTTTACAGCAAAATGTTGTGAAAGTAAAAGATTTTCGAACCTTCACAACAAAAATATCGTGAAGGTTACCTTCACAGTGTTTCACTGTGAAGTTTCACGTGTAAAAAGGTGATCTCATAGGTCTCATGAAAACAGACTGGTCTTACATAATCACAAATCTCTCTCTATGTATATATATAACTCCGTCTATAGAATTTGTTAGATCGTCAACCCTTACTTTAAATATATTATAACTACATTAATTAGAACACATTTTATGGGTTGCAGAAACCCATTTTTATAATAACTAAAGTTATATATTTCATTCAACGTTTGTTAAGCAATAATAATGTTAATAGAAGTAGCTGAACCAAAACCACAAATCTACTACATGTGAATATCAGTATTTTAGTTTGACCTCTCACAAAGTCAACTATTGTGTCTCATTCTTATTTTTAATTGATATAGTTGAAGATACACTTGTAGAAATGCTTTAAAGTTGAGTAAAACTATATAGTACTTGTATTGTAGGTGAAAATGCTTGATTAAGCTAGCTTATCCGGGTAAGCGTTTACCAAGTAACATTACCTCACCGGATGAATATAGTWAGGACCAAGAATCTTACCCGGTAAGAATGAGACAAGGACCAAGAGTCTTATCCGGTAAGTGAGGGTGACGACTCTTACCACGGTAAGCGCTTACCGGGTGACTTGTTGTATACTATGTCGTTTTGGTGAACTAAAATCTTACGCGGTAAGTACATAATAGTGTTAAATTTTATCGGTAAGCTATTACCGGGTAAGTGTTTGATAAACGGCCCCTAAATCTGTTTCCTTCCTGCACTTTAACCATTCTCTCTTTCCTTTTGAAATTTCTGAGGACTCTGCTTTCAGGAAATTAAAGGAAATAATAATAATTTCTTGATTTAAAGTCAACAATAATACAAGTAACAAGTTAAATCATCTACAGAGCCATAAACCCAATTAATGTACTTAACACTGTTCCAAATAAGTTCAAAAACATCAAGAATGTAGGGAATTTGGGTTTTGTGGCTAAGATCACTTGGATGATCTTTTGGATCGTGTATCGGTAGCACTTTTCAAATACTATTTTTCAACCCTTTATGCCTTAGGTTTCACAAAATCTATATTGGGATAATCCAAATTGGCACTCATGTCTCAAGGCACAAAACTCGAGTATATATAGATTAGATTAACCAGTTTATATATTTATAAGAGAGATCGATGGTTACGAGGTGGTTAAACAATTAATAGCTAGTTGGATAACACTTGTAACTACGTGTGGATAAGATTGGCACAGACTAGAAGCTGACTTAGAAGCTCTAAGTTAGAACTCTTCTCAATCAAAAGCTTATCATGTAAACTTAGATATTTTTGAATCCATACTTAGTTTCCAAATCACTAAGTTTCTAACCTTCTGAATTTTATTCAGAATGTCTTGAAACTTAGGATTCTTTAAGTAATCTTTTTCATAAAAGCAGGACTACTGCTACGGGTGCAGCCTCTATGACCCCATAAGAGGGCATAATCTATTGACCTTTGCCTTATGGCAATCTAAAGTGATAGAACAATATTTATGAGTTTGCACTCTCTACTATACACCTTCTAACTTACATTATGTTTGTCTAGCTGGTCCCTAATAAAATCATAATCATACCAAAAATGTTTGATGACACTAAAATCACTACTTGATGAAGGTTAGATCGGTCATTATTCTTTCATTAATAACTAGAGATCGTGTGGTTCACTTTCATTGTGAGCTAGCCATGCGAGCTCCTCATCAACTTGCGTTTTGGCTCACGCTCATCTCACTTGGACAAATTAAGAAAGGTTGTTCGTCAAGTGTTCTACGTACAAAACTCATTTTGTTTCATTTTGAACAACTTTTAATGACTCTCCTTGCTTAGGTTTGGTTCTATCATGCTTGTACATATTATGGCACATATAAACCAACATTCACTTCTTTTGTCCATGAATTTCACTGCATAATTTTTGCTTCCACCTTTTGTTTTTCTAATTTAATTAATTTCCTTTCTCTTCCCTACTATAATTTATTTCTAAACCGAAAGTTGGGATGTTACATTTAGTCAAGGGCAGATCCAGCCTTTAAGCATTGGGGAGAAAGGCTCCAGTAAAAACCAAAAACTTTTGTTAACTAGTTTAAATTTTGTATTTTCACTCTCGTCTTACATGATTTTCTCCAGTCTCATATGGTCATATGCTAGCTTCCCTCCCCCAAGTCCCATCCAACGTGCCCCCACTCCTTTAATTTTCTGTTGTCGTTAGGCTTGACACCACATTAGTTAGGAGTTGTGAAATGCGATTTAAACAATAATTATCTAAATTATGTCTCTAAATTAAATAGAAACAAAAAAAAATCTTACTTAAATTACGTATGAAATTTAAATTATTAAATAATTATTTAAATTTTGTTGGTAATTTAAATAATTTTTAGATATTTTTATTTCTTATAAATTCATCGATAGATCACCGAGAGACCTTTTAAAATCCATTGATTATTTTAATTGTTTTTTATAAATTTAAAAAATACAGACACATACGGATATGTATATTTATATACACATATATCTAGTTTATACGTGTAGATATGTTGTACATACATCCACTATATATATATATATATGTAGTATGTATATATATTGAGTACATACATACAAATACATGCTACATACATGTAGATAAATATTATTTGAAGGAACCATATATTTCTTAGCAAAATGGTTTAGTTTTTCTTAAGTAGGGTGGAAAATCGCATTCAACCATAACGTCCACTTAAGTGTTGAGGATTAAAGACCAAATTCTAGTCCATAGATCGGTATTTTTCCTTTCACAAGTTTGTCTTATCGAAAATAAGAAGTTTTATTTGGATCATATAGAAAAACACCCTTTTACATGTACCTCATGAATACAAATACAATCGACCCCATATATTAAAATACAATTGGTATTTACTTTTATTTTCTTGTACTTTTCCGTTCTATGTTAACCTTCATGTAATATGGCATAAGGTTGTTGACATAAAACAAACTAATATATCAATTATCAATATCTACTAAAAGAAAGACCATGAAATGAGTTGTATCTAGGAACATGTTATGACCAAAATTGATCTTAATTATTCTAAAAGTTTTATCAAAACAATCGGGGCCAAGGATGGAAGATCTGAAGATGTTGCTGTGCTAAAACGACTAAGTCTGGAAGAAGAACAGAGACCCTATGGACTCTGGTTGGTATATGCTTTGGATGACTATCTTCAGAATCTTGAAGGATGGCGCTGATCCCATTTTCGATAATGATTATTTCCTTGTTTATAGGATTTAGTTACCTTATTTATAGGATTCAGTTATCATGTAAATATCGCCTATATAAGAAGTGATACAGGCATAGAATAGAAGTGAGATGAATAATCAACACTTTGTAACACACATATTCAAACACATCACATGAGAGTCGATTAGGGTTTTTGAGAGATTGTATTTTTCATTCAATAAAGAAAACGGCGGCCAATTTCTATTCATCTTCTTCTACAAATCTCTTTTTAAATTCCTTTACATTACTCTACTATCATATCTGGGTTTAACAAAACACATCATTACTATCTCAGTGAATATGATTAATTGATTCAACATTAATCTGCATGATCATCACATTATGAAAATGTGTCCCTTTGTCCTAGATGTCCATATTAGATATGAAACATGGTTATTGTCATCCTTGTGAAGTACAATATCTAGTTTCTAATCCATCAATTGACTAAATAAATCATGATTCACATACGAACTATCTAAGCATACATGTCTTCTTTCAATCTCATTCCATCAAAAAGGGTCCAGAGACATCACCCATGTCTTACAAGAGGGAAAAATCATATATTTGATAATGCAAGTTTCAGCTCATAGTATCATCACACACTCAAGGTTTACTCTACCACTTAATTACTATGTAACATCAAAGTGTTGACTTATCTATACTGGAATTCAAGATCATCAAGTCAAAAGACATCAATATACTATGACCACATAAGAAACACTTATGACACTTGTATAACATTTCACCTAATGTTTCCATAATAGGTATGTTAATACACAAGCTCGCCAACTTGTACTCATGTGTGAACTCCATATGAACTTGAAAGAACTTAAAGATTGCTTCTAAATTTACCAAGAATGGAAGTCTGAAGAGAAGACTTCATAATTTTGTATCGCAAGATTTCATATATCTGAGTTGAAGAGTGCGTACAAGCCAAAGTCTAAGTCTATAAGACTTATCTTCATATCTCTGGATTAGAAGACTTCAGAGTTCGAGTATCAAGCTTCTCAGGTGCACAATTACTAATTCTGAAGAGTTAATCTTCAGAGTTATTCAAGAGGAGACCCGAAAAGCTACCAAGTATCAAATTTGAAGACGAAGTCTGAAGAACTTGAATTCAGAGTTATTCTAACTCTGAATGAAAGGATGATGTTGATCCTATAAAGACTATTAGCGATAGAGATTTTCTTTCCATGATTATAGAATCTAGTTTCATTATTTAATTGTTTTATTAATTCTTTATATAGATAGGTATATTGTTCTTTCTTAATAACGATTCAAGTATTATAATTCTTTATAAGCAGATTGCTCTGCACATTCAGTTTTCATATCAATAAACAAAACCTTTGGTTGTTCATCCTCTTGTTCTATTGTTCTTACTATCTTTATTCTTGATACATGAGCACTTTCAGGACTCCCACATTTGCTAATCTCCATTACACTACTTTAACCATAGTCTAAAGTAGCACTTTGACTAAGACCTTTTAAGAATCGTCTTGTAAGATTTTCATCATGGTCATCCATCAACACAAAATATAAATGAGACGATGAAGAAAACGTCTTTTGTTATTCAAAATTCATTTGTTTACAATCATTTAATGAATGAATTTTAAGCATATCATTAACTAATAGACACATACACCTTCACACACTTATTTATATAACCATGACTTAAATAATGTCACTGTATTTTGTGAGCCATCAAATAAAGAAAAAAAAACTCATTGAAAAATAAAAAAATCGTTTTATGATTTTCACCAAACTCATTTATTTTCACACGATCTCAATTATATATATGTTCAACACATATTTAAAGAGATACTTTTATTACTTTCCAAAATTTATTTTAAAATAAGTACAAATAGCATTTATTATGAGTTTTAATATATATATATATATATATATATATATATAATGAAAAGAAATTAATAAATAGACATGCATTTAACAAATAACAATTAACCTATTCTAAGACTTATTCAAATGGACATGAAATAAAATAGGTGTGAAATAATTGAAGGGTGGAACAACAAAACAAGATAGATCTCCTTGGACCACGCATAGGATATTGACCCATTCTCTCTTTATTTATTTTTTGTTTTTTTTAAGTTTGGATGGCACACAAAATCAAAAGATTTTATTTTTGTCTTATTTTAAGAAAAAGGGTAATTTTCTTTTTTTATGTAAAAAATAAATTAATTAATTGCTAAAAAACATAAATAAATAAAATTTTAATATGTATTGTAAAATAAAATAGTTTTATAAAATACTAAATATGTCAAAAAGTTTACTAGTGAATTCTATATCAATTAAGTTTATAGGATTGAGCAGTTATGATGATAATTAAATGAGAACCACAAAAAAATTATAAACTTATAAGAATCAATATAAAAATATTTTTTCTATGATTTTATTTCCATCAAATTGTTCATAATGGGGAAAACAAATTCCATCTGAATTTTTTTTTTTTTTTTGGGTTTGCATAGAGAAACAAAAAATACACATAAAAAGTTGTTAAAACATCTTTTTAACTTATTAAATCACATTTTCATAGGATACACATAATATTTAGATGAATTGTTAGAGTATAATTGCTTATAATATTTTTTTTCTCAATTTTATTATTTTTTAATTATTTAATTTATTACAGACTTTTTTGTCCTATATGAAAAATCAATCGACATATATATTAAAGGAGAAACCAACCACCATGACGTGGTACATCGTTAGAGTAGAATTGCTTATAAAAATAAATTCAATTTTTTAATTATTTAATTTTTTTAAAAACTTTGTTGTCCCTATATGAAAAATGTAAGCTTTATTATGAACGGGTTTTCTTGGTAATTTTATGTTACTCCAACCTACTCATTTTCTTTTTAATAATCACACTCTTTTAATCACTCATTATTCATCTATGTTCGGTTATAATTTTTCATCTTCTCCTTATGGTACACCTCTCTAATAATCTCTCTCCTAATCTGTCAATTCTTCCTCTCTGTTTAGTTATAATTTTGTGGAGGCGATTCGCAATTTTGTTAATTCGAGGCGTCATTCAGCAAGAGAAATCATGGTATGGGTTTTTGCTAATGTAAGTATAGGATTTCGTCTTTTGATTCCTTTCTAAACAAATATGTCCTCCTTTCTTATTAAAACAAGGAAATTTTAATTGGAAACATTCACAATAAAGTTAGAATTATGAATGCATATGAATATTTTTTTTTTTGTCGATAAAAGTGGCAAATGAATCATTAATGAAATAAGCTAATCATTTTTAAGCATATGCAAAGCATAAAAAGGTAACTATATTTTTGTTTGTTTATCGATGAATTTGATAAACGTTATGTTAGATTATATACGCATTGATACTAGAAGAGTGTATCAAGAAATATGGGTTATGATTTTTTCAGATTGGTAACCTTCCATATGGTTTTCAAGATATCGATGTTCATCAGTTTATTGGGATTTTTTTTCCTTCTTTAGCATTGGGTTTGAAAATTATTTTCTAACGTCTTTAATTCTTAATATTGATCTCTATTATTTTTGTAAGGAGGGTATTACATGTGGAAAGGGAAAAAACTCTCTTATATTTGATAAGGATGTTAGTTTTTCGGTCATCTACAAATAGATTAACAAAACATTGTACATATCAGTAGATCATCTAAATGATATCAATTTAACTTTGTTGGTGAAAAGTATGCAATCTCATAATCTTATCAATGATCCTTCTTCTATGTACTTGGTACTTTTTTATTTTCTACTTGTCAGTTGTCCCAATTTTTGGTACGCAAATGTTTGGTGATACATTGATTTTGATAAATTTTAACACTATTAAAATTAAAAATCTCTTGAAGTATTGCTATGATTTTTTTAGGGGGCGTTTGGTTTGCAGATTCCAAAGGAATCTAATGGAATTGGAATGTTAAATTTCATTGATCAAATTTCGTTCCCCCATTTGGTTCATTCTTTTTCACAAAAGGAATCTTCAAAATTCTACAAATTCCACAAATAAAAGAATTTAGTATTTCTTAGCAACTATATGGTATTTTGATGGAATGAAATTCTCTATCTTCATTATACCAAATATGTCATTAACTCAATATATTGTGATCTCATAAAAACCAATATGACCATCGTCGACCACCTCCGACCACCGTTGAATGGAATCACCGCCGACCATCACCATCTGAACCACCGTCGACCACCACTGATCTGAACCACCGCCGATCATTACCGATCTGAACCACCATCGGTCTGAACCACTACCAATCTTAACCATTGTCCATCTGAACCACCGCCAATCACCTTATTTTGAACATCATGGACCACCACCGATCTGAACCACCGTCGAACATCGCCATCTGAACCACCACGGACCACCATTAATCTAAATCACCGCCAACTACTACCGATCTAACTCACCTCCGACTAACGTTGATTTGAGCCACTGCCGGCCATCATCAATCTGAACAACCATCGGTCTGATCCATTGTCGATCTAAACCACATCCGATCACCGCCACCGATCTAAACCACTGTCGACCACCAACGACTACCACTAATCTGAATCACTATCAGACACCGCCAACCACCAATTATTAAAGTACTCTTCTTTTAATTCATATTGTTTATTTGTATTGTGAATTTAGCTGTCTAACATTATTTATTTTGACCATACATTTCATTAGTGGCATGACCGTATGGTCAAGAATTTAGAAACGAAATTTGCTTATAATATTGTTTTTTAGTTTTTGTGAAAGAAATTTTGTATTCAATTAACTACATTTTATGTGGTTGTTAATTATAAATTTCTATGTAGGGTGGATTAATTTTGCATGTGCCCATCATGCTTAATCATGTGTATACACTTGCGATTAACCATTTTTATACAAATTCAACTTCTACATATATTTTTTCAAAAGTAAAGAATATATATTCAATTCTAATTCGTCAACCTAATTAGACTTTATCAGTCCAAAAGTACTTTCAGAGGTCTAAGAAGTATATATGCTAATTCTACCAAATATATGTGAACAATAAATGATAAAAACAAAATTAAACTTGTAAAAGGTTTGTACTCTTTTTCGTTCAAAAAATGTATGATGTTAAATCAATAAAAATTATTTACTTCTAAAATACTCTCGGTACGTTCATAGTTTTACATTTTTCTCAATAGTCATTAATTAATAATAATAAATCATCTTAAGTACATATATATTTTCTAACAAAAAGTTCTCGTTACCACATAATGTAAGGTATCAAACACTAACTGCTTTAAAATAAAAAAGTATCATCTAAAGGAACTGTATATTTCTTAGAAAACAGTTCATTTTCTCTTAGTTAAGTAGGGTTGAAATGGCATTCAGTGATTCAATCATAATATACACTCTTAAGTGTTAAGAATTGAAGATCTAAAATCAATCCATGGATGTACATTTATATTTTCACAGGCAGTGTCTTTTCAAAAGCAATAAACTTCATTACGTTACATATGGATTGTAATGTGATAACCGGTTATTCGGTTAAGAAGCTCGGGATTGTTTTTGAATAAAGGTGGTAACTTGAGGGGTTTGTTGGGTTAATGTGCATAAATTATTTTTAAAATCCACCACCGCCTTATTCATATTATTTGTTTATGTTTATTAATGAGATAATTGTTTATCTCATTGGGGATTGTTATGTAAGTAAAAAGAAAAGAAGTCGTTTGTTTGTATTGGAGCCGAGAACAAAAACAGTCGAAGAAAGAAAGAAAAAAGTTGAGTTCTGTGAATTTTTGTTTTGGGTATTTGCTGTGATTTTCGTCCTCATATATAAATCTCATTGTGATTATACGATGAATTTATTTTTACAAACTTTCATCTTATTTTGTTAGATTAGAACCGTATGGTTCTTTACATGGGAATGTTATGAAATCTTTTTGATGTTATAATTAGCATGAGTTGGTATTTTGATATGATTATATCAAGTGATTGGAATAAATGTGACATATCAAGGAGATGTGTATTTTGGTTATAAGGGTGACATATCAAGAAAAGATATATTTTGGAATAAGGTGGCATATCAAGAAAATGTATATCGCACCAGTGAGAAGCGACAAGTTGGGTTTATCGCACTCAATGTGATGCGAGAAAATCAAAATCTTACTTATATGATGCGATAAGTTTTATCATAATGCGATAAATGAATTCTTTGATTATTTTATGCGATAATTGGATGATGTCTCATCATTTTGATGCGACAAAAGAAGTTTTTTTTTAATTAATATATTGTTTATTTGTTATTGATACAAATATGAGTTTATAAATGTGTTTTGGTGATTATCCACCCTGTAATAGCAAACAAAGGGATTTATCATTAGATCTCAAGTTCTAACCCTCATTTTGGTGTTCTGAAAATGTGCATTACAGGTCGGACACAATCGGAGGATAAGAGGAAGGGAAATTTGTGAAAAGTTTTATATGCTTGCATTGGATGTTGGGATGACATGTTATCTTTTGTATTTGAAAACTTGTTATGTATACAACTTTTGTATAGGGATTTTATGGAAAAATTTGGTAGCTACTTTGTAATGTAGCTTTTGTAGATATTGGGACCATATATATATATATAAATTATATTTCTTGATATATGAAAATATATGTTTATATGCAAATTCATTGTTAACCTTCATGAAATAGATGAAAATGAAGGTTGTATTAATGATTTTATGAGACATATATATAGAGAGAGAAGACAAATCAAATACAAATCTTGAAGATATTACAAACCAATCACTTAAAATATTTACAAAAATGATGAATGTTCATTATTATGAGTTGAATACTTTCGAAAGGTGGATTAGAGTTTGTTAATTATGATCAATGTTTTATATTAGGAAACAAATAATATATTTTTGGAACCAATATTCGTTAGACTAGATGGACGGTTGAGATTGGTTGCATAGTTTGTAATGTTTCCATGGTTTCTATTTGCTTGATACTCTTCATATATATGGTTGGTTCGCTGAGACCATCATGTTTTTGTAAGACCTGTAAGATCACATTTTTACACTTGACACTTCAAGGCAAAATATTGTGAAGTTAAAAAAAATCCAAACATTCATAGTGTTTTATGGTGAAGTTTCAAGTGTACAAAATTGATGTCACGGCTCTCACAAAAACAGGTTGGTCTTGATCTCAAGTCCATATATATATATGAGAAGTTTCATTTACAAACCATGCAATCCTAACAAACTTTACAACCAAATCTTAGTTTGTCCATCAAATCTAAAAAATATCTGAGTTAATTTTGTTTCTTAATCTAAAGTCATGATTATAATTAATGAACTTTAGCATTATATATATATATATAGAGAGAGAGAGAGAGAGAGAGAGAGAAAGACTTGGGATCATGTGAGACCAAGGGTTTTTCGTGAGACCCGTAAGATCAATTCTCAACCCTTGGATTAGATCTACAATCTGAACATTCATAATCACAAAGTTGCCACGAGACTTCTCAATAATCACAAAATTGTCACCGTGCAACTTTAGACCATTAGATCATTAGTTTATAAAGTTGATCAATGAAAATAAATTGGTGTTATGGGTCTCACGAAAAACTCTTGGTCTCACGTGAACCCAACCCTATACATACATACATACATACATACATACATATATACATATATATATATACATACATATATATATGGTATTTTTCAAATGCAACCATGTTCATTTGTACAACCAATGCAACCAAATCAATTGAGATATTTATAGAAATGATGAGAGTTCATTTATTCTGATTTGAATATTTATGAAAGATGACTAGAGTTCATTAATTATGATTAATACTTCATATTATGAAACAATCAAAACTTTTATAAAATCACATATATTTATCAAATTAAATGAACGGTTGATATTGAGTTGTATTAGTTGTACAAATGTAAAAGGTTGTATAATAACTCACATATCTCTCTCTCTCTCTCTCTCTCTCTATATATATATATATATATATATATTTAAAAAAACTATTATCTGAAAATAACAATCAAATTATGGTATTCTAGCTAGGTTTTTCTAAGCTAGGTTTTTCTAAGAGATAATACATTGATATAAGAGTGAATGAAAATTTGATTTATAAATATTTGAATTATAAATATTTGAATTATTAGAGATAGTTGACTTTTATCGTACTTTCAATTCCATATAATCTTATCTACAGATATTTCTTATAATACATTTAGAGTTAGAAAATTTTGCAATGAATGGTTGCTATCATGAACAGACCTATACTGGTGTATACGGTGACACGTATTATCGTATTATTCCTCCGTCGAATGGTAAAATCTTTTAGATTCGTGAAATGTGTAACCGTGTTAATTTGTTGTGTGCTACTATATGTATTTTAAAACTATAATGAGAACAAGTTTTCTTTGATAGAATTGATTTACAAGACTTTTATTCCATTTTAGACCCGAGTTTGAATTCTTTATATGCATCTTAAATTCCGTCAAAAATAACGTATAGAGAACACGGGTCAAGAAATATAGAGAGGATTTAGAAACACAATGAAATTGGTATATATTGCAACTGATGCATGCTATTGGCTTTTGGTGAGTCGAAAAACCATAATAAATAAAATGAAATATTATAATTTTTGCAGAGTAGTAGTCGACTGAGTAAGTGGACGAATGTAATTAAGCATGGGGATTGCTTAATTCTAGTGACCAATGAATGAGGGACACGTAATCAGAAGCGATATATCAAGATGTTGTTCTTGCATAAGGTAGCATGAGTTCACATGGAGATCGACTGATGAGTTGTAGTTGTCTCCTTTTTATATATAACAGCTGTGAAGTATCGTGTTGGCACCGGATGCTTCCGATTGTTGCTCTTGGTGGGCATCCTTCTCCTTCTCTCTCCAATTGCTTCATTTAATTTACGTTGTCATTCATATATATATATATATATATATATATATATAAAGAGAGAGGTGGGTTATTATACAATCTCTTATATTTATACAACTAATTAATACAACTCAATCATAATTAATAAACTATAGTCATCTTCCATAAATATTCAAATCATAAAAATGAACGCTCATCATTTTCATAAATATCTCAATTGTGGGTTGCATTGATTGTACAAATGAACATGGTTGCATTTGAAATATACTTGTATAATATATATATATATATATATATATATAGAGAGAGAGAGAGAGAGAGAGAGAGAGTTTGTTTCAAATACAACTCGTTGCATTTGTACAACCAATGCAACCCAATAAATTGATATATTTATGAAAATGATGAGAGTTCATTTATTATGATTTGAATATTTATGGAAGATGAATATGGTTAATTAATTATGATCAATACTTTATATTAGAAAACAATCAAAACTTTTATGAAATCATATATTAATCAAATGAAATAGACGGTTGAGATTAAGTTGTATTGATTGCACAAATGTCAAGGGTTGTATAATAACCAACCTATATATATATATATATATATATATATATATATATATTGGGGGTGTGCGTCATATTCATGGGAGATTGACTATAAGGTACAGGGGTCATTTACCAAATGCTTACGGATAAGAGTCATATCATTTCTCATACCTTTGTCGGGTAACATTCTCGAGCATCAAAATGAATTGTTTTTAAGTAACTCTTATCCGATAAACTCTAATTGAATAAGAGTCTTCTCCCTCACTTCTCGGGTACAAATCTCAATTGTTGTCATGGCTCTTAACGGTTAAAGTTCTTGGTCTTTGCATGCTCACCGGGTAAGGTAGGTGATTCGTTAAGCATTTACCCTGTAAACGTTTAGTAAATGACTCCTTAATATTAACCTCTCACCAATTTAAATCAGATGTTAATATCAAAAATGGAAATTTTGTTACTATTGTGAAACAATCGTGTTTTTCTAAATCAGGCAAAAGTTAGAGAAAAATATGGGATTTGACATCCATCTCTCATCTCCTCTCCCCTATCTGTATTTTAAATTCGTCTCTATATCTCCTCTTTCATCTCTCCATTTTCAACTCTCTCTCCTCTCTGTATTTTTGTCCTATGAGGAACATGAATTCGAACAACTGCTTCAATTACAGTATCGGGAAGTACCGTTTCGTAGGGGTACCTGTGGCTGGATTTAGTCTTTGATTTGGTGAAATGCAATACAAAAATGAAAGAAACGAGATTTTTAAAAAACTTTCTCGAAAGAAACCAGAAAAGAGATATCGAAGTAGCTTTGCCTTTATACACACATGCTATAATGACAATTACAAGACTTGGTGTTTACCACATACCTACACATTTTGTTTCTTCACAACATGATATTAGAATAATTTGCGAGGATTTCAAGTCTCTTGGGTTGTGATAGAGTAAATGAGATACTGATAGTGTTCACGAAGTATAATCCCAAGATATGACCGATATAAATAAATTAAGAAAGGCAGTAATGTAATTAAGTAATTTTTATAATTTTATTTTATTTTAATTAATTATAATTATCTCTTTTTTTCTTGCACATCCGTTTCCACTCTCTTCTCTTCCTTTGTGATAATCTTTTCTCTTCCCTTGTGATAATTGTGTGATTATGTAACCATAACCTATTAAAACCATAACCTATAGAAACCATGAGTAATTGTTGTGATAAATGTGTTATTGTCTGACCCTAACCGATCAAAACCATGATCAAATTGAGTGCGTAAGTGATGTTATAATAGTGATATCATATGATTATCACACCCATATCACACCAAATCGTTAAGTGGATTCTGCCCGTAATCGTTGTGATAAATGTGTGATTGTCTAATCATAACCTATCGAAACTATGAGAAATCGTTGTGATAAATGTGTGATTGTTTAACCCTAACCGATCGAAACCATCCGAAATCGTAGTGATAATTATCACATAATTATCACACCCAGTGTAAAAAATTATAGTTGTGATAATCATGTGATAACTATATGCATATTTTGTGATAAGCGTGTTGTGATAAGCATGACATATTAATCGGTGCAAAATATTGATTTAACTATAATTTAAAACACTACAAATAAGTGATTTTATTTGTTGTTTAATGGAAATCACGTGATGACAATACAAATAAGTAATACTAATCGTCAAGAATAATAGCAGATTGTGTGAAGATATGATCGGAATCATCTAGAAACAATTACATCTAAATTTTAACTTATCAACAGCAAACCACCAAAACGATAACCCTAACCAATTGCCAAGTGATGTACAACAGTGATGTCACATGATTATCACACCTAGTGTAAATTGTGTGATTGTCTAATCCTAATCTATCGAAACCAATAATGTCTAACTTAACCCATTGAAACTATGATCAAGTCGAGTGATATTGATATCACATGATTATTACACCCATATCACATACAATCAATAATTTAAAACAATACTAATAAGTAATACTAATCGTCAAGAATAATAGCAGATTGTGTGAAGATATGATCGGAATCATCTAGAAACAGTTACAGCTAAATTTTAACTTATCAACAGCAAAGCACCAAAACGATAACCCTATCCATTGCCAAGTGATGTTGATTATCACACCCATATCACATGATTATCACACCTAGTCTAACCCTAACCTCTATCGAAACCATCCAAAATCGTTGTGATAATGTCTAACATAACCCAATGAAACCATGATCAATTCGAATGATATTGATATCACATGATTATCACAGCTAATCGATTAAAACCATGTTCAAAACGAGTAATTGTGAAAAGATACCTTGAATAAACTTCTTCTTACTGTTCGATTGTTGTATGCAATAGCTTCTTTTTTATCGATTAGGGTTCTTGATCGATTAGGGTGCGTGTGTTCTTGATCGATCACGATTTCTTTAGCCATTTGATGTTACGGCTTCTAGTCTCTTTGAATTCTTAACCGCTTTATTAGATAATGATAATCATGATCGTGTAATCGTTTTAAAATATTTTATGATATTATTTCCATTATTACCCTTTTAATTTTAATATTTTTTGTATCTTTTTAAATTTCAATTTTAATTTTAAAAATCTTTTAATTGTATTTTTTCACAATATGAGGTTATTGGGTTGTTCTCGAGTTCTCGTAAATCACAGAGGTTTTCGTTTGAACCCTTCTCTCTCTCTCTCTATCTCTCTCTCTCTCTCTCTCTATATATATATATATATATATATATATATATATATAGGCACGTTCAAATCAAAATCATGCAATATTTAGAAATCGTGTAAACTAATTTCGACCAATAGAAAAATTCTTTTTTTTAATTAAATTAAATTTAATCATTAAGGGTATATTTGTCATTTGCTTTGTTTTCTATTAAATATGGAAGTTATTAGTAAATATTAATTAAGGTAACATAATAAAGAAAATTTTATAAATGGTAACATTTAAATATTCAATTAAATTATAATATTAGAAATTGAATTTTGTTATATTGTGTCTAGGTTTATTATTGCTAATATTCTTGAAAATCGTAATTTATTAGGTTAAGAAATCAATGAAATCAGTAATAGAAGGAAAAAAAATATTCATGAAACCGGTTTCATGCATGTTGAAATGGGTGCATGGAGTAAGTGAAAATGATTATGAAATGGATGCATGAAGAAATCGGTGCATGATGAAAGGGGCGCATAATGACATGGATACATGATGAAATGGGTGCATATGATATGAGTTCATCAAGAAAGTGAAACCGTTTCAGATTGTTAGGAAAAGTCTATGTAATCAACCGAAAGTGAAGCAATTTCATTATCTAATTGATGAAATTGTTTCATTTTGTTAAAAACATGTTGTGTAATAAGCAAATAGTGAAACCATTTCATAATTGTTAAGAACATGTTGTGTAATAAACAAACAGTGAAACCATTTCATAATTGCATAAAAACAGT
>NC_037529.1:11547981-11549559 GCF_001531365.2 Cynara cardunculus var. scolymus | reverse complement strand
CGTGCATTTCTAAGAAACCGTGTAAACTAATTTCGACCAATAGAAAAATTCCATTTTTTTCTAATTAAATTTAATCAATAAGGGTATTTCGGTCATTTACAATATTTTATATTAAATATGAAAATTATTAATAAATCTTAATTAAGGAGACGTAATAAAGGAAATTTTATAAATGGTAACATATTATATTATAATATTAAAAATTTGAACTTGATATATTGTGATGCGATTGAATCTGCTGGTGAATCTTGAAGATTGTAAGACATAATGGAATGAATTCATCAAATCAGGATTGAAATAAAAAAATGTACATGAAACAGGTTTCATGAGGGTGAAATTGGTTCATGAGATGTTAGAGAATATGTATTTTGTTTACAATTTTGCCCTTTTTACTGATATAAAAATAAATTTTTAATATTTTTTTAACTTTCCTAAAATAAACTAAACTAATCTTGACCATCAATCAAGAAAATAGATGGATGAAATTGGTTTACACGGTTTACACAAATGGAGATGGTTTTCATTTGATCGCTTATATATATATATATATATATATGTGTGTGCGCAAGTGCACACATGTGTGAGAGAGAGAGAATATTATATTATTTAGTGAATGAAATTTGTTAATCTTTAAGGGCAATTCTTTTATTAAAAAAACGACATATTCTTTTAGATACACAATTGTTATTACTACTATAATTTCATCAAACCCAAAATTTCAGCTACAATGCTCCTTTTATATTTATATTTATATTTATTATTTTTTTAATTAAAAACTGTAAACATTTGTATCTTACAAAAATAATGATTTATTTGTAAAAATTGAAAAACTATTGTTGGAATTAAAAATAATCCACTGAATAATATGTGCGGGATGAAGAGAGGGAGGAAATTGGCAAAATAAATAAAACGATTAATGGATTAATCGTTTGTGTTTCCATTCACATGCTTTAATTAAGAAGATGTGTTGAATGTTATTTCAACTATTCATACCTTCTTCACTTAATTATACCTCATTAGGAACATGTGAATCTTTCATATGTTTTTTTGATATTCAGCCCAGTTATGCAAGTCGACTAATCTCAGGATGGCCAACCTGTTTTGCGGGTAGTCCGTAATCACTGCATTTGAATATCCGTGGTCACAACGAGATTTTTGTTCATTCTTGAATTTGAAATAGAGACCTCCAGACACTTTTGACCTTTGGAGCTCAAGCTCAAACCAATCAGACAACATCCTTGTGGTTTAAATCTTATCATATTTATAATAAATAAGATCTGATTTATTTCCTCCATAAATTATCAGCACTTCTTGTATTAAACTTTTTAATAATAAAAAAATTATTGAATATTTTTTTAAATTTATCACGGGCTCTTGTTTTTATACATATGCAGGGTCTATAAAATCTATACTATATTATAAAGCACTAGAAACGTACTCGCGCAATGCAGCGAGATACATCGTAATTTTAATATTTCATTTTATTTTTTATCTCAGTCGATGTTATAATATGGCTTTATGTGATTTTGAGAAAAGCGATGATGTTTTTATTTTTGAATAAAATATATGTTTGAAGAT
>NC_037529.1:11545743-11547881 GCF_001531365.2 Cynara cardunculus var. scolymus | reverse complement strand
CATAAAAAAATAAGAACTTTTAAATAGTTGATTTTATATTAACATTGATATATTATTTTTCAAATTTTGATATTTTCAAATTTATATTTTATTCAAAAATAAAATCATTATTTCTTTCTTAAAAACACATAAAATCGTATTATAACATCGATAGAGACAAATAATAAAATAGAACATTAAAATCGAGATATGTCTCGCTGCATTGCACGAGTACTCTTTTAGTTTAAAATTAAGAATGCACAATGAAATTTTCAGTAAACCACATAAACCAATAATATAATTTACATTTTTTTAAATTAAGTAAATTGCATTTTTGGTTCCTGTGGTATATTGATTTTGTTGGATTAGATCCTTAAATAATATTAACAAAAACCTGTGACATGTGAACATGTTTGGATCATCCATTCGTTTAGTCACTGCATGAGGGTCAAATGGTCATTTAACCCTTTTCATTGTTTTGGCCTTCTTACTCAACGACCATAAATAAACTCTATAAGACTTAGTTTATAGGAACAAATTATAAAGTATCTTATCTAAAAGTATTACAATAGGTTTATGGAACGTTTTTGGACATTTTAGCAAGTTTTTTAAATAAAGCTTCATATTAACTAATTTATAGAACAATTTTGAGAAGTATCATATCAACTCATCTATTTATGGAGCATTTATCTTCATACAACGCTTTTTCAAGAAGTGTTGTAAAATATAACTAATTCAACACTTTATTTTAAAAACATCATAAATACTTGTTAAGACACCAAAAGCGCCCTAACATATTATGACACTTTTAGATAAGTGCTTTTTTGTTTCATTATTAAGACGCTTAGACATTTTAGACGTCCTATAAACCTAGTATTGGTGGTGTGAAATGCTATAATTGTTAGCATTTTATTTCCACCAAAGTAAAACATCAAATTATGGAGCCTTTGGATTAATAGATTCATCAATCATGTATCTATAAACATAATTCATATTATATTATCCAACACTTCCATTTGTTGTTACTGCAAAAATGATTCCAAAAATAATTTTCTCTTATTAGATTTTTTGTCATCATTTTTTCGTAATGAATCTCTTTTGCTAACCTATAATATACATATAGCTAAAAAATACAAACATAAATTGAACAAACATTACTATAAAATTTTACATATTATTAATATATGCTAATAGACTAGTATACTATATATAGATATAAATAAACCTTATCGAAGATATATCTATACTATATTATAAAACATTTGACAAAAACTCTTAAAAACCATTTTTTATGCGTAAAGTACTGTTTATTAATGCATATTATTTAAAACTCAAGCTTACAAGTAGATTGTGCGTAAGTACAATTTATTAAAGCTCCATATCTGAATTTGTATAACTAATTGTAGATAAACATAATCAAATACATGATAAACATCACATTTTAAATGTAAAAAATCTAAAATATGATTAGGATAATCATTGAGTTCTAACAGAATACTTGATTATTATCTTTATAAAATGTTATATTATTAAACAAAAAATAAATTAAATTATAATAAAAAATAAATTAAAGAAATTACATTAAAAAATGAGAACTTTAAAATAGTTGATTTGATATTAACATTGATATATTTTTTCCAAAAATTTTATAATATCTTCAAATTTATATTTTATTCAAAAATAAAATCATTATTGTTTTCTTAAAAACACATAAAATCGTATTATAACATCGATAGAGACAAATAATAAAATAGAACATTAAAATCGAGATGTGTCTCGCTGTATTGCGCAAGTACTCTTCTAGTATATATATATATATATATATATATAGGCCTAATCAAATGAGAACTAATTAGTTTGTGGTAACCGTAAAGTTCAATATAAGCCAATCATTTTATGATAATAATTGTATTATCTTAATTAATAGGTAAATGGCGTTTTAGTAAAATCTATACTATATTATAAAGCAATTGGCTAAAACTCTTAAAAACTCTTAAACCCGTTCATTTCTATCCGATTTCATCCCATATCTGAATTCGTGTAACTAACTGCAGATAAACACAATAAAATACAGGATAAACATCTCATTTTAAATATAAAAAATCTAAAATATAATTAGGATAATCATTGAGTTCTAACAGAATACTTAATTATTATCT
>NC_037529.1:11537348-11540388 GCF_001531365.2 Cynara cardunculus var. scolymus | reverse complement strand
ATATTATAACATCGACTGAGATAAAGAATAAAATGAAATATTAAAATCACGATGTATCTAGCTGGATTGCGCGAGTACGCTTCTAGTAATTAATTATAATTTAAATGTTTTTCTTATTTAATAGTTATCAACTTCGGTTTCCTTAATTATCAAGAATTCGATTGCCTTAATTATCTCAACAAAATTGTATCACACTCGTGTATCACATTGTGGTTGTGTGTGGCCTAAAACTCAGATCACATACGTTATCAACCTATGTTCAAAACGTTATCACAGTGGTATCACAATGTGTATCACAATTGGTTTTGTGTCTTACTGTTATAAATTCTTGTGTATCATATTTGTTTTGTGTTTTACTGTTAGAAATTCTTGGCCGGAGAGAGAGAGAGAGAGTAGGAGAGAGGAGAGAGATTCCAAAAAGACTCATTTACCACTATATATATTATCAGTAAATTTAAATTATTTAAAAATTAATAAATAATTACCAAAATTAATATGTTTAATAATAACCATTGATTAATAACAATAATGTGGTTGATATTGAATCTCACAGTTATCACAAACAATTGAGTTCTCCCTTGATTTGACCCATATTACATTTCTTATGTACCCAAATAAGAGTCTATGGTATGTGTAGATCAGTTGGCAAAGAGGTGAGACAACTTTCTCCAAAAATTGCACTGTTACATTGGTCTCCTTGAGAAATGAGATCGATTGGAGTTACGAATAATTAACTTTTTCCCCCAAAAAAATACGCAAGTACTAATTTTACCCTTTAGTTGTTATGAATTTTTGTATCTCATAACTAATTATAATCTTATTTATTTTATTATTAAATTCAATATCAACTTGTTTTAATTAAACTTATTTTTTTTTATCTCTAAAAACAATTTAATAAAGTAAAACTCGAACAATACGATTACTAGAATACATAAAGAAAAAATAGACAGGTTTTTTATACATACATACATGCATCTTTCCACAAATGTATGTTGTTATTATTATAACGTTCAAAGTTTGACAAATTAATAACGTCTGAATTGTTACGTAAGATTTGTATTGCAAACGTGTCAAATTATTTTCATAAATAAATAAATAAAAGAATATGCAAAGTTAGCGAAAGCATAAAAGATTTAACATTTTAGCTTACAAGTAGATTTTAGAAAAACGTACGAACTTGATGATGAGTCAAATTAGGGATGAACCCGTTTAGTTACATCTGTTTTTCATTAGTTAGTAGCCAACTTTTTTGTTGGTCAGTAGTATAGGTGATTATTTGTGAGTTTGAGATTGGTGTGGATCGAGCCTGACCTGTATTTTCTCCAACGAACATGATATATCGAATAAGCTTGTTTTTATAGACTTTGATAACTTGTCCTTACCCACCTTATAAGTGGGTCGGGTTTGCGCATGGATAATGGGACTAAAAAAATTACATTAAAAAACTTTAATAAATAAGCTCTTTTTTCTGGTAAGTGTGGAACAAACAGTGACAGACGCATTTTTTTTTTTTTTTTGAGTGTATACATCTTTAAGGTGGATCAAGGGTCTGCAAAGTAGCAATTTTATCTAAGAGAAAGTCAATACAGTTTGACATGGGAAAAAGTCAACTGTGTTGATTTGTGGAATAAACTACATATTTTTCAAATGGAATCAATTTTGATCTTTAAAATAAATATATGTTGCTTTAACGAGATAAAAAAAACGACGTTTAAGATGAATTTGCAATTATAAGGAAAATAAATCATGAAGAAAATTTAAAAATCAAAATGAGAGAAAAATAAAGAAGTTGTCTTGGCTTAATAGTATTTATGTCTGTAACTGAATTGGAGGTTATGGGTTCAAGTCTTGTAGATGTTTCTTTCCCACGTCTCATTTAAGTTTCTAACCATCTCACCTATATTTGATATTTGTTATAAATTTGACTTCAAAGTATTCGAGAGCATCATAACTCTCGTTGTTTATTCATATTTATTTGGAGTTATTGAGGATAAAAGTTTGTATTTTGATTAGTGTATGCATCATTCTTGGACCTGGTACGCTATTGTGGCCACAGTGTCACCACTGTGGCGAATAGCTGCATCATCAATAAATATTTTTTGCTGATTTTTACTACCACTTTGGTGAAATAGAGATCTGAACTGGACCAAGGTCGACCCTAAAAGCTTTCATGAAAGAAGAGGAAAATAAGATAAAGGAGATAAGACAAACTTGGGTTAGACGACCTTTTTACTCAGCCGTTCTCCGACCATTTTCTCGACCGTACTCTGACTGTTTCTTCGGTTGTTCACCAACCCTTTTCTCGGCCATTGATAAATGCTTAAATTATTATTATTTTTATTATCAAATTACCCGGAAATGAGTGAGTTTTATCCAAAATAATACAACACTTATCTATTATTTGTGATTTGGGTCGGTTCTGTTTTAAATATATATAAACTGTAAGATCCATTATAATTGTGGATTGGTTTATTATATGCAGCCCAAAATCAAAGCCCATCAAAATCAAACGGCCCAACAGCTGTTTAGAAAGAAGAATTGGGTTGCTGCTCAAAATCAGACCTGTCGAGCGGGAGAAATCGATCGAGAGAGAGAGACGAGGCAAACGTGGAGAGCGAGAGATCGGGAGATGGGCAACACATCGTGGATCATGGGCGAGTACGAGGAGACTGCAAGGGGCTGTCACGAGAGAAATAGAGGGAGAGCAGAAAGGGGGCTGTCAATCTTTGGCGAGAGAGGCAGTCTTCGGCAGGAGGTGGTTCTATCGATTGAGGGCTGTTGGGTTAGCGAGGGAGAGAGACGCAAGGGTGCAGAGGACGGCAGGGGGCTGTTCGTTTGAAAGGAGTCGGAGACGAGGGGTGGACAGCAGGTGGCTGTTCGATTGAAGAAGACAGATACAGCAAGGGGGCGTCAATTGAAAACAGCAGCAAGCTGTTTGATTGAAGAAGATGGATGCGAGACGGTGGTTCCATTGAAGAACACGGATGCAAGAATTGGAGAAGACAACCTTTTCTCATCAATCTTCCTGATTCTTATGGTA
>NC_037529.1:11491783-11536633 GCF_001531365.2 Cynara cardunculus var. scolymus | reverse complement strand
TTATTAGTATTTTTACGCTTCCATCGTGTGCTTGATTCGCTAGTCGTATAACGTTAGACCGAGTCTCTGTGGATTCGACCCGACTTACACTACTACAATTTTGGTTGTAATTAGTCGTTAGTTGGAATTTATTATTTGGTGGACTCGGCATCCGTCAGCCATTCACAGATCGTTTCCCTAGCTATTCTTCGAACGTTTTCTCGGTCGTTCACCAACCGTCTTCTCGACTGTTCTTCAACCATTTTCAGAAAATTATGGGTGTTACAAGGTGAGTGTGGAATAAACCTATTCCACTATGTTCCTGTCAATTCCACATAAAAGTGATGTCATACATGGAACAACGGTCCCTTTCTTTTTTGTTCTGTCCTGCTAAGTGTACCAAACAGACCTTAAATGAATCGAATGCTATGACTATTTGCTTACTCAGTTTCAAGAGTCTAAAATTGTGCATATCTTGATGTTCCTACATGGGTTTCTTAACGAGATTGCTCTTGAAACAAGCCAAATGTGCTTATCAGTCTACTTTGCTCATATTACGCTCACGTGGCAACTTTACGGGGATAAATGCATAAGATACTAAATTACAACATAATTAATTTCCTTTTTTTTTTCTATTGATTTGTACAAGCTAATTTGTTAAATATACACATAAACAGAAATATTTTTAAGTGGTGGCACCATTTGATTATAAAAAACAAAAATATACAGATTTATCACAAAATCAATATTGGTCTAGTGGTTAGTTCGTTGTTTTTCATATGTGAGATTAGGGGTGCACAAAAAACCGTCAACCCGCGAAACCCGCCCAACCCAACCCGTAACAACCCAATTAAACCCAACCCGTCTACCCGCCAAACCGCCCACCCGCCAAACCGCTAACCCGCCAATTAGGAGGGTTGAGCTCAACCCGCCCAACCCGTCAACTAGCCTCTAATATATAATTTTTATAAAATTATATATATATATATATATATATATATATATTGATAATGTATAAATTTTATATAATTTTTATTGATATTATATTTTGTTTCATTTTACCTAAACGTATAGGTTACCAAAAGAGATTCACGATAATTGAATGATGACAAATAATCTAATTAATAAGGCAAATTATTGATTTTTTTTTTGCAGCAACAACAAATTGATATGTTGAAAAATATGAATGATATTGATAGATATTTGATGGACGAATCCATCAATCTATGACGCTTTTAAAGAGTTACATTAGAAAAATATCTTATCTAAAAGAGTTTCAATATGTTTATAGGATGGTTTTGGACGTGTAAATTCTATGATGTTTTTTTAAAATAAAGTGTCTTATTAGTTATTTTATGCAACACGACTTGAAAAAGTGTCATATGAGCATAGGTGTCCTGAAAATAGATGAGTTTACGGGACACTTCTCAAAATATTTCTATAAAATAACTAATATGATACTTTATTTAAAGATCATTCTAAAACACTTATTGAAACGTCCAAAAACGTTCTATAAACCTATTGTAACATTTTTAGATAGGACGTTTTATGATATAGTCTATAAACTTAAGTTTTATGAATTATTTCATTCGTCAAATTATGTAACTACTAACCCACCAACCCAACTCAACCCGCAAGGGTTGGGTTGGGTTATACTTTTGAATGAGTTGGGTTGGATTGGGATTTTCCAAACCGCCATAATTGGGTTGGGTTGTAAAATTGTTGTAAACCGCCCAACCCAACCCGCGTTCACCCCTATGTGAGATCATGTGTTCAAATATTTTATCGCAAGTATTTTAGAAACATAGTAATCTGAAATTAAAAGTCAAAACCTAAGAAAATGACACACAACAAATTGATACGATAACACTTTTCACGACCTCATAATATTTTACACTACAGCATAGGAACGAAACGGTGACCCGTGCCACTGTATGCACTACACTGGGTCCATCCGTGTACATAAATAGAATGGGTTTTTATGTGTTATTCTCCAATACGAAGATTAAATGATAGTCAAAGTCGAGGGCCTTGTTGGAAATTTTCAAAAAGTTCGAGGGTGTCTCATGTAAATGATTTATTCAATTTGAGAGGGGCTTGTTGTACATCTTGAAAAGTTGGAGGACTATCAAAAGAAAATTTTAATACGCTAGAAGGAGGGCTTGAACCTCCGACCTTGTGGTTAACAGCCACACGCTCTAACCAACTGAGCTATTCCAGCTTTGTTGTTGCTCTATTTCTTCCTCTCATATATAAACAAAAACACTTTTTAATGTATTATCTTTCCCCAAAAACAATCATTCATTTAGGGTTTAGAGTTTAGGGTTTAGGGTCATTTTCAATAGAAGATAATTCCACATGAATCTAATAGGAGTAAAAAAAAATCTGATTTTGGTGTAAATCATGTACGTTATTGATATTTTATAGGCCTTGAGAAAGATTCGGGGTGACAATAGGTCAGGTTGAGTTGAGTTCGGGTTCAAATCATTTATTAAACAGGTTGAAAATCTCAGCCCAACTCAATTCATTTAATTAAATGGGTTGAGACTTTTCAACCCAACCCAACCTGTTACCTAAATGGGTTGACAACGGGTTGACCTGTTTATGATTTTCTTAACCCAACCTGTTAAATAAATGAGTTGAACCTGAATTGACCTATTTAATTTTAAAACTTTAAATAAAAAAAGAACTAGACTATTTAATTTTTTTTTCTTAATAAAACATAACCACAAATACAAACAAATTGTTCAAAGTAACAGTTTATATATAAATTAATGTAAATCCGTAAATCCGTTCCACAACTAAATTAATACTATCTACCATGTCGTTTTTACATGGAATCGTAAATCCGTTCCACAACTAAACATATTCTATGATATATCTTTAGTATGTAAATTAACATCATTTGAGGTTTCGATGCTAATTATTCAGAGTAACAATTTATATATAAATTAATGTAAATAAGTTGTGTTTTCATGTCACATCATGTTAACGTTTTCATAACAAGTTTAAACTTTTTTTAGGGTTAAAATGGACTTTTTAAAAACCATTAATCTTAGAATCAAAAGTTTATTTTGGTTATTGCTTGAGATCTTATTCTTATGTTAAGGATATGACAGTACTTAAAATTCATGCACTTAATATTAGGTAATAAGTAGTCAATAATATGTGAAAAATAAGGGTAGTTGTAAATTCTAAATATAGATATAAGTTGGATCATCACATATGGTTTGATAATTTTTTTTTTCAAAAGGTAGGATTTTTCGTAGTTAGTAACAAAGAACATAATATATTCTAATAAAAAAAAAATAGAATCCATGTAGAGGGAATAATCAAAAGAGTTAGTGGGAGATGAATGATGGAGAATATATCAATGTTTTCTAGGCAAAGTAGTTTTAGATTTTAATAGTAGATACATTTTTTAGAGAAAACAATAAGGAATACCATAAAATGAACGACCAATTGTTTTTTCATATATTTTCTTTTCCAATATAATTAATTAAACATGCATGGGTCCTTAATGTAATGCTAAATTCTTTTTGGATCATATTAGAAACCAAAAAAAAAAAACTTGTGTCTTTTATTTATTAATAATTTTGAACTATTACTATATACCATAGAGTATATTAAGGATGGCCAAACCAGCCCAGCCCGGCCCTGGACCGGTAAAGGACCGGCCTGGCCTGGGACTGGTAAGAACCGGTTGTAGGACGGGAAACTGGGACCGGTTGCTGATTTGGACAGTTTCGAGGGACCGACCTTGCCCGGACCAGGACCGGTTATGGGGTCGGCCCGGCCCTTTTTTTTTTTTTAAATTTTGACCCTTTTTTAAATATAGCCATTTTTAGACCGTTGTATGATCCTTTTTTTTGTATTTTTTTGCCTTCTAAACACTATATATAAGTGTCATGGTTGAGGGGTTTACATACCAACTTACAAATCGCAAAAAACGCAAAAAAAAAAAAAACGTTCACAAATCTCTCGCTATATTTTATGACTTTGACTCATATTCATTTCTCGTTTTCAATTCACCATTCTCATTTCTTTCTCACTTTGTCTTACAAAATGGCCGGTAAACAACAAGATGCATCAAATGAACAAGTTGTTAAGTTCTCGTCGAACACGGACGAAAGTCCGAGATTTGGAATTCATACAACTTGGTGATCCTCACTTACGGGAAAGGAAAGACACAATGAAAAATGTGTCAAGCTCTCCTTAACGCAGAAATAAATTCTACTTTAAGGCGGCACACCGAAAAACGTTCCCGGGGTTGAGGTCGGGGGGAGATTCAAGCCAACCGATACTTGACACTCAAGATCAAATATGACCGTATTATGCCGAGTTGAACCGACAAATGGCAACACAATGTGTCATTCAAGTCGGGTTGCCTTTCAGATATTTCAACAACCCGCACGTTACGAAGTTAATCTAAAAAACACTACAATCACAATATAAGCCGGTAAGTCATCAAATCTTTAGACGTGATGCAATTAGAATGTGAAAAATGTGTCGAGGTGAAATGCAACAAATGTTTTCTCTTTTGCCTAATAACATTTCTTTAACATGTGATGTATGGAGCGCACCATACGGATTGTCGGTTTCTTATATAAGCATAACAACACATTGGATTGAGCCGCAATCGTGACATTTATTCAAACGTGTAATCGTGTTTGAACCGTTTGGTGCGCCACATTCGGGTACACGTCAAGTTTTAATTAGTAAAAAATGTCTTGCATTTTATAATTTAACTAGTAAAATAATTAGCATTTCATTTGATAACGCTAGTAATAACAATCTATGTGTGGAAAAATTAAAGTGTCATTTGACACTTATTTTAAACGGTAAATTAATTCATACACGTTGTTGTGCAGACAAAATTAATTAAGTCATTCAATCCGTAATATATAAGTTTAGACTTATGTTATGACGAATTTTCACAAAAAAAAAGTAAGAAAATGAATGCGAAATATAGAAAAATATTGTGAAGACGTTGGTTTCGATATGTCCGTTCGTTGGAATTCGGCTTATTTTATGATTGAAAATTTGATAAAACAAAAAAATTATATTTTTTTCATTTTATAGACACCGCAAAATTCTATTAGAAATCTTGATTGGGCCATGGTTGAAGGATTGTACGATATTTTTAGCCGATTCTAAAAATGCGACAACACTTTTATCCGTATTATCCAACAAGCCCTTTACTTTTAAACCAATTATATATTTTGGCAAGTAAGATTGTCCAATATGAAGACCATCACGATTGGGGAAGGTTGATGAGTTCAAGGGAAAAAAAATTGTTAAAGTATTTTATGAGCATCCTATTTGCTTTTCTTTGTGCTGCGGCGTTAAACCCATATTTAAATTTTATCGGTGTTGAATTATTAATTACTATGTGTGGCAGTTGGTTTAGATACGGCTACGGATAATTCTTTTTCAACGGAACAAAAACATTTGTTTAATCGTAATTTTCAAGATTTATTTGATTATTATAAACATTTTTATGGAGGAGGAAACCAACAACAAAGCTCTTCAAGTCATGGATTTGCGGGTTCTAGTTCTTCTAGTGTTCATGTCAAAGTCGAAAAGAGTTGATGACTAATTTAATGAACGGGGTTTTAAATGAATCAAGTAAAAAAAGTCGACTTGATAACGATTTGGGTGAACTAAATATACTTTATGGCCGCATGCCCCGCAAATGATGTCGAAGAATTTGAAAAAATTGATCAATTAGATTTCTGGAAATAAAAGCAACCTCAATTTCTGGTTTTGGCATGCATAACACGTGATATACTAACAATCCAAACTAGTGCCGTAGCTTTGGAGTCCGTCTTTTCTTTTAGTGGCAGGATCATTTCGATACGTTGGACAAAACTAAGCCCGGAGTGCGTGGAGTGTTGCATTTGTCTGAAGGATTACTTGGATAACGTTGATAGAATTCAACACAAGACATCGTTAGAGGTAAAGATTGAAGCGGTGGAAGAAAATTTGGAAGAAAATGAAATCACTATGGGACTAAGCACGCTGCCAACTACCGCTACCGACGACACATACTCACAATATGATGATAATGAGAAACTCGACATTGATAACCTTGATGACCAAGAGGCTATTAGAAGAATTCAAGAGAGCATAACTCTTCAAATCAATCCGACATGGGATACCGATGATGATTGATGAATAAATGCATTTTCAAATAATTTTACAATGTGTTTTTGAAAGACAATATAATTTTAATTATAACTAAACGCATTTTTAAAATGTATTTGAGTGACCCAATTACAAATTTTATAATGTATTAAAAAATATATATTCAAAAAAAAAAATTTAAAAATAAAAATATTTTTTTTAATGGTCGGGACCGGACTGGCTCACCATAACTGGTTACACTTCACCTTAACCGGGCTCACCCTTTTCGACGGGGACCGGTTATGGCCAACACTATTGAGGCCCATGACCGGTTTTTGGCCATCACTAGAGTATATATGGAAATAAATATGGGCCCTTATTTCTTGTGGACCTTGGGCGTACGTCCGGCCTACCCCCAAGAGGGGCCCTTCTTGTTATATTCATATGATTAGATTTTGTAATCGATCGTAACTCTTGCAAACTTAGAGGGTGTTTGGTAAGAGCTATTAATTAGTCATTAATGAAACAGAATATAAAAGAAATTGTTTGATTTTATATAATATAATAGATTCATTCCCCCAAAAGTCTAAATTTTTATTCCGGGTTAAACCAAGAAACAAAAATTCATTCTTATTTTTATTCTCTATCATTTCGTTCATTTTTATTCCCCTACCTTGAGTCAAAGAGCACCTCAACGTCTTTTGAGACTAAAACCAGATTCACAAGCTCGGTTTGATTTCACAACTTAAGGATTCAAACTTACATCTCTAGTTTTCGATGTATTTTTGGACCCTACAATCCCCTAATTAGTTAAGAAAGGACCCATTTCGATAGCAATGTTTATGGTGGGTCATTAGAAATTTAATAGACGTTTGTCTGTCGATCGTAAAATCACCACCATTTAAAATATTTTCGAGCTAAAATTAAATTTTTATTTATCAGTTATTTTATCGTACAAATGAATCAACTCTGGTTATTTCTATTCATAAAAAAGTTTATTTATTTTTACCAAAAAAATAATTTAAAATATACTACATTATATTTCAATTTTAAAAAACATAAAACTATAGAATATGATGCAATAAACGTCAAAGGTTTTTATTCTCAAACCTTGAGTCTAAGTGTGGAAAAAGTGAATAGTATCTTGAACGATAGTCTGAGATGTTATAGATGGTATCAGATGCAGAACCAGACTGGTGCACCGACGAGGATGCTAGGTTCCTAAGGGGAGAGGGGGGGGGGGGTGAATTGTAAGATCATACATCGGTTCGAGAGAAAAACACAGATAACCTTATAAAAGGCCAGATAAAGCATTTCTATCAGACGTATTTCAAAACCGTAAGTTCAGATATGAATAAAACAGACAAATAGCTGATACGATTAGTTTAAGATGTTAAATGTACATGGGTGAGTGGTAACCATGGTTGGGTGTTTCTAAAATAAATAAGGTGGGGGCATCACCACATACATTCAATTTTGTGGGGATAAAAGAGGATACGCATATAATTGCAATCACACCTACTTCATTCATTTATTCCAAATAAACAAACTGTATACATTAAAATAATTTTTAGAGTAAATTACGTTTTTCATCCCAATGGTTTATTAAAAATTACGATTTTCTTCCTTGTGGTTTAGAACTTGCGGTTTTAATCCCAATTATTTGTAAGTCACTGTATTTTTGTCCTTATGATTTAAAAGTTATTGTTGCTTTGATCCCTGTGGTTTACAATTCTTTACTGTTTTGGTCCCTTGTACTTATAAGATAGGAACTAGTCCAGGGACGAAAATAACAATAAATTGCAAACTGTAAGGATAAAAATCACAATTTCTAAACCATAAGGACGAAAATCATAATTTACTCTATTTTTTTTTTTATTTAAACTTCGGTATAACAAGCTTTGTATTGTAGAATACTACAACACAAGTATTAACCATCTTCTTCTTCATCATGGTGAATTCCGTTTTTCTTCATCAAGGCAAGTTTTGAAGCAATGAAGGTAGGAAACGGAACAAGTGAAGACGAGAAGTAATTTAAGGGCCAAATACTTGTTTTAGTATGTGAATCAGTAGTACATTTGTCTTTGTGTGTTAGCATTATTGTAGCACGAAATCAGTGGCCATGATGAGCCCACCAACGTCATGGCAAATGCCTAGGGTTTAAAAACCACTGACATTGAAAACATATGCATTTAGTATGATTGGTGGTTGAATCGTGAATTGACGCATGAATTGCAGGTTTACTTGATGTATGATGTTAGGCAACATGTTAATAATGTCAAAATGCAAAAAAAGAAGAGTAAAAACGAGTTATAAATTATCAATAATGATCAAAAATGGCCTAAAACATTAACGAATTGAATCAATCAACTTTTGGTAAGCCATAGGCGACTTGGAGCAGGCAGGCTCAAGTCATGTGGGCAAGCTGGCCTACTAGCCATGCAAGTCACGTATAATGATAGAGGGTTGCAAGATAAAGCTCTCAAGCTAAGTTGCAGTAACCAAACGGTACAATTTGAAGTCACATGACCAAGACTCATTAACCAGTCAAAGAGAAAGGACATATATTGCTTTTCCAACTAGAAGTTCCGTTGGCACGGTTAATGTTTTATTAGTCTGGTCATATTTGTACTAAGTATTAAATGTTTAGACATATTTAAGACGTTTTCCCAATTTGAAGTTATTTTATGTTAACTAGCAACTTATATTATATTCCACCATTAATTAATGCTTTTTTAGTTCAATTGTATTACTATTTTAGTATCAAACATTTACACACGTTTAAGTTAAGATATTTCATATTGTTTACGTTTATATTCAACTAGAATGGTACTCGTGCAATACAACGAGATACATCTCGATTTGAATGTTTCGTTTTATTTTGTCCCCTTGTCGATGTTATAATACGGTTTTATGTGGTTTTGAGAAAAACAATAATACTTTTATTTTTAAATAAAATATATATTTGAAGATATCTTCAAATTAAAAAAAGAAACATATCGATATTAGTCTCAAATTAACTATTTAAAAGTTCTTGTTTTGTTGTGTAATTTCTTTAATTCAAATTTTTTATTATAATTTAATTTAGGTTTAATAAGGAAGTAATTTATTTTTGATTTAATAATATAATTTTGTATAACGATAATAATTAAATATTCTGTTAGAAGATAATAATTATCCTACTTATATTTTTAGATTTTTTATATTTAAGATGAAATGGTTATCCAATATTTGATTGTGTTTATCTGTAGTTAGTTACACAAATTCAAGTATGGAGYTTCAATAAGTTGTACTTATACATTAATTACTTGTAATATTGAATTTTAAGTAATATGCATCAATAAACAATACTTCATGTATAAAAAATGGTTTTTAAGAGTTCTTGTCAAATGCTTTATAATATAGTATAGATAGTAAAAGTCTTCCGTTCTGGAAATGGTCCAATTATCACCACAAACGATTTACAGCAATGACATGTCGTCATTATAACTTGTGGCTAAAGCATGTCGTCGCTAAAGCTCACTGTTCTTGCGGTGTGCCAAAATGTCACCTCAACCGAAAGTAGTTCTTTCAGCTACACCAAAATGCTAAAAAGCTTTTTCAATGACTTTTTAATGAAAACATAATGAAAGATTGAAAAAAGTTTCTACAAAAAACCCTTCCATCCAATGCTAAAAAAAGTCATGTTAATGACAACATCCACAATGCATGCGTCATTAAAAGACTTTTTATTTTTGTCACATCAGCTTTCTACTAACATTTACATATCTTCTCCGATACAAAAACCTTTTTCATCGATTACAATATAATATATCCTCGTCTATTTAAAATGTTCTATAAAAACTCCTCATTTAATTAACAAAAATTACTTAATATTTAAAATTAAAATATTTAAAAATATTACAATAAACAATATTAAAATAGTAGCTCTAAACCCATTGTATATTTCTCGAAAATAGAAATATATTTAATATCAATTATGTAGTTACAAAAATAAAAGTAGATAAATATCAATTATGTAGTTCAAAAAATAAATAAGATATAAATCTATATTATATTATAAAACATTTGATAAAAAAATTTACTATTTTTTTATACATGAAGTACTGTTTATTGATATATATTACTTAAAATTCAAGATTACAAGTAAATTGTGCGTAAGTACAACTTAATAAAACTCCATGTTTGAATTCATGTAACTAACTGCGGATAAACATAATAAAATGAAAGATAAACATCTCATTTTAAAATATAAAAAATCTAAAATATAATTAGAATAATTATCGAATTCTAACAAAATAATTAATTATTATCTTTATAWAAAAAGTATATTATTAAACCAAATATAAGTTACTTCGTTATTAAACCTAAATTAATTTATAATCAAAAAATTGAATTAAAAAATTACACAAAAATGAAAAATTTTAAATAGTTAATTTGATACTAATATCGATATATTTTTGTCAAATTTTTATGATGTCTTCAAATTTATATTTTATTCAAAAATAAAAACATTGTTGCATTTTCAAAATCACATAAGAACATATTATAACATCGACTGATATAAAGAATAAAACAAAAGATTAAAATCAAGATGTATCTAGCTGCAGTACGGAGGTATCCTTCTAGTGTTTTATAATGCATATGTTTTTTCAGTATCCAATATTAATGTTATTTTAATCGTCTCGAAAAAATCTTTTTAACGATTTATTTTATCAAAAAATATATTCAATTTTGATTTAAATATTTAATAAATTATAAAAGTATAATTAATTAATGAAATTTCATTAGGTGTAAAAAGAATATCTAAATGAATAAGGGGACTAAAATGAAATTTTAATTGTTAAGAAAAGCTACCATCTAGGTTTACAAAGACTCTTTATGAATAGTAAAAGTCATAAAAACTTATGCATTGAAGATGTTCTTATGTAGCAATTTCAGTTGCTCAGTGAACAACATGGGTCTAAGTAAGTTGTGTGAAGTGGCGGATCCTGGATTTGGATTTTCGTCAAGCAGATGTATCTTTAAGGCGGATCAGATCCACATAAAGTCGTCCGATGAGTTTGTAGCTGAATTCCACCGTTCCAAGAGATTGATTCAAGTTTTTTGGTTGATTTCAAGAGACTTTTTTTAAGTTTTTTGGTTGATATTCCTTGTATTTCTATTAACTCGTAGTATTCTTCAAAGCTCAACGGATGCAGTTTTCATACATTAAAAAGATTCTACTTACAAAAATAAATTGAACGAGTGTACGAAGGACAATGGTCCGTCACTGGGTGTGTGGCACCACAAATTCAATGAGTTTTGTTAATGCACGTGGGCCAATTTGTCATCGCCAATGGAAGGTTATGTTACATGTTTATTTTTAAACATCTGTAAAAGTAATTTCTTGTTTCCTTGTTCCTATCAGTTCATCGGGTCTGAGGTGGAATAAAAGCCTTGCAAACCAATTCTACCGAAGAAAACTTGTTCACATTGTAGTTTCAAAATACATACGGTGACACACAACAAATTAATACGTTTGCATCTTTCACGAACTTACATTTTTTTACCCTTCGACGGAGAAATAATGTGATGGTTCGTGTCACCGTTGACATCACTATAGGTCCATTCATGAATAAGTGTCTGATAAACAACCCCTAGTTGCGTAAAACAACCGTTACTTCATGTCTTTTTTTGTTATTTACCGACCAAACTAAAAAAATTATTGGAATTGTTAAAACACAGTTTAAATTGAAGTTGTCAAAAGATCTATTGTAAGCTTAGTCGAATAGTTATTTTCTCAAAAATTACAAATTACCATTATAATAACATTGTATTTATAGGACGTCGTCAATTTATAAGCATCTCAATGGACTGTTTTATAAGTCTTACTTTATAGAATCAAAAAATATAACGTCATAGACATTGTAATAAGTTTATAGGACGTTTTTGTGCTTCTTAACAAAAAATTTAGTACACTCTAATTACAAAGCGTCGCATTAGCTATTTTATAAGATAATTTTGAAAAAATGTCCTATAAACTCATCTTTTTATGGGATACTAGATTTTATATGATATCTATCCAAATAGCATCCTATAAAATAGCTCATACAATGCATTCTTATAAAAGGTCCTAAAAAACTTGTAACGACGATGAAAAGTTTTTTATAAATTTATTGCAACGTCATTAGATATGACATTTTATTTTTTGATCCTATAAATTAAGTCTTATAAAGATTTCAATTAGCACGCTTAGAAATCTATCTCTCTCTCTCTCTCTCTCCCCCCCCCCCCCCCCGATAGCAATATAACGGATACACAAAGTCACAAACCAAAACAAATTGATTATCACAAAAATCGTCGTTCACTTCTACAAAATCCAAAACATAATTACAAGGATTGAACACAAACATGTTAAACCCTAAATCAATTTGTATATAATATTATGTCTCTCTGTCAAACTTAATCCCTAAATCAAACTGAAACCCTAAATAAAAATCAACCTCGAACCAACTCACAGCTACATGTGGAGGCCTTAAAGTTCAATATCTTGAAAGCTAGTTGTGGTTCTCCAAAAATAAATGGTTAACACATGCCGATTGGAGAACGTATTCCTTTTCCAGCTATTAGTGAAACAAGGTCCTTTTTGCTCCGCTTAGCCTTATCCTTCTTGAAGGGTATTTTATTAGTGTTGATGTTCAATTATAATTGATCCAATGATAAAGATCTCTTCTTACGTTTTTTACCATAACTTCCCTTCTCACGGGAACCCAACCCGTATATATGCATATAACGAGAGATAATAACTTAATAATTAAATCAAGAGTAAAATGACTTTTGACGGCTGAAATTGCACTTTCGTTAGTGGGAGGGATGAAAACCTAACATTTATACATATTATAAGGGTTTTCTTGCAATAAATATTTGTGAGAACTCAATCCAAGAAAAACAACAAATCACAGAGAACATATGATTTCACCTTATCATTTATATATAAACATTCACTGATTTCATACATTTTATTACAACAAAGGCCTACAAAGCTCACCAAGGGCTTTTGATTATAAATATCACATTATATATATATATATATACGATGATTTTTCCAAGACTGATATACTATAATTAAGACGATAACATAAAGCAATATGTACATAATCGTTCTCTTTCAACACCTAAGATACCTATCTTAAACCAGAAAACATTAATCATGAACAATTTACTGAGAGATATGAAAGCGTTTGCCTTCTCTACAGACTTCCAAAATCCAAAATATATTTATTTAAATTAAATTTATGTATTTAACCTTAATTAGTTATGTATTGGTGGTTTTCTCCGAGCCGGAGAATAATCCATCCCAGCTAGGTCTACTACATCAGGGTAATGTGGTGGCGCTCCACCCTCTGTCTTGCCGTATTTTGGTGTTGAATTAATTGCAAGATTTCCTCCCATAGATTTCATTTTCGTATTTCCATCATTCTCATGATTCTGCAAATGGAAATAAAGTCATATGAGGTTCAATAGTCTTTTATGTATTAATTCTATCAATTTCGTATTCATAACATCAAAAGTCTTTTTTATTAACCTCGATATCCAACCCGCTATGCGAGCCGACTAATCCCAGGACGGCCACCTGCTTTGCAGATAGCCCGGAGTCACCGCATTTGAACTTCTGTGGCCACAAGGGGATTTTTATTCCTCCTTGGATTTGAACCTGGGACCTCTAGATACTTTTGACCTTTGGAGCCAAGCTCAAACCAAACTCAAAGTCTTTTTTTTTTTAATTTTTTATTAAAAATTTGTTACTCAAAACAAGACTCTCTTTATTTTGTCAAGAATATGTGAAAATCTTAAGAAATGACCAACCTTGGAAGGGATGAGGGTAGCACTTGTAGTAGTACTAGAAGATATAGGTTTTGTCACGAGTTTTCTATTTGTTCCTGCAAACAATTACACATTGAAAAGCAACTTTATTTAGAATACCATAATATTACAAAGCAAAAGAAACCCACAACTATACAACAAGGTATATATAAGAGTTCAAATGAAAACACTTTCATTTTAAGAAAATGCAAGAACAGTCTTTTATTATACTCAAATGTGATACTATAGTCCATCACATGTGATACTAAATCAGAGAAGCGTGCAACCTTCAACAGGCCGAATCGCCCTCACATCACTAGGTTCCACGTGTTCTAATTAAATGAAAGTGTTCTCATGTGAACCTCCGGTTATATATATATATATATATATATATATGTGTGTGTGTATGCACACATGTATGTGCATGCATGTGTGTATATATTTATATATGTATGTATGTTGGTACATACCTTGAGCTTCATAAAGAAGAGTGAACAGAAGCAAAAGAGTGACCACCAGAGAGGGCTTCATTGAGTTTAGATATCAATACTATCACTATATATATATGCAGGTCTCTCTCTCTCTCTCTCACACACACTAGCTGAATGAATGATATGATGGAAGATAGCAATGGTGTATGTGTGATATATATAGAGGGTGATAGGGACCCACGTCATGATGGTTTTCCACTTGCTCAAGTTTCCCTGTTCCTGTTCTACCCCTAATTGTTCCAGTTCTTGTATATATATATATCTACCTCTAATTGTTCCAGTTCTTGTATATATATATATATATATATATATATACTTGCATGCACATATAATACATAAATACTAATGAAGAAGCTAATATAATGTGGATGGATGGAAAGGGACAAAACTGTCCGAGCTTGCAATTAAAAATGTTGTGAGATCTGTCTGTATATTAATCAAGACAAATGGAGGAAGAACATAGAGACTACCCACCCTCTATCTGCTTAACTTCTAACTTTCCCTTTTAGGCTATCATGTCCCCTTTAAACTACTTTTCCAATTAATAACCACCGCATTTCTTCATTAATTGTCAATATATATATATACACACACACTTATAGACGAAACATCGTGTAAGAATGAGAGTTAAGGTGAAAAAATATGAGAAGGGAACTTACAAGAGAACTATGTTAACTTACAAGAGTCAACCTAAAAATGCCACACTTGGCCTTGCAAACTTGGAGGTTTGATCGTTCATTAATCACCCGTGATTTTCTCTAAAAATCACATGCATTATAAGCAATTTTTCATTCTCGTAAGTTAACTCTATTTTTATTTAAACTCACCTCTCTATCTCTCTCTCTCTCTCTCTTTCTATATATATATATATATATATATATATAGACACCACACACATACACATACACATACACATATACAACCATTTTTAATGAGAATAACCATTGGCATCCGAACTAGCTTGCAATAAGCGTCAGAAAAACCTTAGACAAAATGTGAAATAACTACGTATCGAAAGGTGTATCATTAAATTGTTAGTTGAGTTTGATTATGGTTGTTAGAGTGCATGGGGCATTGATTAGGAAAGAGGGTAGTTGGAACAGTTGAAGATGGATCATAAACCGAATACTGCCATTCCTCATCCATCATTTCTTGCCAGCCACAGGACCCTTCACGGATCGTACCCAACACAACAAGACTACATATCGTCTGACCATTCCACTCTCTTTTCACTTTACCATTTTACCCTTGTTTTTATTTTCACTTACACTCTCAATTTTCAAAATTGGTTTAAATACCCCCCCTCAACTTTTGTACTATTGTCGCCTAAAGTCGCATTGAATTTGAAGAATGGTTTGGCAGAAATAGGGCCATGAGTAAAGGTAATCGAAAATATTCGTTAAGATGTTCGTCTATTTACGTTTTATTTCTACAGGACAATATGTTTTTTAACGAAAAAACGGTGTCAAGCGACGGATTCATAATTTTTGACAAACGGGTGCACTTTTAATGTGGATTGAAGGCCTCTAAACTTGTGGTTTGATTATGTGGAAAAGCAACATCGTTTGACCTCGAAAAAAGTCAATTCTTTCGATTTGGCGAATTTCATCATTTCGTGGGATTTTTTTCTTTAGGTTTTTGGTTGCTTTTGAGTTTTGAGACTTTTTAAAGTTTTTTTTGTGGATTTTGAGTGACTTTTTCGGTTTTTTAGTGGATGATCTTTGTATTTTAATATCCCGGAGCACCTCTCAGAGTTTAGTGTTTGCACCTTTCATACGCCAAAAGAATTTACTTGAGGAAATCGGTTGTGCTGGTGCATGGGACCCCCTGGGTCCTTCATAGGTCCTCTCCTGCCTGTGTCTAGTTCTTTAAGGAATATGCCGGATAACATTTTCGAATTTACGAAATTAAGCATATGCAAAGGCGGATCCAAATATCTTTATCAAGTGGTGGCACCATCGTGTACAATAAAACAAAATGATGGGTCATTAAGCAAATTTACAAAAAGTAGATCCGGCCTTGAGCAAAAAGTAGATCTGACCATGAGCGTACGTGGACCAAAACGAAGAAATACCAATTTAATAACTTCTAAAACATAATTGCCAAAATGATTCAACAACGATCTTGCAACTGACCGTAGAAAATGGAAACTCTTAGATAAATTTTCATAAATCCGTGAAAAAAGATTGTCAAAAAATAAACGAAAAGTGTTTTCCATCATTTTCGGTTTATGATGTCTAAAAGATGTTGTGGTCAAATTGAGATCACCAAATTAAGAAGGACTGAAGTGTAAATATATAAAACCTAAATACGGTAGATAGAAAATCAGCGGCAAGAAATGTGGGAAAAACAAGATATACGGATGGGACCCACGCCCACATGTCAGGGAACAAGAGGAGTAAATACGACGGCGATAGACTGATGTACGCAGCTGACGTGGAAGGGGATTTTTGTCATGTAGCTGCCCAAGCAGACTAGGCAGGTACACATGGAAGTCAACATCGAGAGGAAGACGTGGCACGCCCCTTTGTTGGGGTTTTTGTTGACCAATAACGACAGCGTCGTAATCATGTCCGGAGAAATTTGTAGAACAAAAGGGTTCCAATAACATAAAAGTTTTTTTTTTTTTTTTAATATTAATCTGGATATCCAACCCGCTATGTGAATCGACTGATCCCAGGACGACTACCTACTTTGCAGATAGCCCGGAGTCACCGCATTAGAATAAATAAAAATAATTTAAAAGTGTCGGGTCGTATTTTAATAACTTTGCAACAAAGAGTTTATTACATGCTTCAACTTGCAAAAAGAAGAAAAGAAATATTACATGAAAATGGCATTTAATTCATGCATACATATACATGAATAAATGCAAGTGTGGTCCTTCTAAGAACAAAGTTTATAACACATCCCTACTTCTTTTTAGGCAATAGAGAAGTGCAAGATCAAGATCCATTCCTTTGACCTTTAGATCATATTGAAATCATCATGATTATGTAAACAAGTCTAGTTAAATCAGTATCATATTAAATACATAACGTGATTGATATTGTTAAGGGGGCGTTTAGTTCTGTCAGGGAAATGAAGATGAGAATGAAAATGACAGTATATGAAAATAGTTTAACCTGAAATGAAAATTTTAGCTTCTGGGTTATTAGGCTTATTATATTAGATAAAGTCAAACATTTTTTTTTCTGTTCATATTAAGTACTGCTTAATACCTCTAACTAAGCACCGCCTGAATCAAAACTGTATTAGTTATATAAAGCTATAAAATTCTTTTTATATGATACAAATTAAAAGCATGGGATTTGAAAGTTTGTGAGCATTAAAGTGGGAAGTGATTGATATGTCAAAAGAAAGCAAGGATTTTGCATTATTGTTGACATGGGTTTGTAGAATTTTTTTTTTTATTAACCTGGATATCCAATTCGTTATGTGAGTCGACTAATTTCAGGGTGACCTCCTGTTTTGCAGGTAGCTCAGAATCATCGTATTTAAACCTTCATAGCCACAAGAGGATTTTTATTTTTTTCTTGGATTTGAATCTGGAACCTCCAGGCACTCTTGATCTTTAGAGCCAAACTCAAGCTAATCAGACACCATCCTTGTGGTTGGGTTTGTAGGCTTTGGACATTTAAGGAGACGGTCATCTCTTTTATTTATTCTTTGATTTTCAAAACTATATTTCACATGTTTTCTCATGTGTCCAAAACAATTAAATAAAATGGAATTTTTTTATAATAAATCTTGTATAATATAACAACTTCAAATATACATTATATAAATATCTTAACATCCATATCTAACACTTCATTGATATCAAATGACATAGGGATCGTTTACTAAAGACTTACCCGATAAGCGTTTACCGGTAAAATTCAACATTATTACTTACTTACCGGGTAGGATTTTACTCGACGAAAACAACATCGTATGCAATAATCTACCTGATAAGCTATTACCATAGTAAGAGTCGCCGTCTTCACTTACCGAATAAGACTCTTGTTTCTTGTCTCGATCTTACCGGGTAAGATTTTTGGTCCTTGTTATATTCATCCCGTAAAATAATGTGACTTAGTAAGCGCTTACCCGCACTCTATGCAAGAGATTCAAAAATCTCTCAAGTACAAATTATAATGTGTAATGTACAAATGCTTAAAACATACCATTTGTTTGGTTAAAGTTTCAGATTTAAGTAAGCCATATTTACATGAAAAAAATATGTTTGTTCTTCCCAAAGTTGTTTGACACTTTGTTTGTTTCCTATTTTGAGCCCAAATTTAAATTCAAATTCAAAGTTCATCTTTCTCTTGAAGTAAATTGAAATTTGAAGCAACAATATCAAAAAAGGTTTCAGATCATGCATGTACCCCTCCCCAACCCTTCAACTTTATATGGGTTTAGAAACTCAACATGTGTGTAATTATTTTTTCAATCGATCTTGCTAATACACCATATTAACCTTCAATTTTATATATTAGTTGACTTGTAAAATAATCACACAAACTCATGATTCAAGGTTAAACTAATGTTTCAGAATTGTAATTCACCCGCTCTGTAACATGCCTAAAATCGAGACTTTACGTATTGATCAAACGTAGCAACTATAATGGTCGTTTTCCATCAATTCAATGGCCTTTCTGTATCATTCTTGATCCAATTCTAAAGCAAACTATTTATCTGCACCATATGCTACTAACGCAACATTAAAATAAAGTTTGGTATACGAAATATAACTTGCCACCACATTGTTATTATAAATGGACCCAATAACTCCACTTTAGGGACTCGTTTGGCTCACTTGAATCCTATGCGGAATTGGAATGACTCAATTCGGTTAATCACATTCTGTTTAGTTGTTTATTTTGAAAATGGATTGGAATCCAAATCTATGGATTCCACCATTCACGGATTTCTTCATTCCATCGCATATGTGATGGAATTAAATTTCATTCCTACTCATTTGTTCTAAAAAACCTAGCCTAATATATATATACACACACACACATATATATACACACACACACACACACACACATATATATATATATATATATATATGATTTTCATTTGAGAACCCGAAAAATTGTGATAACCTTGAGAACCGATGCATCATGTGCTATTTCACGTAATTTCTTTGCATCTACGGCTTTATTTAGTGCATTGATTAACATATATCTGTTCATAATGTGTTTATTTCATATAGATTCGTTTCAAAATATATAGATTTTTTATGAGTTTGTGAAACAAAAAATACAACTAAAAAGTTTCACATTGTGAACCGAATACATGTAAACAAACATGTTGTGAAAAAAATATATGTTAATCAATATATTAAATTCTAGCCTTGGATGAAAAAAATCATGTAAAACAATACCTTAATATGATAATTCTCACGGTTATCACAGTTTCTTAGGTTCTCAATTGATTAAGACCATTTATATATACATGACCAGTGCTACCTCCTTCTCAACCACCGCCACCACCAATTAATATTATATAGTACCTATAATTTTAGCGCGAAAGTATGAAAATGTCATATGAGAATATTTTGGTGGTTTATTATTATTTCATCTCAATTCCAAAATTATATTCTACCAACCAAACATGCAGATATTAATTTCTTTATTTGATATACTTTTAATATGATATTTGTTTTACTGGTCACTATCTACTATCACCTCTACCTCCTCTAAAATAAGTGGAAAAAAAATCACAAGGACAAAGCATAAACTATTGCTAATTTATCTTTATTTGATATAACGTTAATATGATATTTGTTTTACTGGTCACTGTCTACTATCATTGTGCCCGCTGGTGGATTCAGAAACTTAGGGGACTGGGGGACTAGGGTATATTTAAATATGAAAATGAATAACTCACCCGAACCAAAAGGTTTTTGGGTTATTCAGTTTGGGGGTTAAACGGTTCAGTTAACCACATAAGGTCAACTTCAATTATTTTCTAATTATCGGTTAACCGAATAGCAAAGTATACTATTACTTAATTTATATAGTTTTCATCTAAATGAATTGGTTTGAACATATATAAAACTAAAAATAACAAGAAATTGAGATATATATATATATTTAACAAAATTATTAACCAACGTTATCATTGGAGCATTACTACAAGAACTAGCGGTAACAACATATGGGGAGAACAACTGTCAAGCAAGAGGGTGGGGTTTTATAAAACGGACCCGACCACTAAGGGGACCGTTGAAAGTGACTGGGGAACTAAGCATAAGAGTAAAAAAAACAAAATTTTACTACAAGAACTAGCGGTAACAACATATGGGGAGAACAACTGTCAAGCAAGAGGGTGGGGTTTTATAAAACGGACCCGACCACTAAGGGGACCGTTGAAAGTGACTGGGGAACTAAGCATAAGAGTAAAAAAAACAAAATTTTAAATTTTTTACATTTGAGTGGGAGCCTTTCCCCTCACCTTCATCAATATATGTCCGGTGGCCACTATCAGCCACCTTCACCTTTACAGGCACCATCATCCAATTCCACCACCACCATTGGCTACCACTACCGCCACCCATCATCTCCTCTACCTCCACTATATCGACCATAACCACCTCCTCCACCATCATTGGCCGTTGCCACCACCATTGTCCACCATCTTCACATCCTCCATAGTCGTCGTCGTCCACTAACTACCACTGTCTATATCTTCCATCCGAGTACGCACTAATATATCTATCTCTACCCGCATTACAGCCAACAGGGTGGAAGTTGTGTCTTTACAACAACTCTCCTCTAATAATGTATGTATTATGTATATGAAATTTGTATAAAAATGTTTATAAATTAAATTATTTAATTTTTTCTTGATTTTTATCATTTATAATTATTATATGATATATAAAAATTATCAAACAAATTTTTAAGGCAAATTATCCGATCATGTTCTTTTTGGCTCTAATCATACCAAATAAACAATTATCCAACCTTATCATATTCAGTGTTACTCTGTCCAATTCAATTGTTATGTAGGTCGTGAACAACAACATGGGAGCCAAGCTCTCTTGGAAAATTATTCTAATAATTTGAAATTCTGCTAATTTTTTTATTGATTAAAAAACATTTTTTTATATTATTTTTTTTAGAAAAATTAGTATATAAATAATCTGACAAAGTTTTTCGTTTTTGCTTTTGCAGGCCATCATGTGGGTGACCAGTCTTAAAAGGGAAATTTATAAAAATAACCATTTTATACAACCTTTTGTCATAAAATAACTAGTTTTTAGAGCTTTTGTGTATCTGACCACCCAAATCGCCCCCGGGGGAGATCCGTACATGTGGGGGCGATTCCCCATAAAGACCCTTAAAAAAAATTGCCTTAAAAGACGAGATTACTGTTCACCTCGAAGACCGAAGTTTGACTTCGCCCTAGGGGGCGATCCAGCCTTTTATATTTTTTTTTTGTGGTATTTTTAATAAAACTGATACCCCATTTAAGTTGTATTTTTTAACTTTTTTACAACCAAATTTCATGGGTAAAAGTTTAAAAATAAACCCATTATAATTATGGAGACGCAAAAATTATTTTTATCTGATTTGGGTTTCGTAAATCAGATATAAACCCGTACATCTCTTCTTCTTCTTTTTTTTTTTTCATTTTTTTCTACCTCCAATTTCACTATAAATACCAACCTCCTACTTCATAATTTTTCACACATTCCCTTTCATTTCTCTTCTCATATATTCTACTCTCACAACTTTAACCCATTAAACACAATCAACCATCACAAAACATGAAATCACGTCAAAATGATGATGTTTGTGTGTATCTTCGAAGTGGCGGTTTATTCCAAGATATAAATGGTGTTTTAGAGTACCTTCCGATAACCTCCCCCACATGTGACTTATGGTCCCCCACCGCCAATTTATATAAAACGTTAAGTAATAAAACAAAATCCATCGTCAAATCGGCGTCATAGAGTGTCATAACATGAAAAACCGCGAAATCAGATATAATGTCTGATTTTTTCTCCCAAAATCAGCTAATTTTTTTTTTCGTAACCACAGTTACCATTGTCTTATTTCATGCCGAAAAACCATGAAATTTAAAATTAAATACGTAAAAAGACACAATTTATGTATTTTTCCATTTTTATTAAAAACACCCCTTAATTGTTAAATAAAAAACACAAAATGATGAAATAGAGGTCAAATTTCGTAAACCAGATATTATATCTGATTTACGAAACCCAAAACAGATAAAAATAATTTTTGCGTCTCCATAATTATAATGGTTTATTTTTAAACCTTTACCCATGAATTTTGGTTCTAAAAAAGTTAAAAACCACAACTTAAATGGCGTATCAGTTTTATTAAAAATACCACAAAAAAATTAAAAAATAATAATAAAATGTTGGATCGCCCCTGGGGGCGATGGGACAGTCTGGATCGCCCCCTAGGGCGAGGTCAAACCCGGTCTTCGAGGTGAACAATAATCTCGTCTTTTAAGGAATTTTTTTTAAGAATTCTAATGGGGATCACCCCCCACATGTGTGGATCGCCCCCGAGGGCGATTTGGGTGGTCAAAACGCAAAAACCTTAAAAAAAAAAAAAAAGGGAACTACATTTTTAGTCCCTTTAGTTTACACTCAATTATGAACAAGTACCTGAACTTCATTAAGTATAGTAATGGTCCATGTGCATTGCATTTTGTTTTGAAATTTGTCCCCGACACTAACATCAACTTAAATATATTACATTGTTTTTAATATGAGTGAATTACCATTTTCTACCATGTGGTTTGTTAAAAATTGTGGATTTCGTCCTCGTGGTTTTAAAATTTTGGTTTGCATCCCTATCGTTTGCAATTCATTTTTATTGTAGTCCGGAAGGCCAAACACTAATTTTTAAGTATGAAGGAATAAAAATAGAAATGAATTATAAACCATAAGAACGAAATAAGCAATAAACTTTAAATCATAAGGACGAAAAAAGTAATAAATTATAAACCATAAGGATGAAAACTGTAATTTCAAAATCATAAGAACGAAAATAGAAACTTTTAACAAACCACAGGGACTAAAAACATAATTTACTCTTTTAATACACATGTATATGAACCACCGTGGTTGTTTCCCCCTCATCGTGACTGTTTCATCCTTCAATCACCAACAACCCAATTTCCTCCTTCCTTTCCACCGTTTTGGCCACCCTTCATTTGCTTTCTGTTTGTTTCGTCCTCTCTTGATCACAATGAGCACAAGTATCCTTCGTTGTCTTGATGTTGCAATAAGGATGGAATTCACCTCTATTTTGCCCGCCCTCCTCTGGCCCTTAAGTTTCTTTCTATGCAACTAGTGAAATTCATGGAAGTGGTGGTGGAGTGTTATCTGGTAGATCAACAACATATGATACACATACCTTCTCCCATCGAGACACATCTACTCCTTCTCTCAAACCCCCTCGATCTCCTCCTCACGACCACATCCTTTGCCCCCACTGCTGCCACTGGCCAACCATCTGAACCATCACTGCCTTTAACATCCCCCTCAAGACACCAAAACAAAATAGAACAAAATATGGGTTTTTCGTGTGTGTTTATCAAGTGTGCTTGCGTGTATTTATGAATTGGTTTTGCTACAAGTCTTTGCGTTTGTGTGTCAGAATCAAACACACAACGATGTTTTTTTGTTCATCAATTGTTTGTGAATATGTTTTTGTCAATTCTAGAAGTTGAAGAGAATAGGTTGATGATTCTGTGTCTTAAATGGACCTTGTTCATGATTTTTTTTGGGTTTTGGAGGTTGAGGATGAGAGCAAAAACAGTGGCCGGAGAAAGGAAGAGGGTTGTTGTCGTCAAAGTAACCAGAGAAGAGGGTTGTTGCCAGGGAGGGGTGGGGTGAATACATCAACATGCAAAAGACATGGATAAATACAAAAAACGGGTAAAAAGACAAAGTTACCCTTTTCTTAACCGGAAAAATGTCAGGGACCGCTCGTGAAGCAAAATGCAAACCATGATGACTATTACTATATTTAACGAAACATAAGAATGTTATTCGTAGTTAGATGTAAACCACAGGGACCAATATTGTAGTTTACTCATAATTAAAAGAATAGATCCGCAATCCAAGAAGAACCTCAATCTTTTCTAATTGTTTTCCCGGGAGTCTATTCCGAGGTTCTTCCGACCAAAGATCACATTTTGCCCCAATCCAGATAAGTCTTCGTAATTTCATCCCCAAATATACAAATTCCCCACACATTATTCAAGAATTTTGATCTACAAGAGACAATTGTGCTTGTTGTTGCTTAAAGGATCATCATCTCTCTCTTTTTTTCTGAATCGGGATTTGTTTATGATCATCCCCAATTGGCTTAAGCAAATCCTGATTCAGAGGGGAAAAGGAAATTTGGGTTTCTAGTTTCATTGTCTGTATGTTTATTTCTCTGATTTCATAGCCATTCTTCATAATTTACACATAGAAAAGGTGTTGTATGTGAAATTTATTTGTGGGTTTGATGATATATAATCTCTAATTGGTTGATCTTGGATCGGATTTGGGGTTTGGGATATTAATTATCTTTCATTTAAAAAACAATCAGTTCATACCTCTTGAAGTAAATCTCTAGGGTTGACTGTAATCTTGTTACCCTTAGATTCTGATCCAAATTTCTGGTTGTTTTAAGTCCTGAGCTGATTGTTCCAAAAGGGATTTGAATAGAAGAAATCCAGTTTTGTTGGTTTTACAATGGGAAAACAATCAAGGAAAAACAAGAAAGTAGGATCAAAACCTGCAAATAATGTTAATCTGAAGCAAAACAAACTTGAGGATGGTGATATCGTGAAGGTCTACGATAAAGACACTACCATTTTCATTTCAATGGCAAGAGAACTTAAAGATGAAGGAAATAAGTTGTTTCAGAAGAAAGATTATGAAGGAGGGATATTAAAGTACCAAAAAGCCCTCAAATTGCTTCCAAGAAACCATATAGATGTTTCTTATCTTCATAGTAACATTGCAGCCTGCTATATGCAAATGGGTATCAGCGATTTTCCAAGGGCCATTCACGAGTGTAATTTGGCTCTTGAAGTCACACCAAGATATAGTAAAGCACTCTTGAAAAGAGCTAGGTGTTATGAAGCTTTAAATCGACTAGATTTGGCTTTGAGAGATGTTAATACGGTACTAGATATCGAGCCAAAAAATCTAATGGCAATGGAGATTGTAGATAGAGTGAAAGCACGTATGGAGACTGAACATGAGCCAAATGATGTGGTGGCATCAAAGATTGTGGATACGGTTTTAAAGATGGAAACTAATAATGCCATGGCCACAAACGAGATTACAGATAAGGTGAAAGCGATTCTTGAAAAGAATTCCTGTGGCGAACAAGAGATCAGTTCTATTCGAATCCCAGATTATCCATCACATTTGAAGCCATTAGAGAAGGTACATAAAAAGAAAAAGAACAAAACAGATAAGAAAAGCGTAAAACTTGATCAGGTTGAGGAAAAGAAAGATGAAGATCGAACAGATGGGATAACCGAAAAGATTAATGATGAGGATGATTGTCCAGATAAGGTTGAAGCCAAGGAAAAGAAGAATGAGTTGAAAGATTTTGTAAGAGATGAGAAAAAGACCGAAGATAAATTAGTTGTGGAGGAGAAAATAAGCACGAGTCGGAAAGAAGAAGAGCCGAAAAGAGTTGTCAAATTGGTATATGGGGAAGATATAAGATGGGCAAAAATTCCTTTTAATTGTGATATTCTGAAGCTAAGAGAGATCATAGGTGAACGGTTTCCAGTTTCGAAGGCCATTCTAATAAAATACAGAGACGAAGAAGGTGATATGGTGACTATTACCACAAATGAAGAACTAAGGTGGGCCGAATCATCAACTTCTGATCAACGGAGTGCATTTAGGCTGTTCATTTTTGAAGTCAACCCTGAGCAGGATCCGTTCTTTGACCATGTTAGAAGCCTAGAACATAAACGAAAGCTTGCAAATTCGTCTGCTTGTATTGATGATTGGATTCTAGAGTTCGCTCAGCTTTTCAAGAACTATGTTGGGTTCAACACGGATGTATATTTGGATCTTCACGAGCTTGGTATGAAGCTATACTCTGAAGCTATGGAGGATACTGTAACAAGTGATGAAGCTCAAGAAATCTTTCAAACTGCAGCCAATAAGTTTCAAGAAATGGTAGCTTTGGCTTTCTTTAATTGGGGAAATGTTCATATGTCAAGAGCACGTAAAAGGGTATACTTTACGGAAGATGGTTCAAGAGAATCCGTACTTTCACAGGTTAAAGATTCATTCGAGTGGACACAAACGGAGTACTCGAAAGCCATTGAGAAATATAAAGAAGCAATCAAAATTAAGCCGGATTTCTATGAAGGTTTTCTGGCTCTAGGACAACAGCAATTCGAACAGGCGAAACTTTCTTGGTATTATGCAGTTGGCACGAATGTTAATCTTGAATTGTGGGATTCAACAGAGACGTTTGAACTTTATAACAAAGCCGAAGATAATATGGAAAAGGGTATGCAAATATGGGAGGAAGTAGAGAAAGAGCGTGTGAATGGTGTTTTGAAGCCAAATAAAGTCAAGTTACAGTTGCGGAAAACAGAATTTAGTAGATTTGTTAAAGATCTTACAGAAGATGAAGCGGCTGAGCAGGCTGCAAATATGAGGTCTCAGATAAATGTGTTGTGGGGCACGATGCTTTATGAAAGATCGATCATGGAGTATAAGCTCGGAATTCCTGTTTGGCATGAATGTTTGGAGATGGCTATCGAAAAGTTTGAGCTTGCCGGAGCTTCTCATACACATATAGCTGTCATGATCAAGAATCACTGTTCCAATCCTACTGCACCAGAAGGTTTGCTACTTATACTAGAAAATGATGTTTTTTCCCGACATAATTTCAAGAAATCTTGGAAGCAAGTTCCGAACTTTAACCTTCTTTAGGTTGGCTCAGTTTTTCTCTGAAACCACTGTTCTACCCTTTGGGGGTAGTGGTCAAGACTGCTTACATACCACCCCTCCCAGACCCTGCTTTTGAGCAAAAAATTCTGGGTTTGTTTGGTTTGGTTTCTTGAAAAAAGTTCCTGTTTTTATGGGACCATCTTCGTTTCTCCTAAATGAGATCCAAATTTATGAAAATGGTGAACAGCCAAAACATATGCTTCGTGATTAATGTATGTTAGAGTCTCATATCTACCAGACACAGTCCCTTTAACCTCTATATATGTTGGAACCTTATTTCTCGTTTGAAAGGATCTCTTAGAACGCTGTCTACAACTTCAAGAAATCTTGTAAGCAAGGTTTAATTGTCAATTTTGTGGTTTTTAGGCGTGGGATTCAATATCGATGAGATCGTGCAGGCATGGAATGAAATGCATGAAGCAAAAATGTGGCAAACCGGTGTTCCTTCTTTCAGATTAGAGCCGTTGCTTCAAAGACGAGTTTCAAAGCTTTTTCATGGCTTGGAACATCCATGAAAACCACTGTTTCTTGATGAAATTGGAAAAGAGAACCTCTCGTTTACTTCCATTTCCTCTTCAGTTCTTGATTTGGTAAGTAACATGTTTCCCTCTAACTTCTATTAAATATACAACATTTCCACTTATGGAAGCTTGTATTTCTATAAGTAAACTTAATCTCAGATGTATACATATACATGATCACCATATGTAACTTGAGCTTTAGAAGTTCCTAAAGATTTAACGTACGTTTTTTGTAATTTTCGTAGGACAAATTGTTGCAGCTTCAAGCTCGTTGTTATGCTTGTAGAAAAGTAGACGACTTTACACCAAATTTGCTCTGTTGGCGAACGATTATAGTCATCTTCATGGAAACTTCTCTAACCCTTGGAGTAGATGCAAGATTTGCATACATCCTCCCCCGACGTCTATGTATGATAGATATATTGGGTTCGTTTGGTTCTGTGAAAGATGACAATCTGTAGCCCCTCAAATTTGATCAAGTGAGGAATCTTGGTGCATCGGTTTTGTTGTAGTTGGTTTTTCCGATCACTGAATCATCACCCTGATATCGTTTTCGCATGTTTCACACATTTTTTTTTCCGACTTCGAGTGCTTTAAGATGTGCCATCTTTTTTCTCTCTCTTATCGGATGAAGTCATGTAACTTGTTTCTCTTCTTGGCTTGTAATCGATTCATTCGGATAGTTTGTGATCAAAGATTGATTTCTTTTAACAAAATGCCATACATGTATGTTGGTTACTAGTGGTATACCCGCACGATACAGCGCGGGTGAATCACAATTCTGAAACATTAGTTTATCCTTAAATTATAAGTTTGTGTGGGTATTTTGCAAGTCAACTTATATATAAAGTTAAAGGTTAATACGGTGTATTAACAAGATCGAATGGAAAAATAATTGCACACGTATTTGGTTTCTAAACCCATGTACTCAGAATTTATTACAAAAATTTGAATTTAAATTTAGTTGAAGTCTGAGAAAACCTCCAAAAGCTGAGACCATGAAACATTCTTGGGAAGATGCTTTACCTGGGTCTAAAGCTAAAAAAGGGAGGAAATAGAGATGGAAGGAATAAAGCAAAACTAAGACTTTCGGTTTGGGTGATATTGATGGTGTTGTATTAAAAACTTGTACATCATGCTTTATGAGTTGTAATTAAGAGATTTTTAAAATTCTTGCATAAAATGGTTGTACCTTTTGCTTAAATGCTTGTACTTAAGATTTAGTTTAAATGCTTATTAATGTAGTATAGATGTTCATCAATAGACATCTTTCTATCTTGTTTTTAATTTGGTTTCCCAAATAGATAGCATAATAAGGGATTTGGACTCTTGATCACTTTTAATCTCAAAACAACTCATGAATTGTATTTTAGAAGATAATTGATCTAGTGTATCTCATTAATATTGATCTGATTGTTCTCTTTAATTATGATTGATTCAAGGGTGGAGATCTCTTATTAGTTTTCTCATTATAACTGTTATTCTAATTGGAACCCAACCCTATATATGATATAGAAATTTCAAATATAAACCATGTAATTACATTTTAGAGAATCACCTTGATAAAAATGAATCCCGACTTTGTCCCCGTATAGATGCTTAAAGTTCTAAGCTCAATATTTTTCTAAAATGCCAAATAAAAACCCATCAAATAGCTTTAAAGATTAGGGTTGGGTTCCAGTGAGATTGGTAAGAAGAGATCTTCACCTTTGGATTAAATCCTAATTGAAAATTAGCACTAATGAGACGTAACGAGATGCATCAGATCTATTTTCGTATCAAGCACAATCCATAAGGTGGGTAAGATTAAAAATGATCAAGGATCCAGATCTCTTTTTATGTATCTCCTTTTAATTCCTATTCTCATACCATTCTTGTTATTAATAATAGTCATTAAAAATTGCCTCAACTTAGCATTCATTGTTATTCCTCTGCATTACAAATATAATGGTCGGAAAAATCTATGATATTTTGATTGAAAATACTTATTTCTATCAATAAGATGTTTTATTTTTGAGTTAAATGCATGAAATAACAACCCACTTTTATAAATTTCCTTATTATAGCATTGTAATTTTATTTTTTCTTATTACAACAATATATTTTCAAATTATTCTTTATTAGGGCATCATATTTTGAAAAATCTATCTATTCTTCAATGATTCAACGGGTAACCTACTACATTTTAAACTGGTTAACTCTTTTTTTTTTTTTTTGCTTTATTGGCTTAAATGAGGTGATGTGGAAGACACATCATTTGATGACACGGCTAAAATAAAAAAAAATGAAAAAAAATCTTTCAATTTGTTTGTAATGATTTTCACTTTTCATTGCTAAGATTTAAAAAAAATCAATTTTTTTAACTTTTACCTATTAAATTGCATCAATTTAAATATTCTAAAGTAAAATATTTTTTAAATAAAGATGATATATTATTTTCAAGGTGTCACTTCTTATTTTATTTTGTTAAAACTTTTTTAAAATGTTATATAGATAAACTGTGTTCTACGAGTTTTTTTTAATAATGTTATATTAATGAATAATTTAGAAATTCTCTACTTCATTTAATACATTTACTACATAATATGTAAATTCAAATTTTTTTAAAGTATAAGTTGTAATAAGAAATGTCATGTTAGCAAAAAAATTCATGTGAACAATGATGTGACATGAAAACATGGTAACCGTGTAAAATTTTAGTCCACCAAAACGATATCGTATGCAACAATTTACCCTGTAAGCACTTACCGTGGTAAGAGCCGTCACCCTCACTTACCGGGTAAGATTCTTGGTCTTTGTCTCGCTCTTACCGGGTAAGATTCTTGGTCCTTGTCTAGCTCTTACCGGGTAAGATTCTTGGTCCTTACCATATTCGTCCGGTAAGGAAATGTAACTTGGTAAACGGTTCCTTAATCATCTTGCATGACACATATAATCATTCAGAATGGGTCATACACCCCCTAAACCCTAATAATCAAAACAAGATGTCCGATGAAATATGCAGTTCGTAATAATAAATCCAATCTTAAAAATGCAATCAGTCCCTGTACAAATTATACATCAAAAAGCAAGAAACATTTGTGTGTAAATAGGACCCAGTACAAGCTACAAAACTTAGATTGTATCTTATCAACTAAGAACTTAAATGATACAACATAACATATCATCTCTTCCAACCATATTTAGGACCAGGGCCATATGAATTTCGGCCTAAACCTAGACCTAACTCTAACCCTAACGGACCACAATTGGTTCTTAATTTCCGTGGCTACAACTAGAAGAATGAACATGTGTTTTTGAGTTCTTACTCACATCAATAAAATGGGTATTTCCGTTGGGTTGATGAGGATGACCACCAGCCATAGCATCACTGGTGCCGTTTTGCTGGTGAGAATTCCTGGACATAGGCATCATATCTATCCCGTCTGATTGACTTGTTTCTTCAATCAACTCTATGTCTTCGTTGTAACCATTTATAAACAAATCTGAACAGTTCTTCCTGCACCCATGATCGTATGGGTTTCTGAATCGACCTCCAGGCCCTCTTAAGTAGCTATAACGCATAGAGTTTGCCAGTTCGTTTGTCGTGATGTTACGACCAACCTGCACCAAGAAAGATGAGACAAAATGGAATGTATCAATGTGTCACTTGAGGATGAATTGTACAATGTCATAAAGTGATCTTGCCAATCTTACTCGTAATAATAGCGAGAGTAATGAATTTCTCCATCTCATAATAAGTAAAGGGTAAAATTGGAAAGTAGGCACCTACTTTTGAAAATAGAAACTTGTTTTTAGGACAAATTAAAATAGAAATGTGGACACTTGTTTTTTAGCGGAGGGAGTACTAAAACATATACGGGTCTCCCACTTGGATTTGTGCTGAAATCATTTACCATCTTTTCTCATTAATTGTTTAGAATAATGATACACTTTATAACTTGAACACCAAAATATTAACTATAATAAACAACTCATTAGTATACAAAAGAGTAAAAACAAATTTAACATAAGGCAGAAATCACAATCTCATGCCAAACTTTAATTTCATTCATCATTTAAGCACCCCCATACTAAATCTGATGCAATGAAGAATAAAATATGCAGCCATACCTGAGAAATTTGCATACAAGTTAAGGCAGCCACACCTACGAAGAGAAAACCATCCGAAATTACAAATAATAGGGCACCAATGTGCTGGTTACCAGCATGGTTCAACCAAGCCCCAAAAGAAGATGGAGCCCATGGATCAGTCAAAATTCCTGCATTATGATGTTCTTTCAGCATGCGAAGCCACCCAAGTGGGAATTAAAGAAGCTTTAGATGAGAGAACAATACTTGTAATGGTAACTGTTCCAGTTATCAGCATGGCAAAAACTTCAAGAACAAGGAAGCCCAAAAAATCCCTTTTATTCCTCTGTATCATAACAAAAGCTAGGTCAATAAGGACATAACGATTGGCATAAAGTAAACTAAAGCCAACAAACAACTTTCCTGGATGCATCATATATTGCAAGTTTCAATGAGGATCCAAACGAGTTGATAAACATTCTAGGATCCAAATGCTTGATTTTATAGAATAAGAAGTCAGATATGTATACATATGTGTGTTGATGATCACCTTTCACTTGATAACAAGGCATGTTTCCAGATAAATAAGAGGACTCTGACGAGAATAAAGAGAACACTGGTCCAGAACGATATAAAATCATGGTGAACTGAGTAGCAAGACAAATTGTGGTTATGAATCATCTTACTTAAATAGGATCTCCAAAATAAAAATTATCCGGCAAACCTCAGAGAGTGGAATAATGGACACTGAAGGCCATGGCTTGCCTGGAAAGGGGTGATGCCTAAAAGGCAATGGTGGTGGCTAATTTTTGTGGGGACTAGGGTCTCAATTATCAAAACCTCTTACATCTAACAAACTAAAATACAATTACAAGTTGTCATGTTATTTGGTATGTTCAAACTAAGACACAATTTCTTCCCATTTGACATCTACTATCGTACTGTGTTGTTAATTGCAGCGATATCTTGGATAGCGGTCCTATGCAAAATAACGGTGGTCAAATTGCGGTTTAAATTGCAATAGCGCAATTTACCGCAATTTTGACCGATATTTAGAGTAAATTGCGTTCGATATTAACGTTAGTTTTTGGGAGGTTTGGGCTTTATTTTCAGTCTTGGGCTTTAGACGACCACGACTTCTAGCTTCTGTTAACGTTAGTCAAGGCTTTTTTTGGGCTTTAAGAACTAGGTTTCTCACTTAGACGACCACGACTTCTAGCTTTAGACGATCTGATCTCATCGACAAGAAGTAAAAGGGAGCGCTATAGGGATGATGATCATCATCATCATGCTGGAGATGAAGGGAGAGAAGGGGGAGAAGGGGAAGAGTGGGAAGCTAGCCAAACGAAAAAGTGAACGTATTAGATGATGATGACTCAGATGTTGAACCTATTGCTTGCGATTAGCTCGTTTATGAACACTTTTCCTATTTTGCAAATGATATGTTTATGTAGGCATGTAATATATATATATATATATATATATATATATAATCATATATAATTCTAAGAAATATTATATGAACCGCTATTTTTGGACCGCTATACCACCGGTATAACCGCTATTTCAAATATCGGTCCTGACCACAATTTTGTATTTTCACGCTATAACAGCATAGCTATCGTATGTTACTTTCACACACACATTTAAAAAGCACCAATAGAAGTGTACGACAAAAATGCACCTTGTTTTTCACATACATCATCACGTCCACCCACGAAATCACACCTTACTTTGTTGTTAAGCATTTTAATGTTCATTTGTGTATGCACCCACATACATGAATATGTATTAACTATCACACATAAAGTTGCAGGACGAGGTCATTTAAAATCATACTATTGGTAATATAGTATTTTCATAATCTTCTTTATAGCCTTGCACTAAGATTGATTCTCCTTGGATGGAGTAGTAAATATGAATATGTAAACAAACCTTGCCAATGCAATTAGATACCCAGGGGCAATGATGGTCAAATTGTTCAACACATCGATCACAGGTGGAACAATGCTTTGAGCGAATAGGTCGGACAATCTAATCAACAAAGTCAAATCAGTCAGAAGCTTAAATTAGAATAAGAACAGATAAAAATTAACTATAACAGCAATATTACCTTACAAGTTGCACAAAGTTGGGACCAGTTACCAGCTAGCAAAGCAGGATCATTTATCTCAATCTTCAGTAAAGGCTCCTAACCAATACAAAGAAAAGGAATACAAATTTAACTGTTGTAAGAGCAAGCCTTTTTTGTTTACATACAAGAACAATGATCTTAAGAAAAGAAAATGCAAGAACTTTTTGAGTTGGCAACAGCAACAATAGTCAACATTGATATCACTAAGAAAATAATTAGTTTGATAGCAGAAAGTATACGCAACTTACATCATCTTTCATATTTTGTGAATCATGCCTCGTGGTTTTAACATACCCTGGATCTTTGCTACAAAAACCACAAGGCTCCACATGAATTGAAATATTAAACTTATTAGAAAGTAAGATATGAAAATTCAACTATGAACATGCTCCAATTCAAAGCTAATTAGGTCGAAATATCATCGCTCTAACACCTTTTTGTACATCAAAAATAATTTGTGCAAATAAATGAACCACTATAAAACATGACACCAACTAAAACACAAGTATCAAACAATGGTTCTCAATAATATCATACAGCAAAAGTCATAGCACATACCAGCTACACCGGTAAAACAATATCAATCCCATGCTTGCCAATATCACACCAATCCAAGCAAAAAATGCAGACGTAATTGTCATCTGTGGTAAATTTGAAGCTGCAGCCACAAAGACAGTTACAAAATTTGGTCAGGCATTATCAATCTCAAGTTATAAAGCAAGTGTATACTATTGAAAAGTTAGAAAAATACCCATAACAACTGAACTAATATAGGTCAGAAGTAGCACAAATATTACACACAGAAGTGCTGGTGCCAGGCCTAGTTTTGAAAGTCGCCCCAGTGTACTCGTTCCATCCCAGCGTTTGTCTAACACCCTCCTAGCATTACCCTGCAGAATCAGATATGGTCACAGAAAAGTAGCACCAAGATACTCTTACACAATAGTATGTAAGCAAGCACATATTAGCAAGCAGGAAATATTTCCATACAAAACCGTATATGGTTCTGGAATGAACAAACTATCAGTATTTGTTGACTTACAGGAATATCCCAAGTATATCATCCAGCTGAATCATTTATTGACCAAGTTATCACAGTGAAAACGACAATAAACAGCTACGTGTCTACAGTTCCTAAAGTAACCATAGTACAGTTATTTAATAAAATGACCGAGTATATGAAGTAAAGTGCTTCCTGGAATTAAATAAAAAAAACATAAGGGCTTCAGTAGAGATCTTGCACCCATCCCATAAAAAATGCAAAAATGGTTTTGGTATGTCCCATACTAATTACAACGTTCCCTTTTCAGGAAAATTTTGAAACTATGATATCCCATTTGCCAGTGTCATTATTCTGAAGTATTGACAGTGTAGATTTCGATCAAAATATTTCCTTATTTTGTATTATTGAAAGATAAATTAACCATTTAACAAGCTGACAAACACTTCTATAAAACTACTTTTGTGAGATGAAGTACACCTTTTTACAAGCAATAAACACTAGTGACAGATATCATGAACCTATTATGGAAATTTTTATATAAACCTTCAAGATTTTGTGCAACAATTACCAATTTTCAGAACATAAACTTTTTGTAATAAAGCACAGCCTAAAATTTCAAAAAAAATGTGGTCAATCTAATAGTCATAATGCCTTTCAGAAAGGGGTGAGCAGAAGAAAAGCACGGATTAGAATCGAGTGAACTGAACAAACATAAAGGAGAAGGCTTCATAACCATTCTCCTTCTAAATATAAATTATGAGCCACCCAAAGACATAATGCATCACAGACGACAAAATTACAAACAAGCAAGTGCCCAGTTGTCGATTTGGTATGACTTCATAGGAACTGTAACTTAAACAAGAACCAGAAAGTCTGCTTCATAAAACAATTTTCCTAGCTAAAACATCTTTGTAGACTATCACACAAGCATCATAGATCGACTTGGGCGAAAGATATTAGATTTTAATATCTGCTCTGATGATAGAGAGAGGGGGGAGGAGAGAGAGAGGATGGAGATTACAAATTTCATATGAATTGCCATGATAAATGATTGTCACATCTATAAAGTAAAACCACTTAAAAGAAACAAACATTAACAACTTAGCAAGTGTTCTAAAAGGCATTAAGCAGAGCTAGAAATCCGACTGACCTTCTAGTTCTTAAGCCTATAGGAAACGGTAAGTGGTTCATTTAAAAATATAAAACCACTATTTTTTGACTATGTAAGTATATGAGAACTAAAAGTTTAATACTATATTACTTTGATACAATAACTTATATGGATGACTAGTCTCATTGTTTCTTTAGTGCAGTTACTTCGCAAAGATCAGAAAGATTCTCTCCAACCTGAGAAAAGGTTAATTTAATAAGTTGCTAAATTGAAGTGGTGGGGGATGCTTAACTCCTAGGCAGCCAATTAAGCAGCCCTAACTACTCTTAACTGGTGGGAGGATGCTTAGCACCTACACAGCCTCTCAAGGGGCCTCAGGTGGGGAGTTTTAGGACATTGACCATAGCGCAGACCGAACATCAAACAGGTTAAATTAAAATTTTACAAGTATCTGTTGAGAAAAGTAAGACTACTATTTTGAAATTCTGCTTGGCAGGGACAGTCCACACCAGATAAACTTTGAAAATCCTTTATTTTATGATACATCACATGTCAGAGAGCATTTTGGACTTGGCAACATATCAGAAGAAATGACTATTCAAGAAAAATCAACTCTGGCTAGAGTGCATGACAGTCAGCTCTAACCACTTGTATATAAGCAAGCCAAGCATTATTATTTTGAACTCCTTTTCCCTCAACCAAAATCAGGTTCAATTACATGCACCACAAAGAATGTTAAAGAGCCACTAAAACTGAAAGTAGTGGACCTCATCTAAGCTGATAATGCAGTAAAACTGATCTTCACACACAATGTAGCCCGTAACAAACTGCTGCAATGAAATATGTTTATTTACAAGTATCAAGGAATACCTACAAGGAAAAAAGCAACTTGTCGATGATTCTTATCAGAAGCGAGTTGTGCTGGTGTTAGACCAGTATTATCAGTCACCATCAAATCCTCTTTCTTTCCAGCTTGTACAAGTACTGTGCATGCTTCTAAGTTCCCCCTGATAGCAGCCCAATGTAGAGGTGTACAACCTGATATAAAAAGATGCATGCAACAACATAACCGTTATTTTATAATGTAAAATGATCAGCACAAGTACTTGATTTTTCAATTGCTCTCCTTGAGAAGCAGAAAATGAGGTAATTGCAGAATATGTAATAAAACCATACCCTCTTTGTCCTGGCGCCCTCTATATGCATCCAAAAATAGAAGAAGCCGTATACAGTCTGCAAAACCTTTATATGCAGCCCTACAAATTGACAGAAGACCCCCAGCGTTTGTTTAAAAACCAGCTTTAGGAGTAATTTAAGGCACCCAAAAATGGATCTTATAACTTATATACAGCAATTATAAATACGAGGGCTGGTCCTGGCTAGTAAGCCAATAAGAGAAGATCAGCTATCCTCGGAAAGCTGAAAATATACAAAATTTAGCCTACAGATTACTTTCTTTCTCATGGAGGATGGTGGTCGATGTCTACTCTCAGATCTCATCACTCCAAATCTTACTGTAACTTGTATCGACGCATACAAAAGTACAGTAACTATTGTTGACGCAAAGATCGTGGATTCATAGACTAGAGAGAGAAACTTAAGCCCTATCAAAGTTGGAATTTTGCATATAAGAAGACATGCAAGTACCAATGCAAAGGGCTTCTTCCATCATTATCAGGTGTGTCGGGATCTGCATTCCATTTTGTTACAATGTGATAGAGCAAGGCTGTTTGACCATATTGCGCAGCAACATGAGTTGCCTGCAGAAAACCCAAATTTGAAAAATGATCAGGCAAATGCATGATTACTCTTTTGAGCATTTATAATAAAAAATCTGGGTTTTGCTTAAAAAATAATGCAGGCTAGCACAAAACTCGATCATGGTCTTATAAAAGTCAACCACACTAAATCAAATATTAGTTCACCATCTAAATATTGCTGGCTTGAAATCAAATCGCAGAGAACCATAAGATAAGATGGCTATGGTAACTACACTCAGAGACTCAGACAGCCCGAATCCAAATCACCAGTAAAGATGCATTTTGCCAAAGCAAGAGATTGATTTCATAGATCAGGTTTTTCCACGAGAACAAAGAGCAGGCCAGCCAACACAGCAGCATAACATATCAGCTTAAAAAAGGAAGCAGCATGCATATCAAGATGGTTGTAAAGTATTACAAATAGGGTTGTTGACTTTGCGTCTGGTTTAGCTTCTTCAAAACTCTGTTTGTGACAGTATGAATGCGACTGTGTCAGTGTGTGGCCATGTGAACTGTGATTGAGAATGTCTATCCTTTTAGTCCTAAGAAGGTCAAACAAACGTTATCGTAGTAGATTTAGATTTTTTTTTGTTTAAATGACTGCTGGAATACACCTTGAAGTAAAAATCATCGGGCAGAAGGTCAATGGCCTGATGTCATAATATGTGGCAAATAGGAGATAAGATATAGTGATCATACACATACGGTGGTGTACCATGCGAGAAAATGATATTATCCAATTTGGCATAATCATGTATTCTGCAGCAGTAAAATAAACCTCATTGGCATAATCATAGGCGAAGATGGCATTATCTTTTGGCATGATAGATGGCTGCCTAGGACTTTAAACCATTATCCCAAAGTCCCCATATCAATGTCAAATAAGCCTTATCCTACGTTCTCCTTCATCAACAATGAAGCATTGAACTTCATTGTTGATATCTCCCCAAATGATCATCGAAGATAAACCTGTGCTCGAAGCTACACATTCAGAAAATTTTCTACTACTGCTCTTCATGAGATGCTATAAAGTAAATGGTCAAGATGCAATCAGGCAAACCCAAGGGATAAACTTATTCCAACACATTCTGCAGCTTTCATGTGAAGCCTCTATCACGAAAAAAAAAGTTATGTTTACTGTTTCCAAATGTGTAGGTTCTATCAATGATAATATACCAAGTGAAATTGTGTTGAACACCTTTTACCTCATAGCAGCTTTGCTAACAAATCTGACTTCTTCAAAAGTATGTTTCTTACAAAATACAGTGATTTTTAAATAAAAGAAGAAATTTTTCATTATCTAAAAAATCATAAGCCACCTATGGAATTGATCTAACCTTCTAATTTGTTTTACATTTTGTTGAACATATCGGACTCTAGAAGTAACTATCCTACGAATTTTAACTATACCCCTTGGCCATATATTATAGTTGATACATCATACTATCATGAAAACTTTTACCTACCAGAAACAGATTCAAATTTCAAGAACAGTAGCATACTAATAGTAGAATTAACTGCAAAAACAGAACCATATTTGGAGCTGTCCTGATTGCAATTAACAACATTTCTATTGTGGTGGTTGGTAATAAACCATAATGCTCCATTATTTTTGCTCCCATAGCAGGAGATCCAACAACAGAGGAGAAACAGAAGTTGCAATGGAAGGTACTCGTACAGCTACAAATTGGGCTGGAAACAGGCTATATAGCACTTGCTCCTGGTAATTATATTGAAGCACATAATTGGTTTCAGATCATTGAACGTTACTTGTCTTTATTTTAGTTATTACTTAGATTGTTATACAGATATTATTATTAAAAGTCATTCACTTTTAATTGTTAATGATCTCAAAAATAGATGGCACCCCCCATGGAATATTGCCACCATCTCCTAGAAACTCCTGTCTTTCAGGGTTGCTAAAGACTCCAACAGTTTTGCAAAAGTTCATGGCAAAACCTTTTTGTAGAAAAATACATCTCCACGAGAACAGCCTCTCTACTCAGAGAAAAGGTCTACGTACATCTTACCCTCCCCAGACCCTACTCCATGTAGGATTTACTAAGTTCGTTTGGTTTGGTTTCCTGGAAAATAGTTTCTATGATTGAGGATGATAACAAAATATTGAAATAGAACACCGTAGTGTAAAGCTTGACAAAGGTGTGTTGATGTCTTAGCTGTGGAAGGACACTCCCATGAAGATTCAACAATACACAGCAATACTGGAATTCTTCCAGACCATATCACAAACACCATCAAAGAAGATTTTCATGACAAACCACAGTTCATAACCACCCTCCCCCCAAAAAAACTATTTCAGTTTCAGGTACATACTCTCTTTTGCATTAGTTCTTTAGCAGTTTGCTGTACTTTGCAGAATTTTGCTTTTCTAAATTTTACATTCTGTTTCTTTGTTATGAAAATTATATTATTCCATGCTTTGATCCTAGTTTACAGCATCTGTAACCCTCGGGTTATGATTCCACAATTCCATCCCCTTGTACTCTCGAGATTTTTTTAATTCCTTTAATAAATGTTACCTAAAGTGTCTCCCATGGATCATCATGGGGACCAAAAACCATCCAAATGACCAGATATAGCATTAAAATACACCAAAATAGGACACAAACTAATACACTGAAAAAATGTGTACCCTGCAATAAACACCTCACCGTATGTGTCAAGGTTACTTGTATAATACAATAAGATAAGAACCATGGATGGAAATAATTAACCTAGGATATCATGTTCATTCCCAGAACCAATACATGTCATGCCACACAATATAGATCCATAAACCTCTTAAAAGAGGGGGAAAAAGAAACTACCATGCCCTTTCTATAACATATTTTAACTACAAATATGAATGGAAGAATGTGCTAAGATGGCCCCAACCTGATATCCATACACATCAGCAACATGGATCTGAGCACCTTCGTGGAGCAAAAGCTCTGCAGCCTGAATAGATCCGCGAACAGCGCTCCAGTGCAAAGCTGTTTGCCCAGTAAGATCCATAGCATTTATATTTCCACCATGCTGGAAAGTTTATGCAAACAAAATAATTAATAACTACCACATGGTTTTATGCATACTAAAGCCAAAATCAATTCATATCAACTGGGATTGATGATATGTTTGCAGCTGACTTGAGTAAATTGCCCTTCTCTAGCAGGCCGATTTTGTAGGGTTGTTCAATATTTGGTTAGGAGTTGAAAACCCCAAACAGATTTCAAATTTGATACTCCTTTTTTCCTATTTGCTTTGTATCCATCAATAAATTCAATTGTTGGTTTGATTTTCAAATTGGAGCTTTTCAATCCAAACCAAAAACCATATAATATTATGAATATATATATATATATATATATATTGTATGTATGTGCATTATATATACATATGTATGTGTATATATATGTATGTATGTATGTGTATGTTTGGTTTATATTAGAAAGCTTAAAACCCTAACAGGGACAAACCACTAGAGTGGCCGATTGCAAAAACTGAGAAGTCCAAGACCACCAAGGCAGCCACTCATGGAGCACCCCCGACACTCATTTCTGTCCCTCAGTCAATGCCTCGACGGCTGAACAGATTACAGTCGACAGTCACTCATGCATCATGCCTCAATGCCTCAGTGGCGCTGTCAGTCGTCTCTGTCCCACTAAAAAGTCAGAAACCTTCATCGAATCATTTTGATTCACTTGTAGCATTAGAAGACATGTATTTCCTTCCAGTGTGTATACCCATTGTTCTTTTTATTTAACTTTGAATTTGAGTTCTTCGAACCGACTACCAACTTCAAAACATTTCATTCAATCAAACAGAATTTGAACCTAAAACCAAACTTTAAATTTGAATCCCATTTGGTTTGACAAATTAGAATTGGAATCCGGTTCAGTTTTTGGTTTGGGTTGAATAAAATCCAGGCCAGAGAAAACAACAATCACAGAGTGTGCTGATAGATTATAAGATAATGATAATGATACCTCATACTTCAACGTTACGTACAAGCATTAACGATCAAAGTTAGTCATCCTGATTCAAATAAAGGTGGACACTGGACAACTTTGTTAAAAGTATGGAAGTTTCTAAAACATGCTGAAAATGGAAGAGGAACTAAATTTAAATGTTACTCATTTATTTTCAAAAAGAGTAATTAACATTTATATCTATTGTACTTGGCTTTAGCTTCCCAAAAAACCATTGTACATGCAAAAATTGGGGCAAAATGTTCAAATTTTCCAAGTACAGTGTTTTTTCGTGATTTTTGCAAGTATAATGGTTGTTCTGAAAAATAAAACCAAGATTAAAGGTTAAAAATGCAAATCACTTTTTTCAAGAATGAAGATTTACATTCAATGATGGGGAGCATAAATTTTCGTACATGCACATAAAAGCGTGTACTCAGCTGCAAATCTACAATATGGTGGTTGTGGTCTCTCCATATGAGAAGGACGAAAGAGAGAACCCTAGAATCATAGAAAGCAAGCGTGTTTGAGACGGAAAGTAATTGTGTTATTCCACTATTACATCTTGGTGATGATATTGTGTAAGTGTAACAGTACATTTTAGGCTTGTAGAACTCACAGAAAAGACTGCATGCATGCTAAGTTGGTTGAACTTCTCCGGTCTCCGTTCTACTATATGTCTAGATTCATTCAAACATGGGGGCTCCGTGATCGTATTAGATATGATAGTGTTGGTGTACCAGGTTTGCTGATTCCTTGTTTTCTCATTCCATATCTATCTTAAATTGTCCACTTTAGTTGGATTCTGTTACACATTCTGATGATTGTATCTACATCTTGCCTTCACTAAATACCATGTTCCTTCAATGGATTTAAGATGGCCAATTAACCAACTGGTCAGCACATGAATGCCTGCTTGGCTCAAGAACTTTGCAAATTCTGATGAGTACACACGCCTTACATTTTGTGTCTTTGTCCGGCCACCGTTTTCCATATCCTGAATATCACAATAACTTTTTATGATCTTTCTTGAAGACCTAACTCCCAAGTATTCCTTGTTTCACCATGAATAAAAAATGACCAAATAGTTTCGAATTATTCACAAATTAGCTATTTCAAACAAGGTTGTTAGTCCTTTTTTAATTATAACGAAACTTATAATTTTATTCCGAGTTAACAATGAAGCAACTTGCTTGTGTGCTTGATAACTATGGTCAACGTGTACCAGTAATTACTCTTCGTCGTAAAGATCTCAAATGGGGCAGACTTAGTCAAGCTTGTCAAGGAAGCATATGGTTGAAGTTAGAAGCTCGATACACCCGGACAGCAAAGCTTAAAACTTACATAAAGCAAATCATAAGTATATTTACCATCTTACGTGCGATTCCGAGTTAAGATAGCAATAGTGAGTTCGAGGAAAAACCTCGATAATGTATTGGGCAGCAGCGGCACGATTATTGAGGGCGGCCCATTGCAAGGCGTAATAACCAAGGCTATCAGGCTGGGAGACGGAGCAGCCTTCCGACTCAACCAATCTCTGAAGCTTCTCCAAATCCCCGTACGCTGCTGCAGTGTAAACATCGTCCCTCAAACTCTCTTCATCTACTCCTGCCTCTATCGTCCCGTTCCCGTTACCGGTGCCAGCATCACGATCTCTAGATTCTTCAACCTCGTCAACGACCTCGATTTCCGACGACATAGTTGATCTTTACAGATTCTATAATATGAATTCGAATCGTCAAATTAGAAGATGACCGATTCAAAGAGAAAAATTAGAATAATGGCAGGATTGTTTCTTGCGGATTAGGGTTTTTCAGGGAAGGGGAAAGAGAGAGGGAGGAGTCAACCCATTTTTTCCTCCATCTCGCCTATAATGAAGTTTGACTTGCAGACAATAAAATATTCAAAGTATTAATTAGAGTAAATGGCATGTTTGGTCCATGTAGTTTATATGTTGTTACGTATCAAATCCTTCTTTTGAAACAATTATAGATTACATCCTTGTGGTTTATAATTTATAACGTATTAGGCCCCTAGACTTAACTCTGTTCAAAAAGATTTGTTTAAGGTTATGTTTTGAACAGATCATGTTTCACAAAAACTAGCCGATAAAAATGTAAAATGATCAAAAATGGAATTTTAAAAAATTAGTTAATTCTAGTATTTCATATTGTAATTAAAACAAATTTATAGTAATATAATATATATACTATATTACAAAGCATTTGACAAAAACTCTTAAAAATCATTTTTTTTATACATGAATTACTATTTATTGATGCATATTTCTTAAAATTCAAGATTATAAGAAATTAATGCATAAGTATAACTTATTAAAGTCCCATGTTTGAATTCGTGTAACTAACTGTAGATAAACATTTCATTTTAAATATAAAAAATCTAAAATTTAATTTAAATAATCATTGTGTTCTAACAGAATACTTAATTATTATCTTTATAAAAAATTATATTATTAAATTAAAAATAAATTATTTCATTATTAAACCTAAATAAATTATAATTAAAAAAATTGAATTACAGAAAATACACAATAAAACAAGAACTTTTAAATAGTTAATTTAATATCAATGCCGATATATTTTTTTCAAAATTTTATAATATCTTTAAATTTGTATTTTATTCAAAAATAAAAATCATTATCGTTTTTCTCAAAACCACATAAAACTGTATTATAACATCGACAAAGGGACAAAATAAAACGAAATATTAAAACCGAGATGTATCTTGTCGTATTGCGCGAGTACCCTTCTAGTGTTAATTAACATAAATAAAATAATAATAAAATTAAATAATATAATATATATTGATTGAAAGAATTTCGAATTGATTATTATATACATTGTTAATTTT
>NC_037529.1:11485272-11491412 GCF_001531365.2 Cynara cardunculus var. scolymus | reverse complement strand
ATTAATAATGATAATTTTCAACTAATATTTATTAATATAAGTAATAACTAATATTTGTTAATAATTATTTATGATTAGTAATAATAATTAATATTAATGAGAGTTATTATTTGGAAAAATTGACAATAAGCACCAAGTAGTATTTCAATAAGCTAACTTATATTCATCCGAACATGTATCCAAAAAATAAATTAACTTAAACTTATGTTTACCAAACAATACCTATATATGTTAAATAGATGGTATCTAATATGATCATATATCTTCTTTGACAGTGCTTACGTCTAACAAAATCAACATGTTTAGGAACAAATTCAATCATATGGAGACGATGGAAGAGGAACAAGAGAGTAATCTGGATGTGGTGTTGTACAATGGTAAGTGATCAACACTTAATAGGAATGACAACGGGCCGGTTATTGGTATCTCCGTCCCTGAAACTGATAACTAAAACCGTCCCCATAATCACCCTGATCCCCGTCGGGGATCCCCATCGGGTCCCTGCAGTTTCCACGATCCTCGTTGGGGAACCCGTTAAGGGTAAAAATCATTTTTTTTCCTGTTCACCATTAGTTATAACCGAATCTGAATCCCGAAACTGATCTAAGAAAAATTACAATATGTTAATATTCACAATTAAAAATAAATTACAATTTTTTTAAAGATGTAAGTTTAAATGTCTCAAACATAATCGAACCAGTTACAAACAATGTATTATATTACAATATAAAGTAACCATAAATTTAAACATCATACAACTAACATCACGATTTCACGATTAGACAAATAAACTTGACTTTTTCATGAGCCTTATTTGGGTTGTTGAGATAAAATGGAAAAAAGTCTTTTAAAATTAAATATTACCATTTTCTTTTAATGATATATATATATATATATATATATATATAAATTAATATGCATACACATATCAGGCGTTAAAATCCCCGAATTTGTCCCCAATCCCCGCCCACCCCCGATAAAATATCCCTGAACCCAGCCCAAAAGTTTCGGTTTTCGGTTTTCATCATCAGTTTCGGGGTTTTCTTTGCCATCCCCAACACTGAAGGACGAAGACGATGGTGAGTTTCTCCAGCGTAGGGCGATGTGGTGGGCAAGCGGAGAAGGAAGGAGACGTTGTTTAAGGAAGAGATGGCGAACGGTGGTCGTAGGTTTCTCCAAAGGGCTCTTGCAAGGTCGAGGGTTTCTTCGGGGTTTTAGAGGTCGTACGTTTTATGTATCATTTTGTAATGTTTATATATCGATTATTGTATATATGTATAATATCTTTTAATTTTTTAACTAGAACTGGAGGAAAAGTGAATGACTAAAATACCCCTTTAATTTAAGCCACTTTTTTTTACCAGCAAAGAAAGGCGAAATATTATAAAAAGACTAGCAAGACGCTAGCAAAGAGAGAGTACAGGCAAAAAACAAGACATGGGGGAATTACACCACTCTATCCAACTATTCACCAAAACACCTTTCGGCACCCTATTTTTAAACCAGAAAAAAGAATATACCTGAAGCTGGCCTGCGAGAAAAGTAGCCGAATTCTGAGAGGGAGCTAAGAAAATTTACGGTTGCGCAAGTTCCAAATAATACAGAAGAACCCGTACACCACTCCGATAAACGCCTTTTTACACATGGAAGTCCCAGCCACCTCCGAGCTATGGTCAAGAAGATTGTCGATCGAATTCACCTGTTCTATATCCACTTTCCACCATATGCACAGGTCCTTGAGCATTTTCCGAGATATCGAGCATCCTATGAATAAGTGTTCCTCGTCTTCTTAGGTACATTCACACACATGGCACAAAGATGAGAGGCAAACCACACCTCTTTTTAAGAGATTGTTTTTGGTCGGAAGCCTTTTGTGAAGCAGACGCCAAGCTAAAATGTTAAATTTTTGTGGGAACCCAATTGACCCACCAAGAGGTTCGGAAACTAACCTGGTCTAGCGAAAGGTCATCGTATGCGGCTCTCGTCGAAGAGACCGAGAAGGTACCGTGAGAATCCAGAGCCCATCGCCATGAAAAGTCGATCCCATTTGGCCTTTGTTCTCTTTGAAACCAGTCCGTGAAAGGAAGATTAAGTTTATTGAATTCCCTATGGATTTTAAAATGTTCCTCCAAAGCCCCTGGAATCTGCCACATCTGGCCAGATTATTCAAACCTCCATCTTCTCCGTGTAGAGCAGTGATAACCCGTCGCCAAATGTGATTATGCTCAGTTTTGAATCGCCTAACTTAATATTTTTATAAGAGTTAGGCAAGAGACCAAAAATGTCATAAACTACAAACCACAGGGTTGTAATAAGTAATTGTATTAAATGGGGGAATTGATACGATATAAATATAAACCACATGGACAAAACATGTAACTTGCTCTACTAATTAAGTGGAAGGAGTAAATTAGAAAACTCTCCTTGTATTTATATTCAAAATGTAATTTAAAAGAAGTTAATTGTAAAAAAATCTTAATTTATTCACCAGGAGTATTTACCCAAATGCTTACCTGGTAAGCGTTTATCGGTAGGAGTTAACACTATAATCTATTTTACTAGGTAAGATTGAAGTATTTTAAAACGATACCATATGCAACAATTTACCCTGTAAACGATTACTCGGGTAAGAGTGCCCACCATCACTTACCGGGTAAGACTCTCTATCATTATCATCACTCTTACCGGGTAAGATTTTCGGCCCTTGCCATGTGCACCAGGTGAGGAAAATTACCCGCTCAGCACTTACCAGGTAAGTGTTTGTATGAGGATTTAAAATAATTTTATATCATGGTAACGGAATTATAAGCACACAATTTTTAACTTTTTGAAATTCCCACCAAAGATTCACATGCATGAAATTTAAGAAACAAAAACACACCAATAAAGAGGTTTAGAAATCGACATTTGTAGCGTAAACCAGAGAAGGATGGATCTTTTGGATAACAAGGAGCCAACGTAGCCTCCCTCTGTCGAAAAGTCCATATCCTAGCAACACTCCAATACCAGCAAGGTGCTTGTCTTCAATCCTCTGGAGTTTTCGGATTTTTTCTACACTTAGAAAAACTAAGTAAAAGAACTCCACAAATATCTTGTACATAGAAGTGTTTTGGAAGAAAGCTTTCCAAAAGTCTCAACCAACCAATTTGTCTAAAATATGCATGTTTATATATACGACAGTGACAAAGGGTTACCTTGTTTTCTCACTTTTTTAGCCGATCTCAAGGAACAAAGGAAGTGTTCCACCTTTTTGCCGTTCTCCTATGCTTATATTATATATTAAACAACCCATGTGTTTTTTTTTCCTAAAAGAGATGAGAAGTCAAAATAGACATGCATGCGTTACTCTTCACACTTGATTTTATTGATCGATGGTTAAAAATGAATATGAGCTAAAAAACAATTAATACACCCCTAGCTAAATTAGAGTTGAAAAGGGTAAAATGGTCAAAATATATTTTTGAATATTTATTTTCATTTTCGGTTAAATTTTTTATTTTTGGTAATAATTAATTATACACTTCATAGGTCAAGCCTACTTAATATACAAGTCAAAACCTACGTTCTGATACCATATTTGTAACATCACATGTCCACTTGGTTCGGAACGGGGATATCACTAACGGGACTTAAGGTAAAGACACAATTAATTTACAGCTACTAATAAACTCCAAATATAGATTACAACTTTTAAAGCATGCTTTACAACCCAAAATTTAAAGTTTCAAAAAATGTTTATAAACTTAGAACATTTATATCTTAAGGCGAGTTTGAAAACTCTAAAAGTTGCACGCTCGATTTCAAGTCTCGCCCCTATCAGTCAATTGAACCTACCGTGTTAGAAGACAAGAAACATAGGTGAGCACAGAGCTCAGTGAGCAGATTATAATATGAATTCAGAATCACAATAAGTAACATGATAACAAAACGGAAGGCTTACAATTCAATTAAATTAAATTCATAGAAACTCGAGATGATTCACAATTTTGCTTCAAAACATGATATAAACAAAGTCTGTCAATTCCTGTTCGAGTGTTTATGGGGTGGCCAAACCACACAAACTATTGGATTGGCGGGCGAGCACACACCTGAGTCCCTTGTGTATTTAAGCCATATGGTGGGTAAATATTCTAGATCGATCCATCCACCATCGAGCCAATAGATTCGGCCTAGCCCCCAAGGTCGAGTTAAAGAAAGCCATTATTGGACCTAACACTTGTGAACCGAGTTCACCTGGAGGATGTCATGACTACAAAGTCGCCATAAAAGGCATCCTAACTAATGTTCCCATTAATTGAGTAATGTTTAAAACAAAGAAAAATAAACATATGCCACTACCAAAATGACATTCATAAAAAGTCAAGTTTTAATATACTTCACAAAACTCAAAAACCACTTCAAATATGAGAATCAATTTACCAAAACTTAAAAATATTAAAACATAAGATTCAATAGACTAAACAAGTGTTTATAATAAAGATTCAAGAGTATATATATATATATATGTGTGTGTGTGTGTGTGTGTGTGTGTGTTCATCACGTTAAAATGATCAATCACAAGGCGATGAACCACCTTTTATGAATGATCAAATTTAAGTCAAGTGTAGCGAAAGGAATGAAATGAGTACACAACAATTAGCAGGGTTGGTCCTAAGATTTTTAATGTCCTGTGCGAAAATAATAAAAAATGGCCCTAAGTCAATGAAACAACGAAACATGCGATTTTTTTAAAGAGTTTAGAACATATTCAAGCTAAGTATCTCATCTCCATGTTGATTTTTATTAGTTATAATAAAAAAAAATACAATGGAGGAACATAAAAGCCAAAACTCCGAATACAAAATATAAAAGGATAAAATGATAAATTCTGGATTAAGATCGTGTTTCCTTCTTTTTCAGTTTTCCCTTTTTCAAAATTGAAATTAACAAAATATAAACTTTATTTAAATATATGGGACTTAAAAGACAAAGAAAACTATAATAAGTTTTTAACTAAAATAGTAATTTACATCTAAATTACTGTCATAGTAAGCAACAAGTAAAACTCAAAAGTTACAAGTCTAAGAACTAAAGGCTAAGGCCCTATCTGTTAGCAGCTTAATAAGTTTAATGAAATAGACAGCTTATTCACTCAACTATGCATGACTGTTTCATAGTGGCTTAATGATATAGAAAGTGACTTCTCCACTAAGCTTTTAGGGGGAACTTTATATAAAAAGTCAAGTTTTTTTTTCAAACATGTCTCTTCCAACTAAAAAAACGCTCCTTACATCTGGAAAACAAACTCTCCCAACAAAAACTTTTCCAACTTATACAAACAGATTAATTCATACAGACAACTTTATACAAACAAAAATTTTTCCAACTTTTTCCAACGATGTGCATTCAATATTAATAACTACTAGGCCTTGAGCCTGTTTTTATAGTTAACGTTCAGTTGTCCAATACCCAATTAAACCTCAAACTAGTAATAAGTGACAACTAGATGCCCATTTAGGTTTTGATACCCTGTGCGGCCACAAGGGTTGCACGTGGCCAGGGCCGGCCCTGACAATTAGCTGCCCAAAAGATAAAGAAAGTGAAATCCATACTTTAGATGAATTTGAAAAGTAACACACGATCAAACAAGACTCACGATTTAGTTTTACTTGCTCGTGTGCCTAAAGAAACCATAAATTGCTATTACTTGAAGAATATAAAACCCTTTATCTAATTCTTTTAGTAAGTTATTAAGATCCAAAATGTTTCTAAACAACTTAGCTTTTAAGAGGGATAACTGGATACACATTGAAAAATCAAATTCAACACTTAGTCTAGTGTAGTTTCATACTTGCACTTAACAACTTATGTCCTTGTTTTTTAGCACATTTCTCCTACTTAGAAGTTAATAAAGATTCTATTATATAAATAAAAGTTTTAGTATGGTCTCTTAATAGTATAGTCGTTTTGAAATCACCTAATTTGGAGCATTCATCTATTTTATACGAATTTTAAAAAACAATGAGTTGATTCCGAGTACACTGTGACTAGTCTCCAGAACTAGGGGTGTTCGCGGTCCGGTTTGGGCGGTTTAACCCCTCAAACCACAAACCAAACCGTAATGGCGGTTTATAAAATTTTCAAACCGAGCGGTTTGACAT
>NC_037529.1:11474115-11483692 GCF_001531365.2 Cynara cardunculus var. scolymus | reverse complement strand
CGGTTTGAGCGGTCCAACGGTTTTTTTGAACACCCCTATCCAGAACTCACTATTTTGAGCCACTTAGAGCCAAAATTGGGTTTGAGACCCTTCATAAAAGTTGTAGCATACACTTAAGAGATTTCTACTAGTAAAATTTGAGCTTATTTCAACTTACGGTTTGTCCTCTATGCACTGTTAAACTATTGGACCTACACTAACAAATAAATCCGATTTCCACATTTTTCCCAACTCACTTTTATGATCCATAATTAATAATTTGCTACATTTAAATGCTCTAAAATATGTTTTAACATACTAATCATAAAAATATAGTTCAATGGTCATTATTCTAAAATTAATCATGCAATTTTGCACTCTTAAACGTTTAATCGAACATTTGGTGTGCAGTTAAACATATAGACACGATATCACCATATTGGTTCCATATTTTACCATTTTAATTCCTATTTCAGTTTTTTCTAACCCAATGTATTTTATCACAATTTTGCAACACCAATTCTTAGACTCACCATAAACCTAATAGAGAACAATCACAATAATCCTAACATAAAACTTCAATAAAAAGAAAGAAATTTATATCTCTAGAAAGGATTCAAAGAGTGGATTCTGAATTTATGATTAAATTTTTTTTCCTCAATAATTTGAGAAAAAATTTAGAGAGAAGCACATAATTTAGAGAGAGGGGGGGAGTTGATGGTGAAGGACAATGTAGATGATGTAGTTTATTCTATGTAAGCTTTTTATATTTTATATATTTTTAAATAATTATAAAGAGTTCAATTATTTGACACTTTTAATCATTCAACGATCATTAATTATTATTATCATTTATTAAGTACGGTACAATTCAATTAGGTAAGGTTTTTAAAATTTATTAAGTACGGTACACTTTTAATCATTCAACTTTTAATCATGCAAGTTTTTAAAATTTGTACCTTATATATGCATGTACAGAGAAGAATTCTCGTTGGTTTTCCTATATGCTCTAAAGTTGAAAATATCATAAAAATGAAAAAAAGGGAGGGAATCCCCTAAATTAATTAAGAAATATAAATCGGGAAATTAATTTATTTTTTATGTCTAACAGGATTATTAATCACTCGTTGGATTTATTCGGGCAGCTTCAACATCTCCCAGCCAACAGAATTTAAAAAAAAAGAATAGCCTACAATGGTCAAATAGGATCATTTTCTTCTCGGGACCTTTTACTTTTTTTCATCTTCCTATTACACACACACACACACACACATATATATATATATATAAACTCTAGAGTTTTCATATTCCTTTTCTCGTATCCTTCATCTCTGACCACCACAATCTTTGGCCTTCTCTTCCTTCTGTGATTCATGAATCATGACAAATTGAAGTATTTGTTGACATATCTAACAACCCAACAGTGGTGGAACCTTATGGAGGCCTTTGGAGGTCATGACCTCCCCGCTTTTAGACTCAAATACTATAATTGACTTTTAAAGATATATATGATAAGCAACTCAATTGGTAATCATTTGTGGCCACCATCTTAGATGTTACTGTTTCAAAACCCTTCCCTTGCATTTTTCGCCATTCACTTTATATTAAATTATTAATATTTAATTGTATGTGTTAGTTTTTATAGAATATATTAATTATATGTATATATACGTTTTCAGGGTAAATTACACCGGTATTACTATTTTTCGGTTAATACTTTGAATATTTAAGTTTTTAGAGTATTAATCATATGTAAATAATGTTTAAGTTGGTATTACTATTTATCGGTTAATACTTTGAGTGTTTCGAGTTTTGATCTTACATTAGTTAATCTTTTTTCTAAAATTTAATAGTCTAAAAACGTATCATTTGGATTTATAAAATTTACAACTGACTAAACTCAAGTGTTCGCGATGAAAATTCAAGAGCTTTATATATATATATATATATATATATGTATATAATTTGTTGACCATTTTTAAGCGATCAACCACAATGTGATTGAACCATCGTTATGAAATGTCAACTACAACAATTAGTTTCCTGAGAGTGAAAGAAAGTAAAATCCATACCTTAGGCAAAATAGAAAAGTAAAGCACAATCAAACGGGATTCACGATAAAGTTCGACTTGCTTGCGTGCCTAACGAATACGTAAATCGGTTATTACTTAAACAACGTAAAACCATATCATAATTCTACTAATAAGTTAATTAGGTCTTAAGTATTTATAAACAACTTAAACTTCAAATGGGACAGCCGGATATGCATTGAGAAATCGATTCAACACTTAGCTTTATGCCGTTTCGTTCCGGCTTTTAAGAGCTTGTGACCCTCATTTTCGTGAGCATTTTTACCCCACTTAGATGTCAATACAAAAGATACTATTTAAATAAAAGTTTTAGTATGGTATATGATGAATTTACTAGCTTGGAATCACCTAATTTGGATTATCCATCTATTTTATACGAATTTTGCAAAACAGCAGATTAATTCTGAATACAGTGCAAATAGCCCCAAAAACACACTGTTTCGAGCCACTTAGATTCATAACTGGATTTTCGACCCTCATGAAAGTTGTAGCATACAGTAAGAGCTTTCTAACTGAAAAATACGAGTTTATTCCGACTTACGGTTTGTGAGTTATACACTGTCAAAGTATGGACCTGCACAATCAGTAAAATTCGATTTTTAAACTTCTCAACTAACTTTTATGATATAAATTCCATTATTTGCTACATTTACATGCTCTAAACATACTTCAATATACTAAACAATAAAACAAGTCCAATGATCACTAAACAAAACTTAATCATGCAATTTTACTCTTTTCGACATTTAATTGAACAATTGATGTGCGGTTAAACATACATCCACAATCTAACCATATTGAAACCATAATGTACCCTTTTAATTTCTACTTCAATTTTAACCAATCCTAGATTTATAAACATGAAAGATATCATAATTTTAACAACATCAATCCGTAAATTTAGACATTAACATAATTTATAAACCGGTCTCAAGAACCCTAACGTAAACATCCTAATAAAACCGTATGAAATTTAAACCTTTAGGAAGAGTTCGGATAGTAGATTCCGAATATATAATTGGTACTTCGATTCATTCAGTAATTTGTCGTGAAATTTAGAGAGAAGAGAGAGTTTTTTTTAAAGAGAGAGAACGAGAGAGATGGCGATGATGGTTAAAAAAATCATAGGAACAATGCTTTGTAAATAATATATACTAAAAGAGTACTTGCACAATGCAATTAAATACATCTCGATTTTAATGTTTTATTGTTTTATGTCTCAGATGATGTTATAATACGTTTTTATGTGTTTGTGAATAAACTATAAATATAAAGATATCATAAAAAGTTGAAAAAAATTATATTGATATTCGTACGAAACTAACTATTTAGAAATTCTCTTTTTTGTGTGTATTTCTTTGATTTATTTTTTTGGTTAAGTAATATAATTTTTTGTAGAGATAAAAATCAAGTATTTTGTTAGAAATCAACGATTATCCTAATTATATCTTAGATTTTGTATATTTAAATGGAGACGTTTCTACTCTATATGATTGTGTTTATCTGTATTTAGTTACACGAATTCAAACATAAAGCTTTAATAAGTTGTACTTACGTACAATTTACTTGTAATCTTGAATTTTAAGTAATATGCATTAATAGACAGCACTTCATGTATAAAAAATGGGTTTTGAGAGTTTTTGTTAAATGCTTTATAATATAGTATAGATTCATTTTTTAATAAAATATAAATATGAATATATCATAAAAAAAATTTTAAAAATTATATTGATATTAGTACGAAACTAACTATTTAAAAATTCTTATTTTTTGTGTATTTCTTTAATTTGTTTTTTTTTTGTTTAGTAATATAAGTTTTTGTAGAGATAAAAATCAAGTATTTTGTTAGAATTTAATGATTATCCTAACTATATCTTAGATTTTTTATATTTAAATGTAAATGTTTATCCTCTATTTGATTATGTTTATCTGTAGTTAGTTACACGAATTCAAACACAAAGCTTTAATAAGTTGTACTTACGTATAATATATTTGTAATCTTGAATTTTAAGTAATATGACAGTACTTCATGCATAAAAAAAGTTTTAAGAGTTGTTGTCAAATGTTTTATAATATAGTGTGTGTGTGTGTGTATATATATATATATAATATAATTAATTATTAAGAGTTTAGAAGTTTGACGGTTTTAACTGCTCAACAATTATTGACCGTTATTTAAGTACGATATAATTCGGGTAAGTTAATGAGTAAGTTTTTAAAACTCGGATCTTATAATTCTTCCTCCCTTAAAAGAAGATTTTGTTCCCAAAATCGAATTTTGAGATAAGGAACTTACATCAGTTATAAGAATTGTGGGTACTTTCGTCGCATATGCTATTCGGATTCCCATGTCGCCTCATATTCCGAGTGATTCTTCCAAAAAACTTTTACAAAAGGAATCACTCTCTATTGTGTACCTCTCTCATCGCGATCAAGAATTGTCTCTTGCTCCTCGTGATAAGATAGATCAGACTATATGCGTTCCAAAGTATATATTCAATGACGTGCAGTGGATGATAGTTGTACCCTCGCAACGAATAGATATGGAACACATTATGTACGTGGAACAATTGTGGCGATAGATCTAACTTGTAGGCCACAGCTCCAACTCTTTCTAGAATTTCAAAAAGACCAATATATCACGGGTTGAACTTTCCTTTGAGACTAAAACGTCTAATACTACGATTCGGGGAAACCTTCAAGAAGACTTTATCACCCGATTGGAACTCGATAGGTCGTCGTCGCTTGTCGGCATAGCTCTTTTGATGAGTCTGAGTCTCTTTCATCACTTGACGTGCAATTTCGATCTTCTCCGTAGTAACTTGCACCAATTCTGGGCCTTCTAGAATACGTTCTCCGATTTCATTCCAACAAGTCGATGTTCGACATTTCTGGCCATTAAGTGCTTCATACGGAGCCATGCTGATACTTGACTGCCAGCTATTATTATAGAAGAACTCAATTAAGTACAAGTAGTTATCCCAACTTCCATGCCATTCCAACGCACATGCCTGGAGCATATTCTTCAATGTTTGAGTCGTACGTTCAGATTGCCTATCAGTTTGCAAATGAAAGACTGTACTAAAATTCAAAAGTGTGCCCCAAGCTTTATGTAAACCTTCCCAAAATCGAGATGTAAAATGTGGGTCTCGATCGGAGGTAATCGATACAGGTGTGCCATGAAGACGCACAATCTCACATCGGAAAACTTCGGTCAGCTTATCAATTGACAAAGTTTGTCGGACAAGATGAAAATGAGCCGATTTCATCAGTCGATCGACCACTACCCAAATTTATTATGATTTTAAACTAATTACAAAGTTTAATATGATAAAAGATTGATATATAAGACATATATATATATATATATATATATATATATTAAAAGAATAACCAATAATGATAAGGTGGATTCATATATCAAAAATAATCTTGATTCTTATTAGTTTAATATATAAATGTGATCATTGACTCATTTAGCTAACTTCAATAATTAAAAAAAAATTGCACGATAACAAACACTAGTGATATATTATTTCTTTATATTTTCATTTGGTCAATCATTGAAGCATCCTTGATTGAATGGTTAAAGCATCCTTGATTGAATGGTTAAAGCACCCATGAATTCATTCAAAATGATCTTACTGCCTAAATATATATTTTCATTTTTTATTTATGGAATTGATGATTGTTTTTCAATAAAGGGGTAGTTTTGTAAATTTTACAAATAGGCAGCAAATGAGTTTATATGTGAACCACTGTGATTCATATATGAACTATATGTTCATATGTGAATCCGTGTAATTCACGTATGAACTATTTTAACGGATTCACATATGAACCTGTGGGTTCACATGTGATTCAGTTAAATACTTCACAGCTGAACTAATTAATGGATTCACATATGGTTCATATGGTGAACTTATTTGCCGCCTATTTGTAAAGTTTACAAAACTACTCTTCTATCTTCTGCATACCAATGCAAAGAATTATCTGATACTTCATAGTCAAAGCCACAAATATTGACCAGAAGAAAGGTTATGATCAGTTTTTACTTCTTAAACACTTGCTACTTCTCAAATGAACTTTTCCCTATCTATTTATCTATTGTATATACTAAATAAAATAAAAATATTAAAAAAAGAGAATCATTAAAAATATTAAGTCAACCAATAGTAACAACCTCAACAAATTCTTTACTATTTTTTGTAAAACAAATAATTAAAAATCATTTAAAAAAAATTGCATTCAACTCCAACATATACTCTTTATTAGATAATTAGCATCACCTATATTATTAAAATATTATATAATTTATCATTCAAATATATTTTTAGATTAAAAAAAACTTTATATAAAAAACTAACAAATAATCTCATTGGTGAGATATATTAAAATAACATTTATGGCTTCTTAAAAAAAATTCTCTACATTTGGAGTTTTTTCTTTAGATTTCTCTGTTTTAGAGAACAAGATAAAGAATTTTTTGGAGCAATATAAGAACCAAAACTCCGTTTTTTCTATTTTGGAATATCTATTACAGATAATTTTAAAGCATCTTCAACAACTTCTTCAAAATGGAGAAAATGAAAAATTTGAGTCAATATTTTGCTCCAACAACTTCCCAAAAACTATATTCAAAATGGGGAAAGTAGGAGAGAGAAGAGTTTTTCCTCCAAATATAAAGAATACCCAAAAAATGATTACGAATTGAGATCTACAATAAGAAGCTTTGAGAAATGAATATTTTTAGAGAGAACAATAATATTTTAATAAATGAATGAAATATTATAATATTATAACCAATATTTGATTCTCCAAAATGTGGAATGAGATGAATGTAATATTGTTTTGAATATTTTAACTTTTAATTCTTCATTTTAAAGAAAAATTTGGAGAACTTTTTGGAAATGCTTAGAAATCATTATAAATGGATTAGAAGGGTATTAGTACAATGCAGCGAGATACATCTTGATTTTAATATTTCATTTTATTCTTTATCTCAGTCGATTTTATAGTATTTTGAAAGAACGATAATGTTTTTATTTTTTTGAATAAAATATAAATTTGAAAATATCATAAATTTTTGACAAAAATATATCGATATTAATATCAAATTAACTATTTAAAAGTCATATTTTTTGTGTAATTTTTTAATTCAATTTTTTTATAATAATTTAATTTAGGTTCAATAACGAAATAATTTATATTTGGTTTAATAATATAATTTTATTCTAAATATAATAAATAATTATTTTGTTAGAACTCGATAATTATCCTAATTATATTTTAGATTTTTTATATTTTAAAAAGAGATGTTTATCTTTATTTGATTATGTTTATCTGCAGTTAGTTACACGAATTCAAACATGGAGCTTTAATAAGCTGTACTTATGCATAATTTACTTGTAATCTTGAATTTGAAGTAATATGCATCAATATACAGAACCTCATACGTAAAAAATGGTTTTAAATTTTTTTTTTGTCAAATGCTTTATATTATAGTATAGATACTAAATTTTTAATAGTTTTTAAAGCTGACTTGAAAACTTGTTAAGTAACTTCTTCGACTTTCTAAAACATGTTAAATAACTTCTTATGACATATACAATTGGTTAATATGGTAGAATAATAGAAAAAGTCTGGAAAAAAAACCTAATGTACTTTCATATTTTTAACGATTAAGTCCTAAATAATTTTTTTTTAAATACTTATATCTACAAAATAAAAAAAATACCAAAAAGTACTTATATTTAAAAAAGATCATCGATAAAATTTATTTTAATTAAAAATAAAACATATTTTGTCTGTGATTTTTTAAGTTAAAAAAATAAAAAAGAATTTAAAAGGGATTAGTTGATTAAATTTATTTTAATTAAAAATAAAAATATATTTGATACATGGTTTTTTAAATTAAAAAAAAAGAATTACTGATGAAATTTATTTTATTAAAAATATAATATATTCCGTTGGTGATTTTTTAAATTAAAAAAATAGAAAATAATTTGATTAAATTAGTGACGGATTAACAATAAAATTTAACTAAATACATAATTAATTAAAATTCATCGTTAATCCATCGGTGAAATGATATCGTTGACAAGATTCAAGCACGATCTTTCACACTCATTAACATGTTACTGTGTTAGAACGTCCAACGATGGTCAAGTTAGCCATCGATTAGATATAAGTAATTCATGCATATATACCAATGTACATTAGCGACAAATTTTAATAATTATGTATTTAGTTAAATTTTATCGTTAATCCGTCAGTAATTTAATCAAATTATTTTCAATTGTTGTAATTTAAAAAATCACCAATAAAATATATTTTATTTTTAATTAAAATAAATTTCATTAGTAATCTTTTTAATTTGAGAAATCATATACGAAACATAGTTTATTTTTCATTAAAATAAATATAATCAATAGTCTTTTTTTAAATAAAAAAATCACTGACAAAATATTTTTTATTTTAATTAAAATAAACGTAATCAATAATCTTTGTTAAATGTACTTTTTTGGTATATTTGTTTCATTTTATAAATATAAGTAATTTTTTGTTTAAAATTTTTTTAGGGACTTAATCATTCAAAATATGAAAGTTCATTGATTTTTTTTTCCAGACTTTTTTCATCATTTTACCACATTAACCATTTTTATAGGTCATAAAAATACATCTGACGTATTTTAGAAAGTTCAAGAAGTTATTTAACAGGTTTTGAAATGTCTAAAGACTTATTTGTTTCAAAAAATTATCCAAAAATTTAATAATTCCAAACATTAAAATCTATTGGTTTTTTTTGGAATTTTCTCTATAAGAAGCTATATTTGTATTAAGTTTATAATTTAATTATTTTATGATTTCAAATTGTAATTATATTTAAATAATTTTTTTATTAAAATAAACACTTATATATCGTACAACGTTTAACAACATGAAATTTTATTAGCAATTTTTTTTATAAAAAAAACATAATATTGACTATAGTTTTATACCAAGATAACAACATAAAACCGAATATAATAACATAAATTCATAGAGGAAAGGATAAGGATACTCGCGTTAAACCACGAAATGTATTAATTGAATATTTGTGAGACGAATATGTTAACTCGAAAAATTAGTGATAATTATTTTATTAATTCTAAAATTAATTATTATGTTTTAATAAAGCTAGAAAAGTACTCGTGCAATGCAGCAAGATCTATCTCGATTTTAATGTTTCATTTTATTCTGTCTATGTCGATATAATACAAGTTTATGTGGTTTTGAGAAAGCGACAGTGTTTTCATTTTGAATAAAATATAAATTTAGAGATATCATAAAAATTTGAAGAAAAAAAAAAGATCGACATTAATACTAAATTAACTATCTAAAAGTTCTCATTTTTTTGTGTAATTTCGTTAATTCAATTTTTTTTATAATTCAATTTTAGGTTTAATAATAAAATAATTTATTTTTAATTTAATATATATTTTTTATAAAGATAATAATTAAGTATT
>NC_037529.1:11447772-11473810 GCF_001531365.2 Cynara cardunculus var. scolymus | reverse complement strand
TATTATTATAATATTAAATATGTTTTTAATGTATGATTAAAGTTGTTATTTTATTGTTCAATGGAACTATAAAATTTTGTAATTTTAATGTTTTAATGGTTATTTTGTTATTTAAAAAATAATATTAAAAATGACTTGATTTAAACATCTGGTCATGGTCAAAATTGCTCCATTTACTTATAAAAATGGAGGTCTACCCCAACAAAACCCTAGCTTCTAGATTCAACACCCTCGTCCCAAGAATCCACACCCCAACCCTAACCTATGATCCCCCTTGTTTCATCACTTTTAGCCAAATAGTCCTTTCATTTTCCTATCTGTAAAAATATTTATCAAGTGGGTCCGTCCAAGATAATTTCTTCGAATTCTGGCAATGGAAGTAGGGAAATGTTTTGCCTCTGATTTAGGGTTTTTGCAGAAGAACATGGGTTCTGAAGCTCTGGTTTTGGAGACCCTCTTGGCGTCCCACAGATCTCTTGCTTGCCTTCTCACGATGGTATATGCGTCGAATCCTTCCTTCGTCACCCTCATCTCTATCAACTATTTTTTTGACTTCTTTTTCTCACTCTAAACATCTGGTTTAATTTGCTGTTAATTTATCTGTTTCACGTAATTGGGGCTTTGTTTATTGAATTAAACGTTTTGCTGTTTATGTTTTTGGGTTTTTCATCACATATTCTGCGTAAACAATTTGTTTTTGTTAATTTTGTTCTTTTGCTAATTAGGGGTACTAAGTTATAATTAGAATATTGCTGTACGTGGGTGCGTACCAGGTATTTGATGCTTTGTTCCTTTGAGTTTGGACCCATGTTATTTGAACCTTTTGTTGCGATATCTAGCAAGTTAGGTTTTGCTTTAATTATACTTGCAGCCATGTGAAGAGGCCTTTGATTCTTTCGTGGGTGTGTTTATAGGACCTGGAAGTTGAGTTTGTAGGCCAATTGGTTCTTCATTGTGTTGGGTTTCCTTTAGTTTTTCCCTACGGTCCCTTGACGCTAAAAATCTCTAAACAAGGCACTGCTTTTAGCTTTGAAAGTCTTTTTGAGTTTGTGGAATCCCATTATATTACTCTTTAAAAGATCCCTTAGGAGAGAATGGAGGTTTCAACATTTATCGAGGAGAAATGGTTAAAGTCTACCCGATTTGGGACTCCAACAGGAAGTGCATTAGGACTTTGGTTGAAAAATCCCAATTTGTATGTTTCTCTTCTATGTGAAGCTGTTGGACCGTCCACTATCTTCCATTTTTTTCAATTAGCTGGTTTTTATGGATGGAGAGGAAGCAGGAGATGATTTTGTTTTCGCGTGCCTTTGTTTGAATGATACAAAGATCTTGTTATAATATGGACCCGTAAAACTGATATGATGCTGTGAGATATGAAGATCCACTTCAGGATTACTATGCAAACATGCATATCAAATTAACATATTGCCAACTTGAGATTGTAGTTTTAGGAGGATGAAAAGTTATTATTTTTCTGCTTGTTTGTCTGATATTTTTGGCTGATGCATTGCTTTTAGCTAAATACGACTATTATTGGTCTATGGGTGTCTTTCTATATGCATTGCAGAACTGTGGACCGGCCTCTTTAATGGCAATTTGTTGGGGTTTGGCATACAGTGTTCCTGAAACCAAATTCTCTAGTTGTTTTGCTGTAATATTTAGTTATCTACTGTGAAGCAACTAAACTTGGCTTTTGGATCCCGTTATGTTACTAACTTCTTGAATAAACTGTTTCGTTCGGCGTTGCTTGTCTTGTTACTTTCGTCCATGTGTGCATTATACCATGGTACATCCTTATTGGTTGACCTGTAGTTACATATATCTCTACTAATTTTTGTGGATATATAATACATTTACAAAAGAGCAAACTCGAACACGAATGTCTTTGTTTATGCTATATCATCCTAATGTCAGATGAGTGTGTACTGGCAGGCAGGATTTCTGCTCAAGGACACAGATACATTGGGAAATAGTCAAAGGTAGCACACTCTTCTCTGTTTTTGGTTAGAACATTTGGGGTAGTTAAAACTGTACTTTAACAATGGAAAATTTGCAGGTTTCCTTTTGCTGAGCTTCACAAGAGGGAGAAAACTGAAGCTGAAGAGAAAGATGGTAGTGACACAGAGGATGATGATGAAGATGAGGATGCAGAGGAGGCAGATGATGATGATGCTGCAGACGAAGATTTCTCAGGTGATGAGGGAGGAGATGACGATGATGATGATGAGGAAGGAGACCCTGATGAGGATCCAGCAGCAAATGGTAACCAAGGCAGTGATGATGACGACGACGATGATGATGAACAAGATAACGATGATGATGATGAGGAAGGAGACCCTGATGAGGATCCAGCAGCAAATGGTAACCAAGGCAGTGATGATGACGACGACGATGATGATGAACAAGATAACGATGATGATGATGAGGACGACGAAGAAGAGGAGGAAGATGAGGATGAAGAGGAACAACCACCTGCTAAGAAGAGAAAGTAGAGTAATGGTAGTTTGTTAGACTGGATGTTCCATTATCTATCAAGTATGTTGTAGGGAGAGGAAACATCATTTTGGATTCAACTTGTGCCTTTTGGGAGCATCAAAATCTGTTAGAATGGTGATATGTGTTTTTGTATTGTGCTAAAGATTGGTATTATGCATATATTCCATTTTCTGGGATGAATAATTTGTTTACTTTGCTGAAATCTGCTTGTTTTCAAGTTGTATGGTATTTTGTCCAAACCACTGCCTGTCTTCTGGATATCCCTTCATCTTCAAGGTAAGAATGATATGATGTTTAGAAATAGAAGAGACCTAAAAGGAATGATTTGGGTGCATTTGGTACGCGACAAAAACTTGTTATGCGTACCAAACAATGTAACTTCAAAGATGAAGTAGTTACAAAAAAGAATAGCTGAAAACTGCTGGACAAACATTGAAGAATACCAACATCTTTATGGATTATGAAAGCATACTCAATCTTTTATTATTGGATAGCATCCTACAAGAACATAAAACTAAAAGATTATGATCAACACATATATGCCATACAAGAATGGATTAAATTTTACAACTCAAAGGCTGATGTTGCTCCCTCCCAAATTGCCATTTACATTACTTCATTGCTGCATCCCTCATAATTCCTAAAACAAAAAATGCACAAGAATTACAAGCAGTTTTGGAGGAGGTTGCAATTTACAAACACAAACATTATGTGCATGTTGGATATGTAGTCTCGGTTTGCTATAGGAATTTGACATTTGACGAACAATAAACATGGTTCTTCATCATCTTTAGAGATAAACCAAATCAAACAGAGGCAGTATATCACACAGAGGTAGGGTTTTGGGCATACAGAACTTGACGTCATTTTGCAAGTTTGTCATCAAACTTTTTGGTAATACAAAACTCCATAAAACCATTGCCATTTCATCTCCCCGCTCTCATTGTGAAACGAATCATATAAAACCAATCACAGTTGCAAGCATTTGCAATAAGGGAAACAAACCCTATGGGTTGAAGGCGTAGGCTGTAATTCATCAAATATTACATGCTTGTAGATCCCTGAGAACATATGGTAAACCTACAAGTTCATGCAAGTCTGAAGATACAATTCATGATATGTGAAACATGGCTGCAACTTATATAAATTTACTCAGTAAAAGGCAAATAGATCAACTAACAAATGAGATCAAAATTACCGCAAATTCATTCCAAGAATTAGGTGATAAACCTCCTACTTTCTTGTGCAGAGGTAGATTAATGTTGAATCACAACAGAACAAGCCTTCATCAACAAATATTTGGTACTGATAATGGAAATGGGAGTAGGAATGGTAATGGGTAATCTCATTGCATTGATACTGGAGAAAGGTTGTTGCAAACCAACGACGTTTTTATATATAGGTTTGGGAGGTAAAATTCACTGCCATTTATGGAGCAATGGTTCATTACCCACTACTCTATAACGAGTCGTCCCATTATACCTCAGCTATCTTTAATCATTGGCATCCTCATTTGCCACTGTGAGAACATGTGGAACCCCTTCAATTACTCTCCAAAAAGTTTTTGAAAAGAAAAAGAGGTTCCAATATACATCGAGAAGAAGTGGTGCAACTACAATCTAATACCCCCAACCAAGCACCACTTACTTTTGTTAACTTCACATATCAAATACCAAGGTTCTAAATGGCTTGAGACATGACGGTGAAGCCAAACCTCAAGCCTTAGGAGCCACTACGTTTTTCAATGCATGACTTACAACAACAAATCACTATCATATATAAAATTATACATAAACATGTGTTTTATATTATTACTAATGATATTAAAACACACAATTACTTGATCATACATAACAAAATAAATTGATTGAACCCATAAAATTTCACTTACTAGTTACTAGGTATGACTGCAAATTGCATATTTTGAAGCCATGAAACAGGAACAAGCAGTTCCATTCCCTTTCAAGAACTCCTCAAGCCGTTCTTTACCTTTCCCAGGCTCGCTACTCTCACACCTAATATCTTACAGCATCCCAAATTCAAATCTTGATTCATTCCCACTCTTAAACCCATAAAAAAAAAACTCAAACCCTAACCCTAGACCGCAATCGTCATTGAGTTTCCCCAAAAGTCGCCTTTTACTCTTTTCCCAATGCTTGATGATTCCACCAAAAACAGTAATCACTACCCTCAAACACAAACCTTAACCGGGTGATAATTAAGAGGAGAGGCCAATCCGATGTGATTTGGAAGAGGTGGTGGTAGAGGATTGGTTGAAGTGGTGAAGAAGCGAGGTGGCGCCGGTGGGTTGGGAGGTGGAGGTGGAGGTGGAGGTGGAGGTGGCGGCGGCACGCTTGCGGGCTTCTTCGAGTTCTTCTTTGTCTTCGATTTTAACTTCGATCTTGCTTGGTTTTCTTCTCAGCATCTTTGGGCTTTGGAATTTGATTATTCTGACTTTTCGGTAGGGGTGATTGTGAAGCTTCGTTTATCTTTGAAATAGTTTTACTAACCGCCTTTGTTTTTTCTAATAGAATTTACGGTAATTTACGCTTTGTTAAAACCGGCGAATTTTGTTTTTATGGTTTCAAAATTACGGTTTTTATGTTATAACTAGTATGGCCAAACCGGCTCGGCTCGGGATTGTCGGATGACGGGGACCGACCAAGGACTGGTCTGGTCTGGGATCGGTAAGGACCGGTTATAGGACCGAAAATCTGGGACCGGTTATAGATTTGGGGTGTTTCGTGAGACCGGGACCGGTTATGGACCGGCCCAACCTAGCCCGATTTTTTAAAAATGTAACTATTTTTTTAGTCATTTTTTGACCTTTTTTTTGTATTTTTTGCTTTCTAAACGCTATATATAAGTGTCTTGGTTGAGAGATTTACATACCAAGTTTTCGATCCGCAAAAAAACATTCACAATTATCGTTTCTTGCTATATTTTGTAAGACAATGTAATTTTAATTATAATGGAACGCATTTTTAAAGTGTATTTGAGTGATCCAATTATAAATTTTATAATGTATTAAAAATATATATCATTAAAAAAATAAAAAAATTATTTTTTAATGACCGGGACCGACGGCCCATAACCGGTTACAATAATGTTTGACAGGGCTCAACTTTTTCGTGCGGGACCGGAACCGGTTATGGCTGGTTATGAGAAATCTTGGGACCGGTTGGGACCGGCCTAGCCCGACCCGAGACAGGTTTTTGGCCATCACTAGTTGTAACCGTACATTGTGTAGTGATAATATCATCTTCAAAAAGGAATGTTATAAACTAAAATTTTATTTTAAAAAAATGTGTGTGTTAACTATTCATTAACATTAAAAGTTATTAAGAGAAGTTGACAACAATCTTAGAACCGTATGCTATTTTAAGTTCTTTAACTATGCTCGAGAACGGTGTTGCAATGTACTTTACAAATTTTTGACTAATGTTAGTAGTTTGTTTAACTTAAAATCACAGTTTTAACTGAAATCTCATCTAAGGTGACAAAGTCACAATTTTAATTTTTATAACAAATTTAATTGAAATATCATTTGAAGTTATGAAAAAAAAACATTCTATAACATTAATGAAAATTTGAGTTATGCGTAAGTTGTAACAACAGTAATAGAAACTCAAGACGATGCATGAAGAACCATATTACCAAACTAAGATAATGGATGTTCCCTTGTAAAACAATAAAATTAATATCAAGTGGGGTCGATGACCCACATATAAGATATTAAACTGATAAAAACAAATACTACATTTTATCATAACATTCTATAATATTTGAATTGTAAATTAGAGAGGTGCGTCAAGTCTTAATAATAGCAACACCAAGGCGATGGTTAAATAACTATATCACCAAGTAGTATAATGGGCATTCTCATATAAAAATTAAAATACCAAGTAAGTTGAAGATTCAAATATTATATATCAAACTAAGAACATATAATATACTTGATCTAAACAAAAACCTAAGATTCATGACAGATATATAAACTAAAAACATGTACTATATTTGATCTTAAGCAAAAAGTCAAGATCTCAGGAAAAAAAATGTTTGTTCCATTTTTAGTCATTTCTTTTTGTAACAATCTCCTTCTTGTCACTTTCATTCCATCATCCAATGCAGGATGCAAGCAATATTGAGAAAAAAATTGGTCATTTTTTTTGTATCCACCTCCCACGTGCCTCTTTCATTCTTTGATCCAATTGGGATTCAAACAATAATGTGAGAAAAAAATGATTTATAATGCTTAGTAGTTGTCACCAGATTATCCATGGTTATTGTTTTTATATGGATAAAGATAAATATATAAAAATATAGATTATAGATATATAAATATTGTTTTTACAACTATAACTTCTACCAATTTTATGGTGTTGATTTATTGTCAACTTTATGTTATTTTTTATATTAGTTTCTGGTATACATTTTTTTTAATAAAAGATGGTTATCCAAAAAATAAGTCAACCTAAAAGTTGCACAAACTCTCTTAGTTTTGAAAGATATCTAACTCCTTTTAATATTCACTTATTTTTTATTATTTGGTTGGTTTTGATTAAATGAAAATTATGAAGAATTTATAATTGTTTGAATGTGGATTTTTGGGATGAATTGATGTTATCTGTATCTGGTTACTTGTTATGTATACAAGTCTTGTACTGAGATTATGTGGAAAAATTTGGTAGCTATTTTTGTAATGTAGCTTTTGTATGTAGTGGGACCAAATGTGTAATTTGTATTTCATGATATATGAAATATGTGGTTATATACAAATGTGATCTTGGAGTGTTACAAGTTTTGTATCAGAGCCTGAATTTAAGAGATTTAGGTATTCAACATGATGCCTAGTCTTAAACTTATTATTTGTATATTAAGGGTCCTTGACATATGTAGATCCTTTTGAAATAAATATGATGGGTCAAAGAAATGATATGTAAGGTAAATTTAAATTACAACTGGCCAATGTAATCATGGGTTTACCAGTACATATGTGTGCTTGGATACATTATTATATTTGGAAATGTAATTATGTGAATATTAAATTTTCTAAATGACAGATGGCAAGTCAATCTAGAAGGTCTGAAAGGATCGCCCTCATAAGCCCAGACGAGAGAGAAAGTTCACCCGAAAACGTTCCTGAAAATCTTCCAGTGGGTCGGGGTAGAGGAAGAGGTCGAGGCAGGGGACGTAGAAGAGGAAGTAGTAGTCATCCTGAAGTTCGTCCAGATCAAGGTGAATTTATTCAGGAGAATATTAATGAAGAACCAATTCAACATATTGAGTATGTTACTCGTGATATGTTAGCAAATTGAGAAATACTTTGACTCATATTTTGGGAGTACCTGCCAGAGTGGAAACAAAGCGAGTAAAGATTAACATGCAAATCCAATATGCAAATACGAGAGGGAGTGATATCAAGATGTTTTTAACGTGTAAACCCCCAACTTTTTCTGGAGAAAGAGATCATTTAAAAGCAATGTGCTGGCTGAAGGAAATTGAATCAATATTTAATGCAAGTAAGTGTTCTTATGAACATCCGGTCACATTTGTCGTATATATGCTTAAGTTTAATGCTTTATATTGGTGGGACGTTGAATCTTTGGCAAAATCCAATATTTTACAAACTATGTATTGGATGGAGTGTGTTGATCGTTTCAAGGAACGATTCTGTCCTAAAGCGGCAGTAAGACAATTGGAAGAGAAATTTTTGAAGTCAGAGCAAGGTAATCAAACGGTAGAGAGAATACAGAGAAGTTCATCGAACACTTTCGTTTTGCTGAACATTATATCTCATCCGAGTCTCGTAAAGTTGAGAGGTATATTTGGAGATTAAAACCTTCGATCCGAGAATTTGTGATTACGATGAACCCCACTACTTTCCCATTGGCAGTACATGCAGCTAAAACAACTGAAAGGAATAAGAACTGGCAAGGGGAAGAAAAGGTAGTGGAAAAGAGGAGGTGAGAGGGGTCTTCAACAGAGTCTAGAAGACCAAAGTTTGTGAAAACAGAGAATCACCCGATTCAGTAATTCAGTGAACAACCCTGCCAAAGATGTCACTGTGCTCATCAAAGTGATTGTGATATGAATCAAATAGTTTGTTTCGGGTGTGGAAAATCGGGGCGCATCTCCCGAGATTGTTGGATGCCTCAACATTGCTACCAGTGTGATTCTTCAAATCACATTGCCCTCAGTTAAAGAATCCAAGACTAACTCTTGGTGGAAACACTCCAAGTACTTGTGGGGGAGTCAACATTAGGATGGATGAATCAGATAGAGCAAGGAACCGATCATTTCATACGTCGAGGGGGGAGGCAGAGGAAATTCCCAATATGGTGACAATTACATTTCTTATAAACTCAGTATATGCAAAGGTGTTATTTGATTCTGGTGCCAATTATTCGTTTGTATCACCTTTATTTGTTGGGTGTTTATACATGAAATCTGTGCCACTAGACTATGCCTTAGTTGTTGATATTGCTAACAATAGTCAAGTATATGTTACCCATGTTTTTAATAACCACCAAATTGAGGTTGAGGGGTGCGTGTTACTGATTCGTTTATTTCCGATGTCGATAAGGAAATTCGATGTTATGGTGGGAATGGATTGGTTGACAAAGAATCAGGCCAGCATTGTGTGTAATAAAAATATGATACACATTGATTTACCCGGGAAAGGACCAATTTTGATTTATGTTGATCAGTGGGATCATCACACCAACCTGATATCTTTTACGAAAGATTGAAAGTGTGTTCAGAATGGGTGCCAAAGTTTTCTGGCTTATATGGTCGATACAAAGAAAGAGAAAGGTAAACAAGAATCCATTCCAATCGTTTGTGAATATCCCGAGGTATTTCCTGATGAATTGACTAGTTTACCTCCTGACCAATCAATTGAGTTTAAAATTGATCTAACGCCCAAGGCGGCACCAATGGCTAGGGCACCATACCGTTTGGCACCATTTGAATTGAAGGAGTTAATGACCCGGCCGAAAGAGTTGCTTGACAAGGGCTTTATTAGGTCGAATACATCTCTTTGGGGTACTCCCATTTTATTTGTCAAAAAGAAAGACGAGAGGATGAGAATGTGTATCGACTATTGAGAGTTGAATAAACTGACTATAAAGAAAAAATATCATTTTCCAAGAATAGATGGTTTATTTGATCAACTAGTTGTGGCCAGTTACTTCTCCAAAATCGATTTGCGATTAGGATATCATCAGTTGAAAGTCAGGGACAAAGATATTGCTAAAACTGCGTTTTGAACTAGATATGGACATCATGAGTTTTTGGTCATGTTGTTCGGTCAAACCAATGCTCTAGCAGAGTTCATGAATTTGATGAATAGGGTATGTAACAAATATCTTGATAAATGTGTTATTGTATTTCCTGATAATATTCTTATATACTCACAATCAGAAGCTGAGCATGTTGAACATCTTTATCTAATTCTTAAACTTTTAAAGAGAGAAAAATTGTACAGAAAGCTATCAAAAGTAAGAGTTGATCCTGCAAAGGTTGAGGCTATTGAAAGATGAGAAGTACCGAGAACACCCACCGATATTCGTAGTTTCTTGGGTTTAACGGGGAACTATCGAAAATTTATTCAAGACTTCTCACGCATCGCAGCACCTTAGACCAAACTAACAAGAAAAAGCGTTACGTATGAATGGGAAGATGATCAGATTAAAGCTTTCTAGTTATTAAGAGATCGATTATGCAGTGCTCTAATATTATCGCTACTAGATGGGTCGGAAAATGTTGTGGTATACGGGATGCTTCGAAGTTGGGTCTGGGATGTGTATTGATGCAGCAGGGGAAAGTTATCGCATATGCTTCCAGATAATTGAAGGATCATGAGAAACAGTACCCTACATACGATATGGAGCTTGTTGTCGTTGTTTTCGCTTTAAAGATTTGGAGACATTATCTATTAGGAACTAAATGTCAGATTTATACTGATCATAAGAGTCTTCAACATTTATTTAACTAGAAGTAATTGAATATGCGGCAAAGACGATGCATCGAACTGGTGAACGATTATTATTATGAAATTCTTTATCACCTCAGGGAAGCAAATGTGTTAGATGATGCGCTTAGCAAAAAAGAAAAGAGTAGAACGATTAAAGCCACAACGTTAAAGCAAACCTAATCCCTAACATTTTTAACGAGATTTTGAGATGTCAAAATGAAGCAGTTAAGGAAGAAAATTTCAAAGCTGAAAGAGTTGGAGGAATATTATCAAACCTGACAAAGAATGATAGAGGAATTCTATGTTTCTAAGATAAAATCTGAGTGCCACGTTTTGGGAATAACTGCGAGTTAATTCTAGACAAAAGTCATAGATCTCAATACTCGATTCATACATGTACCAATAAAATGTACAAAGATTTAAAATCATTCTATTGGTGGCCGGGTTTGAAGAAATATATTACAGAATACGTGGAGCGATGTTTGACGTGTCTACAGGCAAAGATTGAACATCAACGACCATATGGGAATTTGTAGTCTTTGGAAATTCTTATGTGAAAATGAGATCATATCACGATGGATTTTATCATAAAGTTGTCGCGAAATCCAAAGGGATATGATGTCATATGGGTTATTGTAAATCGTCTAATGAAATCTGCACACTTTCTACCGATTAAAGAGAGTTATCCTTTAGAAAGGCTTGCGTATATTTTCATCAAGAAAACAGTGACTTGTCATGTTGTTCCCTTATCAATTGTTTCAAATAGAGACAGTAGGTTTACCTCAAAGTTTTGGGAGAGCTTTCAAAGATCCATGGGATCTCAGATTCGGTTGAGTACGACATATCACCCTCAGACAGACGCCAGAATGAAAGAACAATTCAGACCCTCGAAGACATGTTGAGAGCTTGTATCATCGACTGTGGGGGATCATGATAGAATTATCTGTCTTTGATTGAATTTGCTTAGAATAACAGTTACCATTTCAACATCCAAACGACACTGTATGAGGTTTTGTATGCCATAAAGTGTAAAACGTTGTTGTGTTGGAATGAAGTGGGGGGAAACAATTAGTTGGTCCAGAGATTATTCAGATAACAACTCAAAAGATAGATCAAATCCAAGAAAAAAATAAAGACAACTCAGGACCGACAAAAGAGCTATGCCGACAGATGCCGAAAACCAATTGAGTTTCTGGTAGAAGATTTCGTGATGCTGAAAGTTTTTCCGTAGAAGGGTATTGTATGGTTTGAGAAAAGAGGTAAACTTAGTTCAAGATACATTGGGTCGTTCAGAATCTGTAAAATGATTAGTACAATAGCGTATTAGTTAGAGTTTCCTGAAGAACTCGACGCTATTCACAACATTTTCCATGTTTCAAACTTGTGAAAGTGTTTGGCTGATCCAAATATGATTGTACCACTACCGAAGGTTCAGATTGATAATAAGTTGAATTTCATGGAAACCCCAGAGGCTGTCACTAACCGGAAGACAAAAGTATTGAAGAATAAAAAAATCAGTCTGGTGAAAGTCCAGTGGCGTATTCATAAGGGTCAAGAAGCTACTTGGAAACTAGGGTCGAAGATGATAGCTAAATACTCTCAGTTGTTTGATTGAATGAATTTTGGGACAGAATTCTTTTGAGGGGGGATAACGTGATAACCGAGTTTATCAGTTATAAAGTTCGGGGTTGTTTTCGAATAATGGTGGTAAGTTGAGGGATTTATTTGGTTAATGTGCTTAAATTGTTTTTAAACCCCACCGCCTCTTAATTGTTTGTGTTTGTTATTTGAGATAATTATTTTATCTCATTGGGGTTGAGAAAGTAAAAAAGAAAGAAAAGTGGGTAAAAAGTTATGTGTGTTCTTGAGTGCGAAGCAAAATCGAAACCAAAAAGGCAAGAAAGAAGTTGATTATGTGATTCTTGTTTTAGATATTTGTCGTTGTTTATCTATTTCTTTGTGATCATAAAGTGAGTTTTAATTTATAACTTTCTATCGTACAGTGTTTGACAGAAGCATATGGTTTTATATGTGGGAAGTTTTGAAAAATGTCTCTATGCTATTTTTAGCATAATTTTATATTTTGATATGATTTTATCATCTGATTGTAATAAGGATGACATAATCAAGAGATTGATATAAAATATAATAAGGGGAACATAATTAGGAGATGGGTATATTTTGTAATAAGGATGGCATAATCAGGAGCTGAGTATATTGGGATAAAAACATAAAAAATGATGATATTTTGATCATGGGATTCTGTTATCGCATCTATATGATGCGAAGAGATTGATTTTATCGCATGAGTGTGATGCAATGAAATTGGGATAAAATTAAAGTGTTGGTTATTGCACCATTGTGATGCGACATGTTGAGTTTTTCACATCTATATGGTGTGATAAGTTACTGTTATCGCATCTTTATGGTGCGATAATGTGTGTTTATCGCATCTGTTGGATGTGACAAGTTGGGTGATCGCATTCTTGAGATGCGACAAAGGAAGTTATTGCATATAATTGATGCGAAAAATTTGGGTTATTGCAACAATGAGGTGTGATAAGCTTGATGTATTTTTATAGTTGATGCGACAAGTTATGCATAATGCGATAAATGAGTTACTTTATTGTATTGATGCGAGTGTGTTGTCTCATCATTTTGATACGACAAAAGAGGTTTATTTGATAAAATATTGTTTATTTGTTATTTATACAAATATGGGCTTTATAAAAATGTTTTGATAATTTTTACCCTGTGGTCGGTTATATTTTACACATTTAGATTTAATGAAATTGGGCCACAAAGCAAGTATACAATACGGCCCAACGTCGTCTTTCCAAGTAATAAAGTGGTACAAGTACCGGATTATCGTCCACGGAGATTGTAGCCAAAGTTAGATTAGAGTCCAATGAAAGAGATGATTTCCGATGACGATTTTGAAGGCTTTTGCTTGATTGTAAGGTGAATTAAAACAGAATACATAATATATAAAAGAAGCAAGGGTGTAAGACTTAAGGTGAGACCCAAACACAAATTCCAGCAGCCAATGCTATAGGAATGCTATAGCAAGCAGTGTTTCGAAACTAAGTTCCACCATCTATTTTGAAGGCATTCCTCTCGGACTTCACCATTGCACTATCTTATAGCTTTCCACCCATATATCTATGTGGTGTCCGGACCGGGGATAGTGACACGATGTGTTTTCAAAATATATGGATAAACAAATCTCTTTGTTAAAAATCACTCTCTCGAGTCGATTCCCATATCATTCGAGTTGGCGTGTTCTTGATAGTTCATCTCTGAATCTATCATACTTTGACACTTTCGAAGAGTGACCAACCCGTCGGGAGTTAAGTTTTGAAAAACATAAATGACAAGYCTCCTTGTCGGCAAYYTTCTCAAGKCTACCTCTTATGTCATTCAAGTTGACGTGCTTATTAATGGCTTATCTCTAAGTCCATTGCACTTTAACACTTTCAAAGTGATCAACCCGTCAAGAAGTGTGTTTGGTTTTATAAAAACTCGAATGAAACAATGGAACGCCGTTTACGAAAACACTTAGCTACTTTCGTTTGGTTTGAAAATCTCACTTTTCTGTCTCACACCCAAGCTATAAAAGCTTAGATATTCATAACGAAAAGTAAAAAAATAAATGACGGAAAATAAAGACATAAACGTAAATTGCGTAAAGTAAAYRACGAGAAAATAAATGACGAGAAAGTAAATAACGAGAAAATAAATGACGGGAATGTAAATTGCGAGAATGTAAATGACGAGAATGTAAATTGCAGAAATTAAAGAACGAAAGTAAATAACAAGAAACGTAAAGGAACATAAAATAAAGAACAAGAAATTAAAAGATGAAGGCTTAAATTCTAGAACTTGGATTTCTCAAAAGTTACTTTCAAAATCAGCCCTAACTAGCTGATTTTGATCTTGAATATATGTTATATGGTGTGTGGAAATCACAAGGCTAAGCCCCCTATTTATACCCAAAGCCTTGCACAAAACAACAAAGGTATTAACCACTAGATAATGTCCAAAAGTTAATAAAATGGAATCTTAAGTACAAGATGACATCTTAATTCAAAAATCCCTGATTTAAAAAATCTTCCAGCTATAATCCAGTTGTCCTCCATTCAGCATCCAAAAATCAGCAGCTTAATCGTTAAGCTCTCGTAAAACCGTGCACGTAACAAGTGGTTGCTGCTGCAATGTTGTAGCATCAGACTGTTTTAGCAAAAATTCTCTGTTAGCTTGTATCTTTGCATCCCAACAAGTTTAACCACAATATTTTTAGCTCCATAACAAATGTATACAGAAATAAACCAAAATGACTCAAAGTGAGAATGAAAGGAAACTAATTTTAACTAAAAAGACGTAAAACGGATGCATTATGTGTTGAATTCTCAACACATGTCACCCTGTAGTAGCAATCAATAGGATTTCTCAATAGATCTTATGGTTTAACCCTCATTTTGGTGTATTAAAATGTGCATTACAGGTCGAGCACAATCAGATGATAAGGGGAAAGGAAAATTATGGAGAATTTATGATTGCTTGAATGTGGATTTTTGGGATGAATTGATGTGATATGTACTTGATTACTTGTTATGTATATAAGTCTTATACTAAGACTATGTGAAAAAATTTGGTAGCTACTTTTGTAATGTAACTTTATATTTAGTGGGACCAAATGTGTAATTTGTATTTCACGATATATGAAATATGTGGTTATATGCAAATGTGATCTTGGGGTGTTACAAAGCACCACCTATTATCAATCAGAAATGAAATAAAACTTCAGACCTCAACACATCCTAAAAAACAAATGACAAGTTAGCACCAAACCAAAACCAACCAACATATGTACCAACTATACCAATTAAATTGGTACGAATTACAGTCGGTTGGCAGTACTGTACCAAATATGCAAACTCGGTTAGTACACGATACATACCATGGTATCGACTTTTTAATTATTTTTAAATTAAATTAATTAGTTATGAATATGATTATTGATTTTTGAGTTTTATATTATCGACATTCTTGTTTGGGTATTTGAATGTTTGGAAGTTTTATTTCTTGCAATAAAAACCTTAAACATTATATTTATAACTTGCAACCTCAAAAAACATCACTTGGAATTTGAAGAAAATGACACATTTTCATGTATGTGATTTCAAGTTGATACAAGACCAGTACCAACTGAAAAAATTCGGTATCAAGTATAATTGGTTAGTATACGGTATATAATTGATATGTAAAATTATATACCGTATACTAACTTAGTATACGGTATATAATTTTACATATCAATTACTCTTGATTGATACATAATAGCAGGGAAAAAAACCTTAATATCGTATTAAGTTCACTCTAAAGATGCATACAACGATGCTTGTTATTTTAGTATTTTTGAGTCTATTGAATTAATTTATTGACATATGTTATTCTTTTACTTCCGTGTACGTTGAAAGCTTACATACCGATAACGCATTAAATTTACATACTGAAAATGCATTAAATTTCGATTTAATTTTTATCAAATATGGGAATGTTTAACGATCAAATGACTTTCTCATTTCGTATACAAATTCTTTACTTTGTATTAAACAATGCTAAAATGGTAATTGAGTAATATAAGTAAATTAATCCTATTTTTTTTTTCTAAAAATTTATAATAAAAAATATTTTGATAATTTTTTTTATTAACCAGGATATCGAACCTGCTATGCGAGCCGATTAATCTCAGAGCGACCACCTGCTTTACAGATAGTCCGGAGTCACCGTATTTGAACCTCCGTGGCAAAGGATTTTTATTCCTCTTTGGATTTGAATCTGGGACCTCTTGTTACTTTTGATCTTTGAGTCAAGCTCAAACCAATCAGGCACCACCTTTATGGTTTAAAAATATTTGAGTCAAGCTCAAACCAATCAGGCACCACCTTTATGGTTTAAAAATATTACGCTAGAAGGAGGGCTTGAACCTCCGACCTTGTGGTTAACAGCCACACGCTCTAACCAACTGAGCTATTCCAGCTTTATTTTTTTTTAATATTAATTAGATTTAAAACCTTCTAAATGTGTGTTGTAATAAATTTATAGAACGTTTTTGGGCGTCCTAACAAGTTTTTAGAACATTTTTATAGAAAAAACATCGTATTAGCTATTTACCCGACACTATTTGAAAAAAGGTTCTATAAAAATATGCGTGCATATGACACTTCTCAAAATATTCTATGAAATAGTTAATATGATGCTTTATATTAAAAGTGTCCTTAAAATCTCACCCAAAAGTGTCTATAAGCTTATTACAACACTCCTGTATATAAAACGTTTTATTTTGCTAAATCTTATAAACCGATCTATTGAGACACCTAAAAATTGTTAACTTCTAATAACCCAATTTTATTATATTGATTCATGACAACAATTATGTATATAAAATGTGGGGGTGTTTGGTTAGAGGTATTAAACTGTTTGAGAATAATAATGAAATAAACTGTTTGATTTTATCTATACTATATTATAAAGCATTTGACAAAAACTCTTAAAAACCATTTTTTATGCATGAAGTACTGTATATTGATGTTTATTACTTAAAATTCAAGATTACAAGTAAATTATGTATAAGTACAATTTATTAAAGTTCCATGTTTGAATTCGTGTAACTAACTGTAGATAAACACAATCAAATAGAGGATAAAAATCTCATTTTAAAATATAAAAGATCTAAAATACAATTAGGATAATTATTGAGTTCTAACAAAATAATTAACTATTATCTTTAAAAAAAAATTATATTATTAAACCAAATATAAATTACTTCGTTATTGAACTTCAATTAAATTATAATTAAAAAAATGAATTAAAAATTTTACAAAAATGAGGATTTTTAAATAGTTGATTTGATACTAATATCGATATATTTTTGTCAAATTTTGATGACATCTTCAAATTTATATTTTTATTCAAAAATAAGAACATAATCTTTTTTTTCAAAATCACATAAGACCATATTATAACATCGATTGAGATAAAGAATAAAATGAAATATTAAAATCAAGATGCATCTCGCTGCATTGCACGAATACCCTTCTAGTATAATATAATGAGTTCATTCCTCCTCCATAAAACCAACTTTTCATTAGAGGAATGAAAAGTCACTTCCATTTTTAATCCCTGTGATTTTCATTTTTATTTCTCAAACTGAACCAAGAGCCCTCCATATTAGAATGAAAAGTAGAGTTTACTTGAATTTATGGTAAAATTGAAATAATAAAAAGAAATTGAGAGGTCGTTTACATAAACACTTATCCGGATTAATATGGATGCACAATCAGCACTGTTTTAACTCCAAGTTAAACGTTTTTATTTTACCATGTTCTACAAGCACAAACTTTTATGATTGAGGTAATGCAATATTTATCAAAATTTGCTGCTCAGCTGGAAAATGGGCATGCTGATTTTATCTAAATACAAGATAAGTCTCGGGTTTGATCTCAGGCTCCTCTGCGATCCTCGGCTGCTGAGTTAGTCGAAAAATGCAAAAAATCTGCCTTGATAAGCTCACAATTATTGTATATGTCTGGAATTGAATCAAACCCTGAACAGATGAGATATTCCACCACATCCTCAAGATCTCAACCAATAGGGCATAACCCGTGGTTCTCATTACTCCCTTCATGACTTCGTCACGGATAATTAAACCATTAATTTATCGTGTTAGACTAATACACTTGCACATAATTAATACACATTCACAATTAAACATTACGTTTCTTCACGTATTAGAAATTCTCGAGTATAAATCAAGTCATAATTTATGAAATCCAACCTAAAAGATTTGCATTTTAATTAATCCATGGGTGGTTCAAAAATCTTAGTTTCATTTTCATTTTCATTCTCATGCATTTGCATGGCAATGGTGGTAGCCCTAGCTAACCAAGGACCAACTTTCGATCTCGACTCACCACAAAAGGCGAGCATCATAGACTGTCGAGCTGCGTTTTTGAGCATAGGAGATTGTTTTCTCGAAGCCAGAAGAGCTTATTCACGTGGTGAAACTCGAATCCTTCCGGGCCCAGTTTGTTGTAGAGCTGCTCAAGAATTGAATTCAGGGTGTTGGCCAAATATTTTCTTTGGTTTTAATCCATTTTATCCTCCGATTCTTCAAATTTTTTGTTCTGGGTATCAAATTGGACCGCCACGAGGCCCTTCGGTGCAGCCCAAGCTGGGGAACAAATAGGAATTGGTCTTAATTAACCACACATATATCTGAAAGTGAATTAAAGCAGTGAGATCGATCTCAGCGTCATCTTTCCAAAGAGTGTAATCTAATATGAAGTAAATAGTTATTTTAGCAGTTTGACTGTGCAAATGCTATGCATTTTGTGCCGTTAAAACAATACTTTAACTTACTTGAGTATGACTACTACACACACACACACACACACACACACACATATATATATATATATATATATATATATGTGGAATATGTATTATTTAATAATGAATAATGGTTGAAAATATTTCATTATGTGTATATCACATGATTATATATAACGCGAGAATACCTATATCATATGTGATTTTTGGCTAAAATCATATTTGATTTAGGTCCGGTCACCAAACTTTCAGGTGCATGCCTGTCTTTTGATTGAACATGAACCGAATGTGATTTTTAGTCTTAGATCACATCTGATATAGACCTTGTTCTCTCTTATTTTAACTACGTTTTTATTTGAATATTAGTATCCTTTTCTTAACCATAAGGGTGGTGCATGATTAGTTTGAATTTGGGCTCAAAAGGTCAAAAGTCCCTGGAAGTCCCAAGTTCAAAAATCCAAGGAGAACAAAAATCCCTTTGTGGACACGTTGGTTCAAATGCGGTGTAATCACGAAACAGATGGTCGTCCTGTAATTAGTCAGCTCGAATAACGAGTTGAATATTCGGGTTAATAATTTTCTTTCTTCTGAATTTGCAATGTCAAAAAAATATTGCCTTAAAAAGACAGTTTGCGACAGGGAATTCCATCAATTGAAGTATTGCCTTCTAAATTTGGAGGTATAAATGTAACTTATTTTGTTTCATATTTTATGAAACTTAAAAACTTAAATTTTGATGTTTATAATAAAACATTTCAAACAAAAAATTAAATTTAATAACATTTTTAAGAATGATTTTTTTAATTTGTTTATAAACTTAGGGGTCATTTACTCAAATACTTACCCGATAAGCGTTTATCTGTAGGAGTCAACACTATGATCTATTTTACCAGATAAGATTGTATTATATTAAAACGGTATCGTATGCAACAATTTACCCGGTTAACGCTTACCCGGATAAGAGTCATCACCATCACTTACCGAGTAAGACCTTCTATCCTTATTATCGTTCTTACCGAGTAAGATTTTCAGCCATTGTCATGTGCATCAGGTGAGGAAAGTTATCCGATCCACACTTACCGGGTAAGTATAAAGTAAACGACCCCTTGTTAATTAAACCATGCGATATATTATGTAGATTCCTCAAAATCGAGCTTTTGAAAGTAAAAAAAAAATACGTTGTATTTTCATTCATTTTGTCATACATAAAAATACCCTTTTTCAATGAAGGTTTCTATTTCTGAATGCAACAAATCTATGAGCAAAGAATTTCGTATTTAGCTGCAAATAATGAACACATTATTTTCATATAAATATAAAATATTATTATATATTTTGTAAGAATTAAGGATTTTAAATAGATTATAATTAAAGATGTAATACAAAAAGAATTCAAGTGGAAGTGCTTAATTAATACTCATTTATGGCATTGCTTAAATAACTGTGTTTTTCTTTTCCAAATCTTTCTAAAACTGTTTTCATATATACCATATATCATTTACAACTATAAATGCATATATATATATATATATATATATATATATATATATACACACACAAAAAAAAAACAAAAAATATAAAAAAGAAAGAAATAGGAAAGAGAGGATTCGAGAGGCCCGTAAGGATCAAGATAAAGACGAATGAGTCAACTTGATATTTTGGTATTATCGTAACAAAGAAGAACTTTCAGATTCTTTTATTCGTATCTTCAGAGCAGATTGAATTGGAAAGTAAGAAGTTTAAAACTTTCTATTACATATCCGGTCCAACAACCAGTATTTTGGTGTTTTTGCTTGAGTTGTACGAGATGAAAGTTTCATATACGGTTCTTAGAGGGAGGATCGTGGTAAGTATGATGGTTCTAATGATAATCCTACATGTATTTTCGTGTCTTTTCTGTTCAATAAAAAATGAAAAATTATAATTCTATAGGGAGTGGATGTGCAGAGTTTCAAATGAATTGGCTTATTTGAAAAAGACAATTTTAGTAAAATTGAACTGTCTCAATTACATGGCAATCACACCAAAAATTCGAGTTCCTTTTGGATTTCCTTCTTGATCAATCACAACTGCAACATTATCATCATATCGTATTATCATACTGTTGTCACGTTTAAGTTCTTTACAAGTACAGACAAGTACAACTCTGACCACTTATGATCTTTCTAAAAGCATGTTTGGGACTGCGTCTTTGATCGCAACAACAATAACATCACCAATATGAGCATATTAACAGTTGCTAGCTCCTATGAGGGGCTTTAAATTAGTAGAAATGATCAAAGAGTACTTCTCACGGAGTTATTTGTTTCGATCTCCATTTTTCTACCTGTAATAGGTATATATATATATATATATATAGGGTATATTTCTTTTACAACCTTGTGCATTTGTACAATCTTTGCAACCCAATTAATTGAGATATTTATAGAAATGATTGGAGTTCATTTATTATGATTTGAATATTTATGGAATATGAATAGAGTTTATTAATTATGATTAATACTTTATATTAGGAAACAATTAATTGATTAAAAATTGAATGGTTGATATGAGGGTTGTATAGGGTGTAGGAATGACAAATGGTGTAGAATAACATCCCTCTCTCTCTATATATATATATAAGTTCATAAATAACATTAAAGAATTTTTTTTGAATGAATAAATTCGTTAAAAACCTCCCCACCAAAAAACACCTATAAATACCACCATTTTCTTTCGCTTTCAACCAAAACTCTCACAAATACATTCATCATCATCCATGGCTTTTCGAAAATCATCGATATCGGTTCTCGTCGTTTCTTTGTTTGCAACACTGCTAGTCTTTTCGCCATCAGGACTAGCTCAAGACCTAACACCAGGGTTTGGGTTCAATCCACCACCTTCCCTACCGCCGTTGGAACAATGTTGGTTGTCTATAGAAGAGATCGGAGGTTGTTATTCTGAGGTTTATACTGCTTTCTTGAACGGAACAATAGGAACAACCATCGGCCCTGCATGTTGTCTTGCCATCAAGGACATAACTACCGATTGTTGGCTCCACATGTTTCCTAATGCCCCAACTTTCCCTTCCTTACTAGATAACTACTGCAAACGCTATCAGGTTGGACCACCAACCTCTTCCAATGAACCCGATAACTAATTATAATCAAAGCATGCATGCACCACGTGGCTATGGCTAGCCGGATTTTCGATTTAAGGTTTTATTATTACTCTTTAATTAGATCATTATATTTATCAGTTTCTTTTAATTTGCCGATGTTGGAAAACCGTATTAGTGTTCCTATCTTATAAGAGTTTATTTCTACGTTATGTAATTCACTTTTATTATTATAATCTAGAGTTTTTTAATATGTTAACAAATTAATGTGGATTTTCATTTTCATTTATGGTTATGATATATATATATATATATATATATATATATATATATATATATGTTTTTGATTAACCTGGATATCCAACCTGTTATGCGAGCCGACTAATTACAGGGCGACCACCTGCTTTGCAGATAGCCCGAAGTCACCGCATTTGAACCTCCTGGCCACAAGGAGATTTCTATTCCTCATTGGATTTGAACCTGGGACCTCTTGGTACTTTTGACCTTTGGAGCCAAGTTCAAACCAATCAAGCACCACCCTTGTGGTTGTTATGATACATTATTGATAACATGGACCAAGGGTTTTTTGTGAGACCCGTAAGACCAATTCTCGACCATTGAATTAGATCTACAATCTGAATATTTATAATCACAAAATTGCCACGAGACTTCTCAATAATCACAAAATTGCCACTGTGTAACGTTAGATCATTAGCTTATAAAGTTGATCAATGAACATAAATTAATCTTACAATTCTCACAAAAAAACGTTGATCTCACATGAACCCAACCCAGAATATCAGACAGTTAATTATATGTGGAATTTAATCATTTATATCTTCTCAAACCATCATGTTCAAACACATGGTCAATTAAGTATGCATATTCATAAAAACACTCTGAAGAAATCGTCAACATTTTTTTTAAAATCAAGGTTTTGGTGATTTTTATTCCAACAGATTTTCCAAAACATTCAACCTATTTGACTGAAATGATTTTCAGTCATTCTACCAATGAGATTGCTTGAAATTAAATATTTAAGAGAAAGAAAAAATATTTTACTAATATAATTAATAGTGTAATATTCAAAACAACAGGCTTTGTACAGTGTTCATAGACCACCGTCACTCCATTATGATATTCATAACCAAAACCCAAGAAGATGCCTAATATACGGCAAACGCAACAAATAAACACATTAATAAGGCTCAAATCGAAAACCTGAATTAACCGACATAGGAATGGTGTTAAACCACCTCGATTATTTCAAAAACCACTCAATAGTATACCTAAAGCAAACCCCTAAAACAATGCTTCGAACCTACCTCAAATCAAGAAACAAAGGAAAAAATCAACAAGGCATAAAACAGTTCTTGACGTGACTTGTGTCGTGACTAAAGTCGCTTGAGCGACTGTTTGACAATTCCAAACTCGCCACAAATGCAAATTTTCCCATCCAGGTTTTCCAAAGTCGATTTAAAAGTCTTAAAGCATAAAAATCAAAGTCCAAAACCATTTTAAACATCAATCTGACTACAAATCACGGATTAATCCATCTAAACCCATAAAAAACTATGAATCTAAACTTCTAAACTTGAAATCCTTAAATAATTAATAATAGATTTTTCTAGTATTTTTTAACAAATCCAAATATTATAATAGACTTGGGATCATGTGAGACCAAGGGTTTTTCGTAAGACCCGTAAGACCAATTATCAACCTTTAGATTAGATCTACAATTTGAACATTCATAATCACAAAATTACCACGAGACTTCTCTATAATCACAAAATTGCCACCATGCAACTTTATACCATTAGATTATTAGCTTATAAAGCTAATCAATGAACATAAATTGGTCTTACGGGTCTCACGAAAAACCCTTGGTCTCACGTGAACCCAACCCATATAATCAATTTGAAATTCTTTTAATCAATATAACATATTTTTTATTTTTTTTAACCATCTTATTTGTATTAGTTAATATTTATATTATTAAAAATTTGTTTCAATTATATTTTAAAATACTATAATTGATTAATTTTTCAAGATGCCCACTTTGATTATTTTACATTCTTATTAGCTAGTTTTGTCAAACATGATTTGTTAATCAACTAGCTTATAGCTACCAGTTAATTTGTCAAACATAACGTAAATTTAGGAGAATAGCGACTAAAAGACCATTCAGTATTGGAAAATGTCTATTTCAACCAATTTCCCTGATAAAAAGTTATGAAGGTGCAAAATAAAATTTGCAATTTAAGCATTAAACCTGAGATCTGTACCAAAAAATGATTTGTCACTTTCAACCAACTTATTCACATATTGACAATAAAAGGAACAAATAGGTCTCCTGAAAAAAGTCCAATTTCTTGCTTTCTTTTTGGTGGGTATAAGATTCTTTTTATGACCTTTTCAATTATATAGTTTATGAAAAATTGATCGATAATATATATATATATATATATATATATATATATATGGTATATCTCAAATGCAACCATGTCTATTTTTACAATTAATACAACCCAATTAATTGAGATATTTATGAAAATGATGAGAGTTCATTTATTATAATTTGAATATTTGTGCATAATGACTAAAGTTCATTAATTATGATCAATATTTTATATTAGAAAACAATCAAAACTTTTATGAAATAACATATTAATCAAATTGAATAGACAGTTGAGATTGAGTTGTATTAATTGTACAAATGCAAAATATTGCATAATAACTAACCCTCCTCTCTTTATATATATACTTATATAATCAAATGATACTTTGTCGATAATGATATCAATTATATTATTCAATTTTGATTGAACTGACCAATATAAATCGATTAATTTAAAACAATAAAAAGAATTGAAAAATAATAATTTAATAAAACATTAGAAAATCACTTTAATTCTAATAACTATTTCCTTTTTCTTCATTACAATGTTAATTATATTATTAAAATATTTTATAAATTTTATTATAAAAATATATGAAAACAATTCTAATATATACATATATATATATATGGTTGGGTTCACGTTAGACCAAAGGTTTTTCGTAAGATCCGTAAGACCAATTTATATTTATTGATCTACTTTATAAACTAATGATCTAATGGTCTGAAATTGCACAATGACAATTTTGTGATTACTGAGAAGTCTCGTGACGTTTATGAATGTTCAGATTGTCAGATTGTAGATCTAATCCAAAGGTTGAGAATTGGTCTTACGAGTCTCACGAAAAACCATTGGTCTCACATGATCCCAAGTCTATATATATATATATATATATATATATATATATATACTAGAAGAGTACTCACGCAATGCAGCGAGATACATCTCGATTTTACTGTTCTATTTTATTATTTGTCAATGTCGATGTTATAATACGATTTTATGTGTTTTTAAGAAAGCAATAATGATTTTATTTTTGAATAAAATTTAAGTTTGAAGATATCATAAAAATTTGAAAAAAAAATATCAATGTTAATATCAAATCAACTATTTAAAAGTTCTCATAAAAAGTAATTTTTTAATTATAATTTAATATAAGTTTAATAATGAAATAATTTATTTTTGGTTTAGTAATTTAACATTTTTATAAAGATAATAATTTAAGTATTCTGTTAGAACTCAATGATTATCTAATTATATTTTATATTTTTTATATTTAAAATGATATGTTTATCTTGTATTTGATTATGTTTATCTGCAGTTAGTTATACAAATTCAAATATGAAGCTTTAATAAGTTATACTTACGTACAATCTACTTGAAATCTTGAATTTTAAATAATATGCATTAATAAACAGTACTTTACGTATAAAAAATGATTTTTAACTTTTTTTATCAAATGTTTTATAATATAATGTGTATATATATATATATATATATATATATATATATATAGGGAAGGGTTCAAACGAGAACTCCTGTGATTTACGAAAACGCGAGAACAACTCAGTAACCACATATTGTGATAAAAAATAAAATTAAAAGATTTTAAAAATTAAAATTAAAATTTAAAAAGATTCAAAAAAATTTAAAATTAAAAGGGTAATAATG
>NC_037529.1:11436338-11447367 GCF_001531365.2 Cynara cardunculus var. scolymus | reverse complement strand
GTTATCGTTTTGGTTGATAAATTAAATTTTTGGTATAATCATGTGATATGGGTGTGATAATCATGTGAGATGGGTGTGATAATCACCGTTATACATCACTTGGKYTATCGTTTTGGTTGATAAGTTAAATTTTTCGGTGTAATCATGTGATATGAGTGTGATAATCACCGTTATATATAACTTGGGTTATCGTTTTAGTTGATAAGTTAAATTTTTGGTGTGCTAATCATGTGATATGGGTGTGATAATCATGTGATTATCATACAATTATCACACTATCGCTTATATCCACACGATTTGGTGTGATATGGGTGTGATAATTATGTAATTATCATACAATTATCACATTATCGTTTATATCAACATGATTTGGTGTGATTTGGGTGTGATAATCATGTGATTATCACACAGTTATCGGCTAGGGTTAACTTAAAAAATCGACTACCGATTTGGTGTGATATGTGTGTGATTTGGAGACGCATGAATGAAGGAGAAGAAGACGTGATCAATGAAGGAGAAGAAGACGTGGAAACGTGAAGATAAACATGGTTAATTAAAATAAAATAAAAATTATAAAAATTACTTAATTACATTACTGTCCTTATTAAATTATTTATATATAATAAAAATTAATTTATTAATTAAAAAAGTTTGTGGTTATTGAGTTGTTCTCGCGTTTTCGTAAATCACAGGGGTTCTCGTTTGAACCTCCACCTATATATATATATATATATTAACTTGGTGGTTAAGGGATTGTTTTTTTGAAAATTTCAAAGTCCCATACTTTTAACTGTTCAAGAAGTTGTAAGAATTAAGATTACTATATTTAGAGAAAAAGGCATACGTTGTCATGATATCATTCCAACCGAAAGGTGTCAAATCCATGATGCAGATGCTGCCCATCCATACCACCAACCAACTTCATTCCCAAGGTCTTAACACAAAATTTATACAAACCCCCATATCCAAACCCTAAAACTTTTACAAGAAACCAATCTTTCCCCACTTTCTTTCCTAACAAATTACCCTTTTTTTTCATTATTACTGAATATAAGTTAACAAGACAAGGTCAAATCAATGGGTTCTTTGTGCTGGCAAATTGGTATCTGCATTTGGGTTTTCTTGTTCGGTTTCATCTGGGTTTTTCAGGATTCAAACATCGAAAACGGGGCTGTTTCCATCGATGGTGAAAGTGGGATTGCGGAGATAGATACAGATTTCATCTGTGCTACCATGGATTGGTGGCCACCTGAGAAGTGCGATTACGGTACTTGTAGCTGGGATAATGCTTCTCTTCTCAATGTGGTTTGTTCCCCCTTCTTCCTTTTTTGTGTTCTTGGAGAATCTTTGATGATCTTGTGAAAAGATTCTTGATTTCTTATGTTTGTGGGTCCAATCATTCGATCATATATGTTTATGGGTTGATTCTTGTTTTTCTTTGGTGCAGGATCTTAGCAACAAAATTTTTCAGAATGCAGTCAAAGGTAGAAACTAATAACCACTCTCTGTTCGCTTATTATAATCAATTTTGAAGTAGAAAAACCTGGTCATTGGACCCCCAAAAGTCAAATTTGTTGATTCTTGATCTGAAAGTTGGCCTTTCTTGAACGATTATGCAGCCTTTTCACCATTAAAGATTAGATTGGGAGGGAGTTTACAGGACGTACTTGTCTATGAAACCGAAGATCACATAAAACCCTGCACCCCCTTCACTCAAAACACCTCTGCATTGTTTGGTTTTAATGAGGGCTGTCTACCTCTGTCCCGCTGGGATGAACTAAACAGCTTCTTTAATGAAACCGGGTAACCGAAATTACATATTTTTGTCATTAAATTTCGATTCTGAGCTTTGTGATTTGGAAACTAAGGGGCCGTTTACCAAGTAAGTTTACTGGGTAAGTGCTTACCGGCAAGAGTCAACTCGTTCATTTATTTTATGGGGTATTGTTCTCGGTCATCAAAATTGGTTGTTGGTAAGCATCTTTTACCCTGTAAGTGCTTACCGGGTAAGAGTTCTACACCCTCACTTACTAGGTAAGATTCTTCGTCCTTGCTATGCCTCTTAACGGGTAAGATTCTCCCGGTAAGGTAAGTGAAACCTGGTGAGTGCTTACCCGGTAAGCGTTTGCTAAACGGCCCCTAAATTTGCTCACAGTCAGTGTTTTCTATCCAGGGCTGAAATAATTTTTGGATTGAATGCTCTTACTGGAAGGGAAGTGCTAGCTGATGGTTCGACTGTTGGACCTTGGGACTCCACCAATGCTGAATCTCTGATGCGTTATACGGTTAAAAAGAATTACAGCATGTATGCTTGGGAACTCGGTAAATCCTCCACCCAACACTTTGTTTGGTAGTGGCTTGATGATATGGAAAGTAGCTTTTTCTGTAAGCTTCAAGGGAGAGCTTTATGTAGAAAGCCAAGTTTTTTCCAAACCTGCTCCTCCCAATTAAAAAGCACGCTCCTTCCATCTATGAAAAAACTCTCCCAAACAAAAACCTTCCAGAAAATCTATACAGACAGATCAATCCACACAACTAGCTTTATCCATACATGATTTAATGGAAAACCAACCAAACAACCCGTTACATTATCTAACTTATAAGTTTTATAGTTCTTGGTTATGTATTCTTTTTTAATATAATAATATTCTTCTTTTGAATAAGTGAAGGGCCACTCAACTTGTTAGGAAGTTATGTATTTTTCATTAATACGCCTTTAACGTTTCGTTATAGGGAACGAGTTAAGTGGAAGCGGAGTTGGAGCGAGAGTAACAGCATCTCAATACGCCATTGACACAACCCTCCTCAAGAACGTAGTACACGAGATCTATGACGGCATTGAGCCTAAGCCACGTATTATCTCACCAGGAGGCTTTTTTGATGCAAAATGGTTCAAGGAGTTCATAAACAAAACAAATGAAATCCTCGATGTGGTCACTCATCATATATACAATCTTGGCCCAGGTATCTTTCATAACAAATATTGAATAACGGTTTAAATTTCAGAAAAAAAAATCATAAATGTTGGAACTTTGTGTCGTCATTTCAAACAGGAGTTGATCAAGGCCTAGTCGAAAAGATTCTTGATCCGTCTTATCTTGATGGCGAGGCTGATACTTTTAAGCAACTCAAGAACATCCTCGCGACCTCCGAAACTTCGGCATCTGCTTGGGTTGGTGAGGCTGGTGGAGCTTACAATAGTGGCCACAATCTTGTGACAAATGCATTTGTGTTTAGTTTCTGGTAAGCACAGCTTTATATTCCTAGGATTGTACATATTTAGGAAGTTGTAACCATTAATACATAAGTTACAACTTGAGAAAAAAAGAAATTGGGATGTGGGTATCCTGAGGGCTTGTACCCTTTGCATAAATTTGTGTACTCAACATGAGAGGTCGAATAGTGTCGTTACTATAGGGGACTTAAGAGAGGACAGGACAGGACATAACAACTGTTCAACGTTTGGTAAGATAAAACTGGACAAAATAGAACAAGTAAAATGACCAATTTACCCCTGATGAGTTGTTTATTTTAATTAATTTATGTAATTTATTAAATTATAATAAAATAATTATTTTTATAACAAAATATATCATTTGAAGTTTTCGTCAAAACAATTAAAATGACACCAAATAAAAAGTTTTTGTAGTTTTCTATTTTTATTTTTATCTCTTTTCTACATTATTTTTTATTATTAATATATAATAAATTACATAAATTAATAAAAATATAGAAACCGTATAAAAATAATATTTTGAGGACAGTAAAATGAAAGTTTAAGAAACATAAAATACAACAAATAAAATTTAAAGAACGAATAAAATGTAAAAAAGAGACCTATTTGATGTTTTAGAAGAGAATTAAGTTTTATTTTGAGGTTATATTGATAAAATATAAGTCTGTTCCACCTTGTTCCACCCTGTTCCATGGGGTAGGGGTGGAACAGGCCTGTTCCACTTTATTCCACTTTGTTCCTGTCTGTTCCACATAAAATTCATGTCAAACATGAGACAGGGATCCTGTCCTATTCTGTCTTGTCCCTGTCCAGTGTACCAAACGCACGTGCATCCACTTAGTCTGACGTGTGCTCCTATAAGTTAACGAAAGTGGTTGCAATAATGTATTTACATGTGGAATTAGAGGTTGCAAGAACAAAAAAGAAGAAAGAAGCCACTTGGGTGTTGCAAAAACCCAGCTGAATGTCATTTTTAGTTAAACCGTACTTTTTTAATTAATATTTGTTTTATTTTGTACAATTATGCTAATTATTTAGTGCTCTGCTTGGAAATTTTTCTGGATCCGCCTCTGCAGGTACTTGGATCAGCTAGGAATGTCAGCTGTTTATGACACGAAGACGTACTGCAGACAGTCATTAATAGGTGGGAATTATGGCTTACTCAACACCACTACTTTTGAGCCGAATCCGGATTATTACAGGTACGTTTTGACTTTTAAGATCGAGCCTATGACTTCCCGAATTCAAGATCGATATTCTTTAGCTATAAATGTAATATTCTTTTCTTACTAGTGCTCTTCTTTGGCACCAACTAATGGGGAAAACGGTTCTCGCCACAAACTTTTCGGGGACCAAGAAAATGCGCTCTTACGCACACTGCGCTAAAAAATCTGTAAGTTTGCTAAAAGCTCATTTGTTGAGAAGTCTTTTTAATCCGAACCGAAATACCAAAACATCCCTACTTTATTCTAGAGCTCGACGTCTCGTTGATATATAGATTAGTTGGAGGTCCCTTGTCTGCTTAATAAAGTCTTGGGGGCTGTTTACCAAATGCTTACCTAGTATGTGCTTAATGGCTAAGCACTTACCGGCAAGAGTCACGACCCACTTTTACCTTGTTGGGTAACATTCTCTGCCATCAAAATGGATTGTCTGTAAGCCTCTTACCCGGTAAAAGTCTTCTCCCTTGTGACAAATACATCTGGAACAATACGTCGTGATTGGTTCTTATGGGTTATCAAAATTGTAGGATTCTCACTTGATTTGCCTCATGTATGTGTGTTTAATAGTTCAATAATCTTACAATGTTGTTGATTTGTATTTTAGGACGGAATAACGCTTCTACTCATCAATCTAGACACCACCACCACCGTTAATGTAACATTAACGATTAATAGCTTACTTAAATCTTGGGGACATGATAATCATCTGCGACAACCGCATACGAGAAAGGGAATCCGGATGGTTAGACAAGATACAAAGACGGGTGAATCAGCAATACGAGAAGAATACCATCTGACAGCAAAAGACGGAAACTTGCATAGTCAAACGATGGTGCTTAATGGGAAAGAGCTGACTGTGAACGAGGCAGGTGATATACCTCCATTGGAGCCACTAAACGTTAGTATATCAGAACCGATAACCGTAACTCCCAATTCTATTGTATTTGCCCACATCCCATCACTTACTTTGAATGCTTGTGGCAATGTGGCCATGGAGTTGTAACTCTTGGTACAAATTGTTTGGTGCTTGTTTAAGATAAAATGCAGTTTTGTTGTTTTGGTTGGATAGTTACTCAAGGGGCCATCTGAAATGCACAAGCATGAAGCAGTATATTAAGTGGCTGTTTGTCAAACGCTTATCCGGATAAGCGTTTACCAAATCACGTTATCTTACCGGATGAATATGGTAAGGATCATAAATCTTACCCGGTAAAAACAAGACAAGGACCAAAAGTCTTACCGAGTAAGTGAGAACGACGATTCTTACCACAGTAAGTGCTTACTGGTTAAATGGTTGCATATAATGTCGTTTTGGTGGACTAAAATCTTACCCGGTAAGTAAATAATAGTGTTAAATTTTACCTTCAACTCAACTATATATTCAGATTTTTACCACCACTTGAATGATGAATCAAACCAAACATAATTTTTTTCCCTTTTAAATCCGATTTTACCACCATCTGTATCAAACCAAACAATTTTAGATATTCAGCTCAGCTATCACTTTTACCCCTCGTTGACCGCGGCTCACCGTCATTATCCGTCGTTGACTGTCATTTGACCACCGTTCATCATGGTAAGTTTTCTTACATTAAACAAATAACACATTTTCATTACAAACTAATTTGGATTTATATGTTATTTTATAACTTCTTTATATTATATCCACTAGGGAGATTATTATCCGACACTCGTGACAATGAAATCAAGTACAAAATTCGCAAATACTATTTTGGCGATATTGCAGGTATGGAAAAACATACTACAAATGTTTAGGAGTATCTGTTTCGGTCATTGGCTCGATATCCGGTCAACACATGGATACCCGATGCTCGTGTATTTGATGTTACAAATGCAAGTATTTCCTGATGAAGACTCGCAAAATGCACTGTATTCTAATGTTGGGGGATACAATTTACGTTTTGGGCGAGAAGAATTCTATCTCATTACCGGTATGTGATTTGCCCAAAAAAACCTGCGTTATCGATTTGAACGATAGCATACTACCGATACAATTGATGGTTTTTTTTTTTTTTAACGATTTATAGAGCTAAAATCAACGAATTGGATGAGTTTTTCTGATTGTTAAATTTAGCGTATTTAGGATCGTGTTTATCAGATTTCGTGGACCAAACATACATGTAGTTGACAATGTTTGGGAGTGATTGCATTGAAGAAAGTTGCAAACTTTGAACAAGGTTTAGGGCCGTTTATTAAACGTTTACCTGATAAGTGCTTACAAGGTAACTTTTCTTACCAACTGAACATGATGAGGGTCAAAAATCTTACCCAGTAAAAACAATGATAAAGATGAAGAGTCTTACCCGGTAAGTGAGGGAGACGACTCTTACCCGGGTAAGTGCTTACCGGGTGAATTGTTGCATATGATACCATTTTGATGTACTACAATCTTACCCGGTACAATAAATTATAATGTTGACTCTTACCTGGTAAACATTTAGGTAAACGACACTTGGTAAAAATCATGAGTATTTAGAAAAAGATTTAGTAAAAATCACATATAAAGGGTTAAGAAAAATCAAACAATGTAGTTGCAGAATTTAATTTAAACATGCAAAGACACAAAGATGAATCTTATGATATGTAACCACAAAGAGTGGTGTCTGATTGGTTTGAGCTTGACTTCAAAGGTCAAAAGTACCATGAGGTCTCAGGTTTAAATTCAAGGAGGAATAAAAATCCCCTTGTGGCCACGGAGGTTCAAATGCGGTGACTCCGGGCTATCTGCAAAGCAGGTGGTCACCCTAGGATTAGTCAGCTCGCATAGCAGGTTGGATATCCAGGTTAACAAAAAAAAAAGACTTGATCAATTAATGCAAAACATAAGTCTGAACAGAAGGTAAAAATTTCTGATTCCATCAATCTAGAGTTAGGACTTGGTCGACTTTCTTTGTCATGATGCACATGTCTTAAGTTCGAATACACTGTCCAGACTTATATACTTAGGCAATTATAAAGGCGATTTCATAAATTTGATCAGAAGGATCAGATCTCTGAGTCCACTACCCAGACGTATACTTAGTGAAAATTTCACTAAGTTCAACTTTTCATAAATTCTAAAAACCACTACAACCAAGGGGATCTGCCCCTTGGAACCCGTTAGGGGTGCTGCCCCTCTAACCCTGCAAGAGAGTGCAACCCCCTTAACATCCGACTTATGATGATCTAAGGTGATATGTATTTATATTATTGTCTTGTTGAATTATTTTTCTACTAATTTTTTTAATAAAAACAAGAATTTTTTTAGGGGTGTTTGGGATTGCTTATTTGAAACAACTTATTTTTTTTTTGTAAAAATGCTTATTAATCTATATGGTATTAAACCATAGTTAAATAAAACAAGGTTAAAATTGTAAACTGATAATAAGCAGTTTTTCCGAAGTTAGGAATGATTAACTTATCAAAAACAGTTTATTACTGATTTGACACTGATATAAATAATTTTTTTTCTTATTCAAACACCAAAAAACAACTTATCATCAATGTCAAACTGAAATAAATTAAAAATCAACTTTTATAAGTAATTCCAAACACCTTATTTCCCTCGTCTCCTTTGTTTTTTTTTTTTTTTTATTAAAGGTTTCGAGCGTTGGTAGTATAAAAAACCTCAAGTCGCAAGCTTTGAAGTTTGTGCCCCTGACCATGACTATATGTTGAACATGAATCAGGTATGCAACTCCAGTTTGCCTGACGATACAAATCTAAGGGGTGTTTGGGATTGCTTATTTAAAATAACTTATGTTTTTTTGTAAAAGAATTTATTAACTTATGTGGTATCAAATCGGAGTTTTATAAAAAGTGTTTGGATTAGCTTATAGCGATACCAAACTGCAATAAGCTGATAAGTTGTTTTTTAGTGTTTGACAAATTTTGCTTATACCTGTAAAATGACCAAAAAAGACAGTCTTCCATATTATTGACTTATGAGAGTGTTTGAGATTACTTATTAACTTATTTAATTTTTTAACATGTAAAAATTTATTTTTCATCATTTATAATAATATCTTTGACAAAAATTTATATCAATAAGATTAATAATTTATATTAATAAGATTAATAATTTATATTAATAAGATTAATAATTAACAAACATTTATACCAATACCATTAATAATTCAAGAAAAAATAATATATTTATAATATATTTGAGGAAGGGATATTGATGATGATGAGACGTATATGATGTTTGGATAAATTTAAAAAGAGTTAAAATGGTAAATCGGTGATAAGTTGTTTTTCATAAGTCAGTAAGGATTAACTTATCAAAAACTGTTTATTACCAGTTTGGCACCGGTATAAGCAGTTTTTTTTTTCTTTTCCCAAACACTCTAAAACCAAACACTCTAAAATAACTTCATCTCCGGTAAATAACTTCATCTCCCGTGCCAGACTGAAATAAGTTAAAAAGCAGTTCCCATAAGCAATCCCAAACGCCCCTAAACTTTGCTCCGCCATGGTGTCGGCGAGTTCATCGGAGAACCACGATTTACTAAACAAGCAAGTTCAAGAAATAGCGGTGGACTGTCACCAGTTGCCGGAAAGATATATCCGTAAAGAAGATGAAGAGTACGGTAGCCTTACCAACGCCGGTGAGTCATCTTCGACGACTACGAGTCCCGAGGTTCCTGTTATTGATTTTAGCCTCTTGAATTCATCTCCTTTGGAGCTTGATAAGCTTAAGTCTGCTGTTGGCTCTTTCGGCTGCTTTCAGGTCTCTTTGTCCTTCGTCATATACATTTCGCTGGCAGTTCATTTCACTTGATTTGTTGATTAACTAAGTGTTATTGATCAATTGAATCGAGATATGCAACTGTAGATCTATTTTCTGTTGTGATAATTGGTTAATGGTTCCATATGTTCTGGAATTACAGAGATTTTGACATTTAGATCAACGAATCACTTTGAGGTGATTATAGACATCTTATGTAAACAAAGTTAGGTATATATTTGTTAATTCATCTCCAAATTAACAAAACTAAAACCAAGACTAAGAGTTTAATTAAGTCATTATATTGAAACAAAACATTGTTGTTTGTGGATATTTCTATTCTTGAAATTCGATTATGTTTCAGGCAATCAACCATGGAATTGAAGGTTCATTTCTAGAGAAAGTTCGCGAAATCAGTAGACTCTTCTTCAGATCATCGGTGGAGGAGAAGAAGAAATGCTTGAGAGCAGATGATGATATTGAAGGCTATGGGAATGACATGGTTCTCTCAAATCAACAAACTCTTGATTGGACTGATCGGCTTTATCTCACTGTACTTCCAAAACACCAACAAAGGCTTCAATTTTGGCCTCAAATTCCTTGTCATTTCAGGTAATCTCTTGATATCTGCTACGAACATATTTAGCTGTAACTTTATGTGAGGTGTTGTGTTTTATTTTATTTTCATTTGGGTTGATTTCAGTAAGTTAGGAAGTTGTAGGGGATAGTTGGTTGTGTTTAGGATGTTTAGGAAGTTGATTTCAACTGTTTTATCTCGGGGTTGTGGAGGGACATCAATCAAGAGTTGGCCGTTCACAAGCCACAGACGCTGAACCAGGCTATCGGACTTGCCAAGCTTATTGAAGACAAGATTGCTGATTATCGGCCCCTACCGATGGTACCACACCTTCCGCCGCCTATATCAACACCCCTTCTTCCAGCACCTCCAATTAAATCGAGAGCCTCTTCTAGTTCATCTCTTGCAGCCCCTTCTCTAGTCAAGCCTCTTAGTCCAGAGGAAATGCAACGTTGGAAGGTGCAAGGGTTATGTTTTCGGTGTAGGGAAGTTCCATCCAGGGCACTGTTGCAACCCCCCTCAGTTCTTGATGATCGAGTATCACGAGCCGCCGATGCACATCAGAACATGCCCCTGACAGAACCTACTACTGGTCAAACCTATAACCAAGATATGGGTGCCGCCATGGCCAAGGAGCAATGTTTGCAACATTTCAGAAGCCACTTGGGAGAACCGGGATGAGATCCTAGCTGTTCTTTTTATACCCGACCCTGCGGCCAAGGTCGTTTTTAGTGCGGGAGGAATTGATACCAACATATTTAGCTGTTGTGTTTTAACTTTATAAATAAGAAATCTCTCTATATATACATAATTAAGATTAAAGAAAGGAATCAAAGGAAAAAGTAGGCAAAATCAAGGTGAGTACTTATGTGATACATGCATGCTATATATAAAAGTATTATATGCATTACAAGTTATGTTGGCATGCTTGTTTTACATAGAAATATTGATACACATACATATTCAAGATATGCATGATGACATGTTCTAATACAGGTATACACACAAGACATGAAAATCATTTACATGTTACCATATGTGTTACACAAGGCATGAAATTTTTAACATGTTATGTATAACCATAATCTCCAACGTACGATATATTACGAGAAGGGATGTCTTGCAAACGAACATTATAGGGCAACCTTTTATAGACCCGAGGGTTAGCAAACCTCAAGACAAATATGGTATACATGCATGTGACAAATGAGATCTCAAAAGAATGTTTTATGCATGATAAAGAATAGTATTTTATGAATGATAAT
>NC_037529.1:11423119-11435013 GCF_001531365.2 Cynara cardunculus var. scolymus | reverse complement strand
ATTATCATTCATAAAATACTATTCTTTATCATGCATAAAACATTCTTTTGAGATCTCATTTGTCACATGCATGTATACCATATTTGTCTTGAGGTTTGCTAACCCCCGGGGTCTATAAAAGGTTGCCCTATAATGTTCGTTTGCAAGACGTCTCTTCTCGTAATATATCGTACGTTGGAGATTATGGTTATACATAACATGTTAAAAATTTCATGCCTTGTGTAACACATATGGTAACATGTAAATGATTTTCATGTCTTGTGTGTATACCTGTATTAGAACATGTCATCATGCATATCTTGAATATGTATGTGTATCAATATTTTCATGTAAAACAAGCATGCCAACATAACTTGTAATGCATATAATACTTTTATATATTGCATGCATGTATCACATAAGTACTTACCTTGATTTTGCCTATTTTTTCCTTTGATTCCTTTCTTCAATCTTAATTATGTATATATAGAGAGATTTCTTTTTTTGGTATGCACAAATAGTAACCCTTCAATCCCTATTTATAGATAAATTCATTGCATTAACTACTTGTTCTTTTTGCTCTCAAGATTGTACTCTTACGAGAGTTTAACACCTCATCTATAAAGATAAGAGAATCTTGACAACTCATTGATAAGAGAATATAGACAATAAGGATAAGAGAATCTAGACAACTCATCTCTAAGGATAAGAGAATCTATACAACTCATGCTTCTAGTACTCCTTGTCATGCTTCCTAGACTTGTCTTGTAATCAATAGTCTTGCCAACTCATATTTTTTAGCCTAAACAACTCATCACTAAATTGCTTATTCATGCTTACTAGACTTGCCAACATACTTCTAGCTTTAACAACTCATCACTAGATTGCTTAGGCATGCTTACTAGACTTGCCAACACACTTCTAGCCTTAACAACTTATTACTAGCTTGTTTAGTCTTATAATTAAGATGTTTCACTAAATGTAACAGCTGCTAGAGTACTTGAATTACTCATAAATATTTGCATTTAAGGATTAAATATTGAGATTTATCAAATAAAGAAACTAGGGTGTTACACTATGCTTAGGAGATTATTGTATAAAATGCTTGTATCATTTTCCTTTTGGAAGTTAAGTAAGAAAGTTCTTGAATCGGGTTATAACAATATCACAAAATTCATTCAGTATCTATCGTGATTGAAAGGGTATTTGTGGAGTTCTAATATGAAGGATGAAGAAAGGTAATCTTTCACCTTTTGAATTGAGTAATCAACAGATACAACACCTACTTATATGGACATTAGATCAACTAACTAACTAACTAACAGCTAACCCGAGTCACGACTTATAACCACTAACTGACAAGTGATATTACTTCTATTGTAATAAATTTTGGAAATGCATAGTTAAAATTTTCATGTTAACAAATAGAAGTCATGATTGGATAGATTTGAAGAATCAATATCATCAATAATTGGAACTTAAATTGCAAAATCCAACCTCATGTGAACAATAAAGATGGAATTGCTATGATTATGAGAAGTGAAAACATATGAATACCAAGTCCTTTTGTTATAAACAGCAAGTGAAAAAATTGAAAATTCAGTTATTATTATACCTGGTTTGGTTTTCTTACTCAAGGAGCAGCCATTAGAAGTTTAGAACCATATCTTACTCACCCTTATAATAGCCAACTCTGTATCTGTAAGAGTTGACTTGAAATGTTGATTTAGGACTGACCTGTTATGCAATTCTGATTTCCCAGGGAGGTTCTTGATGAATATGGCTCCAAAATAGAGTTGATCAACGAAGTTGTCCTTAAGGCCCTGGCTAGATCATTAAACTTGGAGGAAAATTGCTTCTTGAACCAATATGGGACGAAATCATCAATGAATGCAAGATTTAACTATTACCCTCCTTGTCAATGGCCTGATAAAGTTTTGGGAGTCAAGCCACATGCTGATGGTTCCGCAATCACAGTTCTGTTGCAAGACAAAGAGGTTGAAGGCCTTCAATTCTTGAAAGATGATAAGTGGATTGGAGTTCCTATTGTTCGTGATGCTCTCACCATCAATGTTGGTGATCAAATGGAGGTAATCCTTTTTGTTTTCCAGCTACTGTGACGACTCCAAATCAATCTTATTCATCAAGAAAGATTTGTTTGGATATCAAGACGGGCACAAGGCTTATGGGAAACCATCAGCTCTTGTTTCAAGTCATCGAAAGTTTAACTTGCACTTTGACTTTTGAGGTCAAACATTATATTTTCCTATTCCAGAACTCTTCAGGATCTTTTTTAGTAATGGAAAAATTAGATATGAAAATTAAAATTCACAGAAAATACTTGGTACTATTAAAAATGTTGGTCGTTAGAATTTTGACAGAATCTATACGAATTTGAATTTGGAAACTGTTTAATTTGACCTCAAAAGTCAAAACAAGCTAAACAATTTGGGAATATCAGGCAAGAAACCTGCTACCATGCCAGGTTAGGCTTAAATGTGAAGTGGTGATAACATAGTTCACTAGTTCTTGTTAAAGGAAAATTACGGAGAGTGGTAGCAAATTGCAGGATATATGAAAAGGCCAAAGACATAACAGTAGTTTCCTGACATCCATGGTTCCTTGCTGTATATTTTATTATGTCTCGTGAATTTGGTGCTACGTTTTTATTTTCATGGCAAAAATGGGCAAAAAATACCGTCATTTTAATAGTTCACAAATTGGGCCAGAGTACCACATTGGCTAGACATGGACCATCAGAATATGTATTAGGAACCTCCTTTCTCTAAAAGGGCACTTTTAGAGAGATATTCAAGGGATTCCACATATCCTAATAAGACTTTTAGCTTATAGTTCGATTGGACATGTAGGTTATAGTTATATTCATAATGTAATGTTGGATCATAAAACTTGCACTTAATTTGCTCAACCATTATTTGATTACAAAAATGTGCAGATAATGAGTAATGGGATATTCAAGAGCACAGTGCATAGGGTATTGGTAAACTCAAAAAACGAGAGGATGACTGTCGCTATGTTCTGCATGCCCCAAACCGAAAAGGACATTGGACCTGTGGATGAGCTCATTTCGGATGAAACACCAAGGTTATATAAGAACGTCACATTTACTGCCGACTTCTTTTTCAAGAATTACCAGCAAGGCAGGAGAGCCATCGATGCTTGCAAGATTTAACAAGATGGTATTTTCGTTGTTCCTTAAGCTTTTTTTTTTTCTTTCACGACTGCGTTATATATGTCAATTGCATATTAATATGTTTCATCAGAATTTAGAAAAAGAATAAAATATGGCATGTTTATATTAACACCCATATAGAAGATACCTATGATGTGAATGTCGTACAAACTATCATGCCATCATTTACGTCGCAATGTTTTTCTTTTTGGTTTTACATTTACATGTATATTTAGGATTATAGCTTTTGTCAAAGTGTTTACATTTCTTGGAGGAACAATATTCGTAGAGATTATAAACTTGGTTTTGATATGGGATAATGTAGGAACTTTCATCGTTCGTGAGAGCCGTAGGAATCCTCTCGTAGCCCTTGGATGATTTTTTTTGCTTGATCAAGGGTTGTTCCATGTTTTTGCTTGACCTAGGACTTGGTGGGATGAAAACGATCTTTTTTGTTCCACCAAAATAGGTAGAAAAAAAATCACAAGGATGGGACAAAACTAAATAATTACCAATCTACCTTTATTTGGTTTAACCATAATGTGGTATTTGGTTTTATGGTCACTACCACCATAATCACCACCTCCACCGCCATCGGGTACCACTACCACCGCCCACCACCTCCATATCCACCATTATCAGATGCCACCACCGTCAGACAGAGGTCACGTCCTCCGCAACCACCACATCCATGGTCGACCACCGGCCCCTTCTGCCCATGGCCACTACCATCTTCAACCATCCACTTTCACTGCCCACCACCACAACTACCACCAAAATCACCGCCACAACCACTACCTCCATTTTCACCACCATATCAATCACCACCTTTACCTCAACCACCACCTCCTCCTTTGACAACCGCAACCACCACTATCGCTGCAACAACCTACACGGTCTTCGGCCACCACTGTTACCGCCTCCGCCAATGACCTTCCAAACGAATAAAACATAGTTTGTTTCCATTGTACGAATCAGGTTCCTACAAATTACCATCTTTTATATCAAGTTCTTCATTCAAATTTAGTTCTATTGGATATATGTATGTATTTATGTGTTTGTGTATATGTGTATATGAAAATTGTGTCAAAATGTATATAAGTAGAATTATTTATATATTTACTTAATTTGTGTAATTTATAACCACTATATGAATATAAAATCATCAAAAGACATTTGATGGCAACTTGTCCAGCCCAGTCCTACTTGTGTCAAAGACTAGACAGACATTAGTCCTATCCGGTCTAACTTAGTCTGGTTTTTGTACCAAATGCCGTCTTAATGGACTAATTGTCACTTCTTGACCGTCAAGGACCTACATTATAATTTTTTGAAGTAAAAGTAGGTTGAGAGGGAAACCAGTCACTTGAGTCGGAAGTGGCTGCACAATTATCTCTTAACCCACTATGTTAAGCTTTGAAGTAATTCCTTAACTTTGTTTAGCGTCCCATCTTTTGAGGAAGGAGGACTGGGACGAGAAATAAATATCGAAAGACCAAATGGAATTGTGGTCAGGACTCATTTACGCAGGGAAATGCACAACCAAAGAGTTCATTTGCTTCCCGTTTGTTCCCAAGAGAGAGGAGAGAGAGTTGCAAATGTCTGGGGTAGACACTCGTTTTGCGGAGTTGCAGTCAGAACTCACGAATTCAAGATAAGAATTCAACCCAAATCTTGTAGTTGATCCTTGTCTATTAGCACATCGTGATATGAAAGAATTTGGTATAGGAATGAAGTCGATTACGAGTCCTTAAGGCCATTAATTTGAGTGAAAACACCATTTATCTTCTTGTGCTAGAAACAGAGAAGATGGATTGTGATGTCCATGGTTATGTGTTAGATACTTTTTTACTACGTAGGTACAAATATGATCGGTGCATGTATCTCGAGGGTACCTCTGCACTTGATTTTGACCCCCCCCCCCAATGCCAGTTAAGGTTCGAGATCTCATGTACTATATTATATGTTGCATTTGTGCAAGCTATCTAATATTAGCCGACTGCTATTTGAATTTCGAATCCTTTCACACAGTAATCAAGAATTAAGATATCGAATCATTCATGTAATTGTAAAAGAAAAAAAGAATAGCAGAGCTACAAGTGAAGTGTTCAGCTCTAATAAGATCAGCCACTATTATCATATATATATACTAGTATTACTATATAAGGTTCGTCCTCAACTCTACATGTGGGAAAATTTTGCTTCCAGATCCAAACCTTTTAAAATTGGGATGCTAAATGACTCGTAACTATCGTAGCCTAGAATAAAATATAACCAAATTTAGATTGGTTCAGAAAATCTTGAACAGGAGACCACCATGAGTAGCGAAAAACGGTGCAAACACCAAGGATTCAACAGCCATCAGTTTGATCAGGATGTTTAGAGAAGGTCCAGAAGTGTCTTTCAGAGGGTCCCCAACCGTGTCACCGATCACAGCCGCCTTGTGGGCGTCTGACCCTTTTGGACCAAGTGTTCGAGCATGCTCAGAACCACCAGCCTGAAACGACAATGCCCACAGATACGTTTGAATTTATCCCAAAAAGATCCATAAAAATAGATGGATAATTAAAGAGGAGAGAGCCGAGCATTTATGATACCTCGATATATTTCTTGGCATTGTCCCAAGCACCACCGGTGTTTGATGCAGATATAGCAATCTGCATTATAGAAAGAAGAGAGAAACAATTGAGAATCAAGCATACGCTTGGATAAAGAAATGAGAGCATCTCTATTTTGGAGAATGTGCTGGAGATGCTCTGGAGTTCGCTAAAAAGGAAACTATTCCACAGGCAGAATTGACAATCTTCATTTTCTTCTATAAGCACGAGAAAGAAATAGATGAAAGCGTGATCGGATTTTACCTGTACACCAGAGACGAGGGCTCCAGCAAGAACGCCAGCAAGCGTTTCAACGCCAAAGAAAATGCCGACAATGAGAGGAGTGAGCATGACAAGAGCACCAGGCGGAATCATCTCTTTAATGGAGGCATCAGTGGATATCTTGACGCAGGTGGCGTAATCAGGCTTGGCCGTGCCTTCCATGAGTCCCGGAATGGTGTTGAACTGCCTTCGCACTTCCTCCACCATCTTTAACGCTGCGCTTCCAACGCTTTTCATCGTCATGGCTGAGAACCAGTATGGAAGCATGGCACCCACAATCAGACCGATGAAAACTTTTGGCGTCAAAACATCTACAGTGGTAATTTCGGCTCGGCTCACAAACGCACCAAAGAGGGCCAGGGATACAAGTGCTGCAGACCCTATCGCAAAGCCCTGTTACGAAATCGACTATTTAGTTTTATTACATTTTATGGAAGTGCAAAATGCATCAAACTGCAACCAAGTTTGATTTAATTCCTATTTAATGTAACAAATAATATTTTTTTGTCAAATCAATTTAAAGAAGCTTCAAATTTTCCTATTTAATACAATAAAGTTTCAAAACTGTCTTTTTTAACAATTTTGACTGATAATGTGTTGATTGTGTAATATTTGATAACATAGATGTCATATTTATCGTCCATTTTACCCTAACCCTTTCGTAAACTTTTTGTAAACGGATATCCACATCATCAAATGTTACAAGATCAGTATCGGTTAAAATGGGTATAAAATAGAAAACCTTGTTACATTGATTGGGAAAAAAAATTCTCCGTTACACTGATTGAAACTAAACCGGACTTTGTTGCATTTTGCCATTTTTAGAAGTCAATTTTACAAACTAATCTTCTAGTTTTTTCAAGATTATACAAGAGGCAGGTTGTTTAGGGTTTGGAGAGTAACAACTTAGGAACCGTTTACCAAATTCTTACCGGGTGTCATTTACTTTACGTGTGAACATGGCAAGGACCAAAAATCTTACCATATAAGAGGCATAACAAGGACCGAGAAAATTCGGTGAGGTGAGAAGATTCTTAGTAGGTATGCACTTGCCAGGTCTAAAAATCAATTTTGATGGTCGAGAATGTTACCAATAAGGTAAGAGAAAAAATTGTCTCTTGCCAGCAAGCCCTTGTCCGATAAGTGTTTGATAAAAGGACCCTTAGAAGGAAGGAACATATTGAGAATGTACCTTTCCAATAGCAGCAGTGGTATTTCCAGCAGCATCAAGGGCATCGGTTCTGTCGCGAATTCTGTGGCTCATCCCAGCCATTTCGGCTATGCCTCCTGCATTGTCACTAATGGGGCCATATGCATCAATGGCTAAACCAGTGGCTATGGTGCTCAGCATTCCAAGCGCAGCTACAGCAATGCCATACATGGCAGCAAAACTAAAACTAACAAAAATGCTGATTGCAATCGCGAATATTGGAATGATACACGATTTATACCCCAAAGCAAGACCAAATATCACATTTGTAGCGGCTCCTGTTCGGCAAGAATCAGCGACATCTTGCACAGGCCTGTATGCATTGCTCGTGTAGTACTCCGTTACGAACCCAATTATAAGCCCAGCCCATAAACCAACACCAACACATAAGAACAATTGCCTGCATAAAAGATTCATAAGAGCTTGAACCGAAACCACTTACTCTCCGCTACAAAAAATGGGGTCATTTAGGACACGAATCTCCTAATAGAGTACTTAATGGGACTTATTATAGGATAAAAAATCATGTCCTATCTACAACAACTTCACAAGCGTCCTAAAAAGGTTAATAAGACGATTTACTTTTTCTTTGTGCTATCTGGTTGTTTCAATTTTGTTGATAGAACTTGTTAGGTCACCTAACTTTGCCGTAACAACTTATAGTAAGATATGACATATAGTTCTCCAGCAACTACTCTGTTAATTTCGGACGCCCAATGACGGTTGGACGTCCTAAAAGACCAATTTTGTCTTGGTCAGTACCAAAGAGGAAGAGGAAACAAAGTTTACCAGTTCTTAACTTCTTTCTGGATTCCAAAATTGAAGATGGTGAAGACAGGAGGAAGCGCAATCCAACTAATAAGTGCTATGCCGATAGTCATTAAGACGGTTGAAATTATGAGCTGATTTTTCAAAGCAGGCTCGATTTCCTTCACAGTCTTGACTTCAAAGAAGTCGGTCGCAAACAAGGTAGTGAGCAGACAGACAAGAATACCCACGGAACTCACCAGGAGAGGGTACATCATTGAAGTGAAATCATGATTGTTCCCGAACGAGGAAATGGATGCAACAACAAGAGCAGCACAAGACGACTCAGCATATGAACCAAAAAGATCGGATCCCATACCAGCAATATCCCCAACATTGTCACCTACATTATCAGCAATAACCTGCAACGAAATGACCGATATCATCCCCTTCCCCAGAAGAATGCTTCAAAATCTGTCAGAAAGTCAAACATTTAGAAATAGTCTAACAAGGTAAGATTTACCGCAGGATTTCTGGGGTCATCTTCGGGGATGTTCCTCTCGACCTTGCCAACAAGATCAGCACCAACATCAGCGGCTTTCGTATAGATTCCACCACCAACTCTGCCAAAAAGTGCCATGGAAGATCCACCAAGTCCATAACCAGTTATAGCTTCAAAAAGACCTTCCCAATCATCACCATAATAAATCTTGAACAGATTGACAGCAATATACAAGACAAGGAGACCATTTGCAGCAAGAAGAAACCCCATGACTGCACCCGAACGGAATGCAACGATAAAAGCCTTCCCGACTCCCTTTCTAGCCTCGAGGGTAGTTCTGACATTTGCATATGTTGCGATTTTCATTCCAAGAAAGCCAGATATTACGGAGGTTATTGCGCCAAGCAAAAAGGATATGGTGCTGAAGATGGCAGTTGCAAGAGCGGGTTTGCAGAGCTTGCTGCTATCGTACGTGCATTGCTGGCTACTGGTGCTGAAACCCTCGACTGAGCCAAGGAACACAAAGATCAAAACCGCAAAAGCAACCATGAAAACGCCAACATATTGGTATTCGGTATAGAGGAAGGACGTTGCTCCTGCAATTTCAATAAAATACCAGTTTGTCAAATATCTAAAATAATGTACATGGACATCATTTAACACCACTTGTTTTTATAGGACAATGTCCTATAAAATACCTAATATAACGCTTTATTTTAAACATGTCCTAAAAAAATTGTTATGATGTTCAAAAGCATCCTATGAACTTATTATTATATAACTTAAGTTTTATAAAACAGTCTATTAAACCAATTGGTCATTTTTGACGTCCTATAAAACAGAGTCTATTATGACATTTAAGATCCGTTAACTATGCTCTTACCGATTAAACATGGCAATGACCGAGAATCTTACCCGGTAAGAGACATAGCACGCACCGACAGTCTTACCCGGTGGTGAGGGAAAAGACTCTTACCCAGTAAGCGCTTCCGGGTAAAAGACGCTTACCAACAATTCATTTTGATGGCCGAGAATGTTACGCGATCAGGTAAGCAAGGGTGATGTCTTTTTGCTGGTAAGCGATTACCCGGTATGCGTTTGGTAAATTGTGATAATCGGGTTCTGATTATTACCCAAGGTATTTATTATGTAAAACAATTGACTATATGGATGCATGCTTATATGGATTAAATATGTGAATATGTGTGTATTATGCATGGGGATATATATATATATATATATATATATATGCATAATATATAAATATATATATATATATATATATGTGTGTGTGTGAGAGAGAGAGTAACTATATGTGCATGAAGTTTGTGGGGGTATGCATGTAATTACATGAACACATGTATAAAGGGTGTTGGCTATTTCAGCCGACTTTCCTTTATAGGGAGTATAAATATAAAGTTTTTGGTAAAAAGGCTTTCTCTTGCCTCATTTGAAAAGTTTTGGAAATTTTGATAGAAGAGTTGTTCGGAGATTTAGTGTTGATCAAGTTGGTTTTTGTATTTCTTATCTTCTTTAAAATCTGAGTTCATTCTTAAAGGTGAGTGATTTCTAAACTCTTTTTGCATAAAATTTGTTACTGGTTTTATTTGAATGTTACTTATTATTGGAAAGAATCAGTTACTCAGTTAAGGTTTTTATTCAGACAAGGGGTTCGCTTAAGTGTTGTGCGATTTAGGGTGTTAGTGAGAATTTTGAACTATGTAAACCGGACAAAGGTTTTGAACGGAGAAGTATGAATACGACCAAACATTGAGTGGTTTAGTCTTAAATCGCTTAAGGGTCGTGCGGATTAGTTTAAATCGATCACATATTGAGCGGTTTAGTCTTAAATCGGACAGGTGTTAAGCGGATTAGTTATAAACCGGCCAGGTGTTGTCCGGATTTGTTTATCGGATAAAAAGGGACAAGTGTTGTCCGGGATTGTATATCCGGATAACATTGTCCGGGTGACTTATATTTGATAATTATAAGTATTAGATTTCCTTGGAATTTTCATGATCTGGTAAATTATTACTGGGTTTAATTATGGATTTATAAAAAGGGGTATTTTATATCTTTTTAAATAAAAAGATATGTTCCTACCAAGCGTGGTGACGTAAGTCTGTTTTGGTATGGAACTGGATTTCGGAAAATGTTTTTACCAAGTGTGGTGACATAAGTCTGTTTTGGTATGAAACTATATTTTGGGAAACCTTCATACCAAGCATGGCGACGTAAGTCTGTTCTGGTATGGAAGTGGATTTTGTAAAACTGTTTCTACCAAGCGTGGTGACGTAAGTCTGTTTTAGTATGAAACATGTTTTAAGTGGTATTTCCCCCAGACGTGATGACTTTTGTCGGTTCTGTCTTGGAAGTGGGAATGAGTACCTTCAGACGTGGTGACTTTTGTCTGTTCTGATAAGTAGCCCTGTTTTGATGAAAGAATAAAAGTGACATATCAGAGAGAGGTATACTTGGAATAAGGGAGCCATTGTCATATGTGGATATTATTATAACTCTTATTATTATTACTAATTGGATTTAATAACTTTGAATCATCATTTCTTTGTGACTTGATGAATTAGAGATATTATTCTTATTAGAAATATTAATTTAGATGTTATTGAGAAGAGGAAAATGGTTTGTCATAAAGGGCAAGTATCGCCTTAAAACTTTCCTTTAAAAGTTTACAAAGGAATGGTTTGATGATTTAAGAAGCCTTGGTCACAATATTTGTTTCATATTGAGAATGTTGGATCCTTAAGCGGATGTATTTATTTAATAAGAACTGAGGTTCTTGAATTTACTCTATTATATATGCCATTGAGAATTGCATTATTTGATTATATTACAAATATTTCAGAGCAAAGATACTTTATTACATTTGGTGTTCATCGCCTTGTGTTTGCAAAGAAGATGATTTACTCACTAGACCCTTCTGGTCTAACCCTCATTTTTCTGTTTTAAATATATGCAATGCAGGAACGGCTGGGGCAAGGATAATAAAGGGAAATAGAAAATGTGATTATTTTCCTGAATCTGATATCTGCTTTTGGTAATTGATACGAATCAATTGGCAAAATCAAGATTAGCGGCCAAAAGTACCACTAATCGGATGCTTATTAAAATAAACTCTGGAATCCGAGACCCAGTAATCTCCAATGTCTACGACAAGAATCAAAATACTAGAATGAATCCAAACAATGGGGTGGCCGGTCCCTTAAATAAAGTCGTACCNCGAGACCCAGTAATCTCCAATGTCTACGACAAGAATCAAAATACTAGAATGAATCCAAACAATGGGGTGGCCGGTCCCTTAAATAAAGTCGTACCCTAATCCTAAAAAATAGGAAAACATATTTATCCTAATAAACTAATTAATAT
>NC_037529.1:11416631-11421530 GCF_001531365.2 Cynara cardunculus var. scolymus | reverse complement strand
TGGCCGGTCCCTTAAATAAAGTCGTACCCTAATCCTAAAAAATAGGAAAACATATTTATCCTAATAAACTAATTAATATCTATCCTAATCAACTAATTAAGATAATTAAGAATAAGTAAATTGCAAACARCCCCCCTCTACTTGTTTCCTGCCTCTCTTTTGCGAGGCAAATATATACGATCCCAATGTGGGTCGGGGTGAGACGTATCAGAAATCTGCTTGAGATTGCTTATTTTTGAAGATACATGTTGTATTACATGTGATAGTACAAGATTTGTTTTGGAATTTTTCATATGTAGATTTTATACATATAGGAATCATTGTACTAGTGAGACCTTGTGATGTAAACTATATTTCTATGTAATGAAATATGTGTTATATGCAAATGTGGTGTTTGGGGTGTTACATACATGGCCCCTAGTCATTTTCTCCGTCCTATAAACCAAAATTTTCTTGTAGCGAAGCAGTGATTAGACTCTGACAGCCACAATGTGGGAGTTACAATTCATTTGGGGGTCGGGCTCCTGGCTCCCAACTCTTAAGCCAACCAACTAGCAGCCTCTGTGTACTTGATTTGCCACTTGTCCTAGGGCAGGGTGGTGTAGGTCGGCTAGGATTGTCGGTTACAAGCCCTTTTTGCACAAAAAGAACATATAGGGGCCGTTTACCAAACGCTTACCCGGATAAATGCTTACCGACAAAATTCAACACTATCACTTACTTACCGGGTAAGATTTTAGTCCACCAAAACGATATCATATGCAATAATTTACCTGGTAAGCGCTAACTGCGGTAAGAGCAGTCGCCCTCACTTACCGGGTAAGACTCTCGGTCCTTGCCTTCGCTCTTACCGGGTAAGATTGTTGGTCCTTGCTATATTCATCCGGTAAGGTGATGTGACTTGCTAAGCACTTACCATTTAGTAAACGGCCCTATACACCAGCACATATACAAGGGGTGTCTCTACATATCTCTCTCTCTCTCTCTCTCTCTCTATATATATATATATATATATATATACACTACCTTAATATGCATTTACATCAAAGTCTTAATTACAACACAACAAGCATAGAGTACTACTTTTTGAAGCATAAAAATTGAAAATCTCTTAATTACTAATTATGATGCATTAGGTACAAGTCATTGATGCAAACTTTTGGAACTCTCCACCAACAAATATGGTCAATACCAATGTTTCTTTCTTTCAAAAAAGTATTTCCTTCCTTTTTCAGCTTTATCTCCAAGGTTTATCAATAAAATAGATAGTTTATGTTTTTTAAAGATATTTCAACCTCATACTTTTCCTCAAGTTGAACCAAATTCAATAAAAAAAAAAAAATTTCCTTCCTTTTAAATGCATACTCTTTGTATGTTGAAAATTTCAGTTTTATCTATCTTCAAGGTTTATCAATAAAATAGATAGTTTATGTTTTCAAAGCTATTTCAACCTCAGATTTTCCTTAAGTTGAACCAAATTCAAATTTCAAATCAAAAGAAAAGTTATAGGATAATGAAATCTCAAAACCTATCCCAAATTCAAATCACCTAAATATCTCAACATACTCCAAAAATCCTAAAAGACTCATCCCCATCCCAAATTTAAAATCGGTGAAATCTCTCATCCGTCTTCTTACAAATTGCTCAATATCTTCTACTCTTCTTGAAGTGGGATTCGTCTTTGATGCTATTACCAACATTTAAATTGTTCATCCAAGTTCATGTTTATCTTCCATCGGAATGGTGGATTGGTTCTAATATTTTCCTAGTTACACGGCTATATTTAACAGTATTTGGAAAAAAAAATCTGGAAGGATGAACTGCGTTCAAAGCTTAAAACTGGGCAATTGGGCAAAAGGGGGAATTCCCTGTTTATTGCAATATCTTGAAGCTAGAGAAACATAGTGTAGTTTTAATAGAATATCACTTGCTTAAAAAAGATTTGGATGGCTCTCTTTTCTATGGCCCGAAACATATATGGGTATTCTTGTTCTTTTATTTCTTCCGGAAGTTGTTGGAGTCAGTCAAGTCCAGAAACATGTATCATGTAAGTTTGTTTGTTATTATTGATTTATGTTTGGATGGTTGTTGTCAATTTTGGACCTTATTTATTGTTGTTATTTTATCCTTTTAAATCTGTATATGGTTAACATGAAGATATAGCTGTAAGGTGAGGATTATTAGTAAGTAGGAGTTTAGTTCAGAGAGAAGATTGAAGAGAGGAATGGAATGGAATGGTATGGAAGATGAAATGCAGAAATGATATGTTGGTTCTAAAACGTGATAGTGATGGTGCATGAGGTGGTGTTGAGCCACGTAGGTACGAAGGAAGGAAGATAATGGGGGTATGACATCATAGGGGTTATATATGGCTTGGCCACTTCTACAAAAGCATCATTAATCATAGGCTTCAACCAGCGAATACAATCTACTTTCTTGAAGAATTAATGAATTCATTGTTTTTAGTGAATTAATAAACTTTCTGTCTCAAAATATTTTCCCCTTTTGTTGTTATAATCGTCTTGCGTTCTTCATTCGTGCAGGTTTAATTTGTAAATTTGGATCTGTAAGAAGATCCCTGAAATCTCTTGGAATACTGAGATTAAACGTGATTACGCTTTTTCTTGTCTTATCTTGATAATCTTACAAAATTAGGATATATATACTTCCTTGTTGGGCTCTTTTTAGCAATTTGGTTAATTAACGAGCCTTTTATTTGATGTCTTTTTTTTTCCTTTGTAGCTTTTAGTAGTTTGATATGAAATGGGCATGATTTATTAACTAATTATGTGGCTTAGTTTTGTAAACCTTGAGAGTAGATGTTAATAGGAGTTAATTTAAGTGCCAATCTTATCAGCTTTATGACCCAGGACCACGTTTCCTCAATGTTGCAAATGAAAATCCGGGTTGTTCCTAAAGGAACTAAGCACACATTACTACAGAGACGGACCCAATGTACAGCATTCGGTCGCACATATTGTTCATCTGTTGTAATGTAAAATTCTATAGGGTTGTGAAAAGTGTTATTGTATTAATTTGTTGTGTGTCACCGTACGTATTTTGAAACTACAATGAGAACACAAATTTTCCTTGGTAGAGTTGGCTTGTAAGGTTTTTCTTCCACCCTGGTTGAAATTCAAATTTTGTTAGTGTCATTTTCTTAGGTTTTAACTTTTAATTTGTAAAAATTCATATATTTGTTTCTCATACTCAAATAGTGTACCTTTCTGTGGCTACATTGCTATATTCAATAAAGATTATATAGCTTGATAGAAATAAATAATTAAAGATTTAAGATGAAAATATAAGAACCGAAATTAAGCTTGAACTGAAGTAGCAAATAGCAATTCAGCACATCCAACTCATGATAGAAAGTAAAGATGAATATATAAAGAAAAGGAGAAGAATAAAGAGGGAAAATCTGATTATGAAATGAGAAGTAGGAGGTGTTTGGGATTGCTTATAAAAACAACTTATCGGTGTCAAACCGGTAATAAGCACTTTTGAGTGTTTGGATAAACAACTTATACGGGTGTCAAACTGGTAATAAGAAGTTTTTGAAGAAGTTAAACATAAGTTGACAATTATAACAAGTTGACAATTGACAAGTTGACAATTGTTTTTCTAGAAAAACATAAGTTGTTTCAAATAAGCAATCCCAAACAATATTACTACTTATAACTCATCTGTACAACATATATAATTTAAAGGAACAAAAACACTATTCATAACCATGATTCTAATTTTCGATATTCGATCATCAAAATCACCGAGATTAGGCCAATAATTAATAATTTAATCAAAGAAAAACATTAAAAAAAATTAATTAATTACCTTGAGAGATAGCGTTTTGAATTTCGGCACATTTACGAACAACGGCATGGTCGTTGAGACCTTCTTCTTCCTCAATCAAGGATTCATTGAAGCCATTTTTGGGGGAAGGTTTCTCGTGCGCCAGCTTGATCTTGGAGACAAGAAACCATTGGATGAGAGAGAATATGATTCCTATGGCGGCGCAGAGTGGGATTACGATTTGAGTTCCGAGATCTGGGAGAATTGTTGACGTCCCCATGGCCGTGATACCGGCGGACGAGGGAGGTCCGACGTACGGGAAATAAAACGAAAATGTGATAAATTGAAAATAAAACGAATTTGAAAATGACAGAAGAAGATGGAGATGATGTTATCGTGTATACATATAGATACAGATGCAATATACGTATCGAGGAAGAGGAAGAGGAAGAGGACGAGGACGAGGACGAGGAAGATGGATTTAAACGATGGGAGAGATGTCTGGTCTTGAAAATGGGAATGATTCAATCCAAATTTCATCTTTTTTAAAAGAGGAACGGTTTTTATTTTCTAAAACTTTACTTTCATTTTTTTTTTTTTTTTGTTCAAAGAGAATAGTTTTAAAAAAACTCAAACGAATTTGATGTTTGGAATAATTAAGTTTTTGGATAATTTTTTGAAGTGAATAAGTTTTTGGATATTTCAAAACATGTTAGATAACTCTTTGAACTTTTTAAAACATGTTAGATATATTTTTATGACCTATAATGCTGGTTAATGTGGTAAAACAATGAAAAAAATCTGAAAAAAAAGTCAATAAACATTCATATTTTGAATGATCAAGTTCTTAAACGTTTTTTGAACCAAAAAAATATTTAGATCTATAAAATGAAACAAATATACCAAAAAAGTATTTACATTTACTTAAATTTAAATATTTTTTGGTATATTTGTTTCATTTTATATAGACTAGAAGCGTACTCGCGCAATGCAGCGAGATACATCGTGTTTTTAATATTTCATTTTATTCTTTATCTCAGTCGATGTTATAATATGACTTTATATGATTTTGAGAAAGCGATGATGTTTTTATTTTTGAATAAAATA
>NC_037529.1:11391258-11414711 GCF_001531365.2 Cynara cardunculus var. scolymus | reverse complement strand
ATTTAGGGACTTAATCACTCAAAATATGAAAGTTTATTGCTTTTTTTCAGGCTTTTTCTATTATTTTACCATATTAATAAGTTTTATAGGTTATCTAACATGTTTTAAAAAGTCCAAGAAATTATTTAATAGGTTTTGTAATGTTCAAGAACTTATTTGTTCCAAAAAATTGTCTAAGAATTTAATCATTCCAAACACTAAAGTCAATTGGGTTTTTTTAGACTTTTCGTTTTTTAAATGATTTTATGTTTTTATAGTATTTTAGTATTTTTTTTTTCTTAATTATATTAAAAAGATGGTATGTTTTGCCTTTTTGTGTTTTCTTGATTATATTAAAAACACACAATACACCTCTTAAGATTATGCTTTTAAACTTAGAATATTTTAAAAAAAAAAATAAAAAAAAAATTCTCAAGCATGATATATTGGGTTGATTTGGTTTGGTTTCATGACATCTCCCACTTTGTACCAGAAAATTTCTCAAGTCATGTGGAATAAAGCCTATCATCTTTGATGAATATCGTGGACGGTTCACCAAATGCTCATCACCGCCACCACAATTTTAATCGTGCATTTGTTATTCACGCAACATATAACGTTCACAAAGAAATTCTAGTCTCACAGAAAGACTACTCCTCTGCGTGATGATGAACAAGTTCAGTTGAAGTTTGGTCATGTATTTGAATCACGTTCAAGATATCATACATGCATCACAAAGAATTAGATCAAATTCATTGGCAATACATGTAATATCTCCTGATATAATGAAGACGATATGTGGGTTTTGCTCGGTTTATACTAGCTATCTTTCTGATGTTGCGGTTCTTGTGTGTGGTCATGTTTATCATGCAGATTGTTTGGAAACAACTCCTTACGAAAATAGAAGGGATCCTCCATGCCCATTATGTATGAGCTCGGATTGATCTCTCTTAGATGCGCGTAAATGATTGTATCTAGTGCTGACTTTGTTTCAACCTCAGATTTTTTGTAGATGGTTTAAGGGGTTCCTTCTCTTTAGTCCTATTAGATACCCATATAGGTTTGTTGCAAGAGATCTTGTCTTTTTAACCACAAGGGTGGTGTCTCATTGGTTTGAGCTTGACTCCAAAGATCAAAAGTATCAGAAGGTCTCAGATTCAAATCCAAGAAGAAACAAAAATCCCTTTGTGGCCACAGAGGTTCAAATACGGTGACTCTGTGCTATCTGCAAAGCAGGTGGTCGCCCTAGGATTAGTCGACTCGCATAACGGGTTAGATATCAATGTTAATAAAAATAAAAATAAAAAGATCTTGTCTTCAATGTGTTAGATTCAAATTTTGGGTTTTGTGTTGGAAGCAAGAGGAGTTTTCAACTAGCAAATAAAGGTTAGCCATTTGGGGAGGATCCCCATTGGTCGCATGTTTGAGTCTCCTGAGGGCGAATGGGGATTTTCTTCAGGGCCTGTGGTATTAATCGAGGTACCATAAGTTGGTCTGACACCCATGGGTGCCAAAGAAGTTTTTTGGGGACAACTTTGATCCTAAAGTTCTCCCCAATGCATTTTAGTAACATCCTGGATGTAATTCGAGTTGCTTAATTGGTCTCACTTACATTTTATATAAAGTTGATAGAGTCTTTTGTCGATTTGTCTCAAACTTTATCTGATTTAGGGAATGAACTGCCAAAGAAAATTTCGTTATTTTTACATCAAAACAAGAACCGTTCTTGTGGTGTTACCAAAAAGATTCCCTAAGCACCGGCTCTGCAAAAATGGGGTCTTGCCATCCTCCTCTTGTGTTCCCTACAACCATGGTCGGTTCTGCAAAAAGGTCAGTAGTTCAAGTCTCAACAAATATGAGGACAAAAGAGAAGGTACCTCAGGTAAAATCACTTGTAAGAGAGATTATAGACAATGGGCATGGAAGATCCCTTTTGTCTTCATAAGGAGTTCTTGTTTTCAAACATTTTGCATAAACTATTTATGTAGGTAAAATAATTAATACACACACGACAAATGTACATGTAGAGTCAGGATCATATAAGAATTTCACTTTTGTAAGAATAAGTGAATGTACCATTATACTGTGTTAAGATTGTACCGTTCACATTGACTTCGACTTTGACTATATGTTGTAAATATTGCATTATATTTTGTAAAAGTTGTAACTTTCATATAATATAAGGTATTAGTGAAGTAGTTGATTATTTTTTGCCATGATTCTTATGTTTCTCGTCACGTTAAACCTCAAAATGAACGAAATTGAGATACCCACAGTGCTCATATATATTTTTTATTGTTATCCTCATGATTTACTCTTTATTCTCTTCCATGTCTCATTTTCAATCGTCCGGTTCCAAAACAACTGATTATTACAAATAGCATCCACTATGCTACTAAAGCAGGTACATATTTTATATTTCTCGTCACGTTAAACCTCAAAATGAACGAAATTGAGATACCCACAGTGCTCATATTTTTTTTTATTGTTATCACTCATGATTTACTCTTTCTTCTCTTACATGTCTCATTTTCAATCGTCCAAAACAACTGATTATTACACATAGCATCCACTGTGCTACTAAAACAGGTACGTATTTGTAGAGTTAGGAACTTGGAATGTTGGAAAATGCATTTGGGATCTTTCGGTGGGGAATGGGTATCCCTATTCGAAATAAATCAAACCAAACAAATTCAATATATATGTAAGAATGGGTATTGCCATTCATGATGAAGCGCACAAATCAGATGTATCTTGTTGCACCAAAACTTAGTTGGTAGCTTTTCACTTGATTTATTTGCAAAGAGTTGGGGTTTAGTTTTTATGTACAAGTTATGTCACCTAATAGAGTAATAATTGCAAATAAAAGTCACCTAATTTCAATTCTACACACCACTGACCTACCCCTGACAGATGATTTACCTTCCCATAAGGGCCATAGGACCTGCACAGTGAAAACACTCCAAACGATGTCGCCATAACCTTCTTTACAACTTGAGGTTTCCAACATTTTCACAAGAACATTGATTATTCGAAAACAAAGCGCCTAACATTTCCCGCATGCTTATTATCACTCGGGTACGATGTACAAAATCATAAACGAACATAAAAAAGTAAACCCTAACACTTAGAATACTACAAGCCTACAAATCTCATCAAATGTTTGTCCAAACAAAGAACAAGATCCAAGTTACACTACAAAGCCTGCATAAAGATGTAAATAATAAGAATAAGAGATATATACAAGAGAAGAGACTGAAGTACCTAAAATTTGGTCCTGCAAGACTTCTTATAGTGCCCAACTTTCTTGCACTTGCTACAAGTCACTTTTCTTTTCATGTCTCCCTCTGTTTCAACACCAATATCCATTTCTTTCTTCACTATGGATGAAGATGGTCTTGCAACAAGAGGAGGAAGCACAAACACATTTGGATCCTCATGTTCTTCTCTAATTTTTACCATCTTACCCTCGTCTTTTCCGGCATTCACCTTTTTACCCTCTTCTTTTTCCACATCCAACTTGCTACCCTCGTCTTTTTCAACATCCAACTTTCTACCCTCTTCTTCTTGCTCATCCAACTTGCTATCCTCTTCTTTTTCCTCATCAATCTTGCTATCCGCTTCTTTTTCAGCATCTAGATTACTACCCTCGTCTTTCTCGGCATTCAACTTGCTACCCTCATCTTTTTGGACATCTACATTACTAACCTCGTCTTTCTCGGCATTCAACTTGCCACCCTCTTCTATTTGGGCATCTACGTTACTACCCTCATCTTTCTCGGTATCCAACTTGCCACCCTCTTCTTTTTGGGCATCCACATTACTGCCCTCATCTTTCTCAGCATCCAACTTGCCACCCTCTTCTTTTTGGGCATCTACATCACTGCCCTCATCTTTCTCAGCATTCAATTTGCCACCCTCTTCTTTTTGGGCTTCTACATTACTACCCTCGTCTTTCTCAGAATTCACCTTGCTACCCTCTTCGTTCTCTGCATCTACATTACTACCCTCGCCTTCCTCATTCCCTTCCTTGAAACCCTCATACATCTGAACCTCCATCTTTTCACCCTCTTCCTTGTTAGTCTCCTCCATTTCAGAGTCCTCTATAGAACCATGTCCTTTCTCTATTTTCCCCTCTGTTTCCTTGATAGCATCTTCCAATTCATAGTCTCCCTTACCACCTCCTTCCTTTTCACCCTCTGCGTTCTCAACATAAAGTGCTTCAGCTTCTTCCTTCTCCAAATGAATCGTATTTTGTTGCAAAGGTGGCCCATCAATGGGTGTTGGGCGGATGGACTCAGCATAGGTTAACCGATAGGCATCAGCTGTGAAGTAACTGGAACAAAAATCATACGGATTTTTACCTGTTAATGAAAAAACAGCAAGAGCGTGGCGGCATGGCAGACCAGTTTCCTTCCAACCCATGCATGTACAACTCCAAATGCTAAGATTCACAACATGGGTGGAATCTTCACGAACTTCAAACAGAGTATCTGAAGAGATAAGGACTTTCAGTCCACGTGATTTGAGTTTTTCGTCTTCCAATTCTTTCTCCTTCAACGCAGTAAGTTGGGTACACCACATAGTTGAATCCAGTTTAGCGTCTTCCATGTCATCAATCATCGTACGTATTAAAGCATCTACCTTTTGTAATATGGGTAAGTGCCGGTAGTCCTCCATTAACTTAGAATATGATTCAAAAACATCTTCAGTGATGTAGTTATAACGCTCGCCCTTAAAAGATGAAGACGCCCAATGTTCAGGTTCAATTTGCATGATCCAATCATAAGCTTGTGAAGATATCACCTTAATTTGTTCTGTTGACTTTTTAAAACCAACAAGACGGACTGCATGAGCTGCTGCTAAAAAATGAACCGTTAAGAAAGCTTTACCGTCTCCATGGAATGGACCCTTCATGTTTCTCTTGAAGCTCGCCAAAAGATGGTAAATGGAGTAACCAATATAGGCATCCTCAAAAACTGCAAGTACGTAATTCTTCAAGTTCGTGTCTCTATCGACGACAAAAGTGATAGGCTGTGATTTCAAGATTGAAGTTTTTAGAAGTTCCAAAAACCAGCACCAACTGTTATCATCCTCAACATCTACTATAGCAAATGCAACTGGGATAAAACCTTCATTTCCATCTATGGCAATAGCGATCAAAAGAACTTCTCCATATCTAGACTTCATAGAAGTAGCTTCCAAGAAAATAAGTGGGCGACAACCATTCTGGAATCCACTTATTGCTGCATAAAAGGACACGAAAAGGGATTTAAATCTTTTCTTGTCACCAATAACGAGCTTACAGATACTACCCGGATTTGTCTCCACAAGCTTCTCACAAAACCATGGTAACTTATTATACGACTCTTTGGGTGATCCATGAAGTTGTTCCCTAGCATCCCCAATTCCACGCCATACTTGTGTATAATTTAATGCAACTCCAAAATCCTGCAAAATTCCATTAGCAATCTCCTTTGGTTTCAGATATGGTGATTCTCGCAACCTATCTTTTATGGTACCTACCAACCAATTCTTCGCTGGGTGAGCTGATTTCCTGGATTCTTTGTCGCATGTATGCACATTGTTCAGTGTTTTTATCATAAATGATTGAGTAGTTGGGACCCACACAGCATAGAACCTCCAAGTACACCCTTCAGCAGCACATCCCCCAATGGCGCGACTTGTATCGTTTTTCTTGAACCTGTACCCAAAGCGATTCGCTATGGCATACTTCTTCAAGGCAGCACGAAATTGATTCACGCTGTCAAATTCCTGACCAGCACCAGTGATAGCCGACTTCCATGCATCAACCATAGTTTCAGGCAACGCGTAATCGTCACAAACAGTGAGAGGTAAGTTTTCTTCAGAATCACTTTCTTTCCCTGGAAGGTTATCAAGTTCTTGATCACTGTCGCCAGCTTCTGGCACAATACTTCTCCGGGCTCTCTTTCTCCCTGAACTTGTTTCCCTAGAACTCTTTCTCTGTGATCTTCTATCTCCAGAAGTCTCAGCAATAGCTTTCCCACTCTTTCCCCGAGATTTCGACCTCGCATAATTATTATCAGGAAAGGAAACGATTGTGGGACGGCCATTGGCACCAAACCTCCAAGAAGGGGTGCGCCTCCGCTTCTTCACAGTGTCTGCAGGGCTAGCATCAACATCAATTTCACTCTGACTATTGCGTTTGCTAGAGTGTGCAGAGCTCCTAGTCCTAGGTGCATAGTCTGAACCAGAATCAGAATCTGCCTTCTCATTGCCATGGTCAGAAGCAGCACTTGAAGAAGTTCCGTCGGTAGTGCCCTCTGACATGGCATCATCTGATTTGCCATTGCCACCCTCTTGATCTTCATCAGACTGCATTTCAGTCTCAGCAGCAGTGGCACGGCGTGTCCTCTTACCTGGAGGACTTATTGGCACCTTCTCATCTTTCTTGGTACGCACCTTACCACGTTTTGCAGACGCATCTTTCTTGTTATGCAAATTATCATGGTTCATCTCGTCTTTCTGGATAGCACTTTCCCTGTATACATTACCAATTTGATCACAACAAAGTACTTCAGAGGCTCCCATATCATAAACAACCAAAGTGCTATAAAGTTTTTGACCAATATGCATGTAAGAGGGAGATTCTAATGATAAATTATTCAAGGATAAGCTACAACAATGTGCTTCTTAGGCATAATAGAAAAGATCAAAAAGGAATCTTGAGGAGGCTATTCTTAATTTTTCTTGATGACTGTTAGACCATGACCATTTTCCATCCTGTTATAACCAATTTAGATGCTGAAATGTAAGGCTAAGATTTATCCTAGCTGTACGATCAGGATGTAGTTTCCATCCTAGCTGTACTACAAAACCTACCAGATAATGTTCAACAGAAACTGAAACAAAGATTGGTCTGGCATGCTGTAAGATAGAAAGGACAATATGAAATTAATGGAAAGCGATACCTGTTGGATTGCATCTCTAGGGTACTACGATCAAAACCTGCTGTTCCCATTACAAAGACTTCTGCTGTGATGGCATCCCCATGAAAATCAATCATTCTTTTTACATCCTTGTCGTTCTTTACAACAATCAGGTTTTTCTTATTTCCCGGGAGGAAATATTTGAGGGTAACTGTCTTCTGGTCCAGATTACACACCTCAGCCAACTGTAACTTTAGATCATTAAATGGAGTCTCACTTGTGACATTTGCTGCATTTGCTTCTCCTCCATTGTATGACATGGTTCCATCATCATTGGTCACAAACTCACCACCAGACTGACAAATTAAAATAAGCTTCCCTTTTGCCATCGTATATACCTACAAAAACCGACACATGGAGCAGAAATATATGTCAGTATCGGCTCACGCAATTGCACGAGAACTTTCGAGTTGCATTAGCAAAAGAGTGCTGATAAAGCAAAAGTAGCAGGTCAAAACTCTCTCTTTCCACCTGTTACCAGGCTAAACCCTCAGGGCCACCAGGATTTTCATGACTGTTATCTTCAACCCCAAGAGATTAGCCCATGGGATTAGGGGAGGTGCTCGCAAGCTGGCCGGACACCCGCAGTTACCCCAAAAAAAAAGGAATGTAAAAACTTTCAAATTGTTTCAGGAATGTAGGTATGAGTTAGGATGTGGGTTGTTCTCTAGGACTAGAGATTAGTGGTCTCAGAAATCGTTTAGTGTTAGCAGATTTCTTTCATAGTACTTGGCACAATGTGTAATTCAGTTAACAATCTTAAGAAGTTTAAAAAGCCAATTCAACTCCAAACTTGAAAGGCTAACGCCTTTGACATCCAATTGAAACGGTAATTCTTTCCGGTGTACAGATGGGAGTACTGATTGCATCACAATAAACACAAGTACCACAAAAAGAATTCAACCAAAAAACACATAAACTACAGCAAATCCGTTCACAAAACAAACGCAAGCAACACAAAGAAACCGTAACAAGTTCGACGCAGAACATACTCAATTGTGAGCTAGGGTTTAGAAAACCCAAAATTGGGCAATATTATACACTAAATCAAATAAAGAAAGTAACTCACTTAGCAACTCTGCTTGGAAAACAGCTAGCTCGACTGTGGAGGTTAGGTTAACAATGGAGGAATTGTAGAGTGATGGGTGAGGGATGAAGAAGAGATCGTGGGTGGGTTTTCATCACGTCAAGGACGGAGAAATCGAGGGGGCCATTATGGAGTTAGGGCAAAATCGGGGAAGAAACTGAAATGGCAAGGGGATACCTTCGTTGTACAGATTTCAGAGAATTTGAGGGCTATAAGTTTAATGTACTTGAAGAAGGAGGTCCCTTGTGCCAATTTATCAGGGTTGACCTAAACGATAACGCTGTTGTAAATATTGATGAGTTACAAATACTTTATGGCAAAATTGTAAATCTTCAAAGTTATGTTGTCAATGTTTAAAGTTTAAATGTTTTGTGGCAAAATTGAAAATTTCAAAAATTAGGGCAAAATGAATCAATGTAATAATCTTACTTTGATTCTTGTTTAATGTAATGAATATATATTTTGTAATAAATGTTTAATTTTTTATATTTCATATATATTTTATCCGATAAATTTAGGTTATCTATACTATATTATAAAGCATTTGATAAAAATTCTTAAAAACTATTTTTTATGCATGAAATATTGTTTATTGATGCATTTTACTTAAGATTCAAGGTTACAAACAAAATGTATGTAAGTATCAAAGTTTCATGTTTGAATTCGTGTAACTAACTGCAGATATTTATAGTCAAATACAAAATAAACATTTTATTTTAAATATAAAAAATCGGAGATTGATTTTCATATCCGAAATCGGATCAGGTTTTTGATTTGTCCACTCGAACCCGCTCGATGCACACCCCTAATCTCATACTCTCAGATATACTTCGTTCCATAATATGATGATTTCACATCCATATAAATAGAAAATGACTGTTGGGCATTCTTTATTTTTAATGAATAAGAGTATGAATTTGTTACTTTGTAATGATTAATCTTGGTAATGTTTTAATTGTTTTTAAATATGAAAAATTAAATATAATAATTATTTTTATGGAAGTTGTAAATCAGTTTATTTTAATATATAATAATTATTATTAATAATTTATATTATTTTATTAAATCATAATCCTAAAATATGAATTGTAAAACTATACTCCTAAAATCAGTTTGATTACAAATAATTAACAGTCTAATCTTGTTTCAATAACTATAAATGAAATAGTTTCATCTATGGTTCACAACACCATGTCAATCTTTCATTCAATGTGACAAGTAGTCTCATAAATTTATTCAAGAAATAGTGAAACAGTTTCATATATTGTTTTGTTTTCATTTGTACAACAAATGTCATTAATGAAAATACATTACACAGTTTTCATAATGTTTCAAAAATGAAACTAATTTCATTTTGGTTATGAACCATGAAACTACTTTCATTAATGAAATAATAGTATTCAGGTCTTGAAATGTTTCATTGACTGAACCATATTTGGTTTCATTAATAAAAACCAATTTCATCTTGGCTATAAACCATGAAACCGATTCCATTTTGGTTAGGAACACATGAAACAAATTTAAAAATGAATGAAATATTATCATTCAGTTCTTGAAGTGTTTCGTTGACTGAACAATATTTAGTTTCATATGTAAAACCAAGTTCATCTTGGTTAAAAACCATGAAACCGATTCCATTTTGGTTAAAAAAACATTTCAACAATTTTCACTGTTGAAACAATGTCATTTGGTTTTTGGAATTGGAGTCCATAAAACCAATTTCAATGATGAAACAAATTACATTAACAAAAACATGTTATTCAGATTTTTGGAAAATGTTTTATTGACTAAACCATATCTGGCTCAAATTTCATTATACAGACGAACAATGAAAGAAATTTCACTAACGAAAAAATGAGATACAGTTTCCAAAATGTTTTTATTGATGAAATCAATTTCCAAAAATGAGACGAACAATGGTTTGCCAAATTTGCCCTTTCTTGATTAAATATTAAACCTTTTATTTTATTTTTTTACTTTCCTAATATAACACATTTTAATCATGATCATTGATCAAGAAAATGGATGGATGAAAATGGTTTGCAGTGTTTGCACAAAAGGGGGCGGTTTGCATTTGATCGCTCCTCTGTGTGTGTGTGTGTATAGGAGGTTTATTTTACAAACCACGTTATTTGTATAAACCTCATCCAACCAATCATAATTTTTCATTTTATTCATTTTTTGTAATAATGAGATGTTGATTAAATATCATTTTTAATGTGGAGGGTGTTAATCATTGATATTATCATCTTCATTACATTATTTTTACAGAAATATATGAAACAGTTTCATTAAAAATTTATAAGTATTATATGAAACAATTTCAAGAAAAAATTTCATAAGATTAAACAATGAAATCGACGGATGATGGTGTTTGCACGGTTTATACAAATATAAGTGGTTTGTATTTGATCGCTCATATCTATCTATCTATATATGTGTGCGTATAACTGGAAGTACTTAAAACCAAAATACTTTACAGTTGCCCCCCTATAAGAAGAACTTTATTACATTTTCTTCATCATGTTGATTTGTAAAACAAGGGTACAATACTTGCTTTAGTAAGAAATTATTGGGCTTATGCGTTTAATAAGAAGTACTCGTCGGCTACAAAACCTTTGGTAAAAAGTATGAATAAGAGTAAAAATCTGGTTTAACTCTTTACGAAGCATCCCATTCAAAACAAGAATAAATATAAGACATATTGGTGAACTTCAAGGCAAAAAGTTCTCGACATATTGAGAAGATAAACAGACCAAATCAATGAAGGAAGTTTAGTTAGGAACCCAAAATTGATTAGGAACTTAGAAATCATCTACATCATGTCACGTGTCTCTCTTCAGGATGAACATGGAAGCGTTATTCATCATGAATCACACATTCATGATGAGTACGTTACAATATTCATGATGAATAGCACGTCCATATTCCTGATGAATATGTCACTTGTCGTGTTGTGGGAAGTTCTCGAGTTCCTAACAGAACTTGCCCTCCCAAATCATGATTATATATAGGCTGGTTCAAACGAGAATACAATCAACTTACGAAAAATGCAATAAGGGTCAAAATCACATGTAACTTACAATATGTCCAGAAGGGGTCGCATTTACCGGTCATTACGCAAGCAAGGATTCACGTGACCTTAGTCGTGTTGACAAGTCACGTGTGTCCTTCTCTAGACATGTTGTAAATAAGTAAATCACATGTTATTTACTATAGAATCACTTGTGATTGGTTATATACATACACTATTTTAAAGCATTTTAGTTTTGTTTTTAAAACCTTTTAATTTTCTAAAGATTTAACTATTAAAGCATCAAGTATGATGCATACAAAATACTTTAATTTTATAATATTCTTATTCGATGTATCGTTTACAGCCTAATAGGTTCTTTAAAATAGAGGATTGAGTTTAATTGCTTAGTTTGTGATCAGTACTTACTTTATTCGTATTCAAGTGTTTGATTTTGAATTCTCTTATCTTTTTAAAGTTTATAACATCGAATATCGTCTCAGGTGAGTTTTTCTATAACCTTTGGAACTGAAATGCATACAATGTTAAAGGATTGCTACTGTGAAATGATATACCTTATTGGTATGTGTAAATTGTTATTATTAATTGTATTAAGGTGTTGTTTCTACTGGTTGTGCTTCAGCGTCAATTATAATTGTGACCGACTGGGTTGTGCTTGAGCGTCAATTATACTTGTGACCGACTGGGTTGTGCTTGAGCGTCAATTATACTTGTGACCGACTGGGTTGTNGTCAATTATACTTGTGACCGACTGGGTTGTGCTTGAGCGTCAATTATACTTGTGACCGACTGGGTTGTGCTTGAGCGTCAATTATACTTGTGACCAACTGGGTTGTGCTTGAGGGCCAACCAATCGAAGTTGGAAACCCATCCTCAATAGTCAATTTTCGAGTAGTTTTTAAGGTAAGATTCATTTTATGAACGCCTCAAAAGGAAATACAATGTTTTTTTTTTCTTTCTCTTTTTGGTTGTTTAAAAATCTTAAAATATTTTCTTTTTTCAAAAGACTTCTTTACAAATTCACTTGTTTTTCTGTTAGCCATCATCACAATTTACCTTGTAAATATTTTGATATTTGATCACTAGAGTCAGGTTCGTATGAGAATATTAACCAAATAACTGAATAAGAAGATCGAATCACATGTGACGTTACACTAAAATCACGTGTAAAATCACATATGGTTTTCATGATTTTGCCCGCTACCTAAGGTTGTGGGCCTCTTCGCCTACACATCTCGCATTGATCGTTAGTGTAAAATCACATATGATATGAAACACCTCAAGATCACATTTGCATATAAATATATATATTTTCATATATCAAGAAATATAATTTACATACTCGGTCACAATCTCTCTACAAAATTTTTTTCCACAAAATCTCTATACAATACATGAATACATAACAAGTATTTAGATTCAAAAGAAGAATATGATGGCCCAATAACCCATGCAAGCATTTTATAACACTTCACAATTTCCCCTTCTCCTTGTTCTCTGGTTGTGTCTAACCTGTAATGCACATTTTTGAAACACAAAATGATGGTTAGACCTTGAGGTCTATTGCGAAATCTCTTTGATGCAATTACAGGGTGAATAATCACCAAATCACATTTATGAACGTATATTTGTATAAATAACAAAAATACATTATTTTGTTATAACAAACCCCATTTATTGTACCCAAATATCCAAATAACTTGATAAACGCATTCTAAGTAAACTTGTCGCATCAAAAAAATAAATGTATAATTTCCTCGTATTACATGGGTGAGACAAACCCATGTTCTCGCAACACACTGATGCGAGAACCTCAACTCATTGCGTCACACTGGTGCGATAAAGCACTCGTGTAGCATCAATAGGATGTGATATTACAACTTGTCGCATCAATAGAATGCGATATTACAACTTGTCGCATCACAAAGATGCAACAAAACTCAATCCTCGCATCAATATAGATGTGATAACAACACTTCATATGATGAAAATTTCATTTTAACAAACAATTGATTATATCATCCTTATCCCACTATACGTCTCTCCTGATTGTGTCACCCTTATTTCAAATTATACACATCTCCTGATTATGTCACTTTTATGCCAATACACGTCTCTCCTGATTATGTCATTCTTATCCCAAAATACATCTATCTTGATTATGTCACCCTATTACAATGAGTTGATAATAACATATCAAATCTCAATATTATGTTAAAAATATCATATAATCAATTTTAAAACACCCCACTTATGAAATAGGAAACCATACGGTTCCTTATCAAAGCAGATCGAATGATACTTTTAAAATAATAACTCACCTTGTAGTCACACGTAGATGAAGATGTTAAACAATAGCTTGTAATCACACGTAGATGAAGATGTTAAACAATAGCAATTAGTTTGATAATCACAAAATCAGTTCTTCGTCTTTCTCTTATGTTTGCTTCGAACCAGTGAACCGAAAAGCACATACCAACTTTTCTTTCTATAAATAATAGCCCCCCAAAACAAAACCATTTAAAAGAAAAGAACATATATATATATATATATATATATATATATATCTTTTAAAGAGTGTGTAAACTAAGATATTTTAAAACAATTTTTCAAACACACCTCTCAACATTTAAACTAACTAAAAATCCACCAAAACAGTTATTACAGAATAGCAGTCGTCTCTTGAAGCTGAACAACAACGGTAATGTGGAATCAGACAACAACAACGTCCTCCATTATTATTGATGCTTCACCTTTGCTTTGGAGTAGAGATGGCCAAATCGGCCCGGCCCGGCCTGGCCCTGGACCGGTAAGGACCGGTTATGGGACCGAAAACCGGAACCGATTGAGGTTTTTGGTAGTTTTGTGGGACCGGGACCGATTACGGAACCGACTATGGACCGGCCCAACCCAGCCCGAAAATTCAAATAATTTTATAAATAAATGTATTTTTAAATAATTTTATAATGTATTTTTATAAGAAAATATAATTTTAATTATATTAAAACGCATTTTTAAAGTGTATTTGAGTGATCCAATTGTAAATTTTATAATATTAAAAATATATATCATTAAAAAAATAAAAAAAAATCTTATTTTTTAATGCAAGGACCGGTTGGGACCGGTGGCCCATAACCGGTTATGAAGTATCTTGACCGGTCCTATCATTTTCGAGCAAGATCGGGACCGGTTATGGCCGGTTATAAGAAAGGTTAGGACTGATTGGGACAGGCCCGGCCCGGCCCGGGACCGGTTTTTGGCCTTTGGAGGATACGAAGTAGACGAGAAAGACATGAAGTAGAGAGAGGAAGGAAGTCTAACGGTTTTTCATGGTATTTAAACGTGTTATGTAAATGTACCTAACTGTTACTTGAGATTGTAAAACGGTATTTAAATCCGAACAAGTGCTATTAAATATGAAGGGTTGGGTTCCGTTGAAAATGAAAGCTATGATGAGAAATATAAGAAAAATGATATCCACCTTTGCATCAATCTTAATTGAAGATCAACATTAATATTGCGCTTCTCGCATCAATTTCCGTGATAAGCGTAATTCATAAGGTGGGAGTGAGATTAAAAGTGATCGAGGGTCCAGATCATTTCTTACGCTTCTCACATTAACTATTATTCTCACACGATCATTCGTCTAAATATGAATGCATAAATATTTTAATTTATCAAAGTAGAAAAGGTAAAATGATAATCTGTTATCATTTAGATATGGGTTGGCTTGATGGGATTCGAGTACAAACAACTTGAAAACAAATTTAATAACGGACCATAATGATTATAAATTTAGATATGGGTTGGGCTTAGTATTATTTATAAACTTCTGAATTCTTTTTACGGTCGAGAAGCAACCCCTAATGGGAGATCGAAGTGCGATCGGGTTGGGCCGGATGTCAAGTTAAGTAGGCTAGTGCACAAGACCTAGGCGTTGGGCCGTGGCTGACTTGGCTTGGGTTGGGTTCAGTTGGACTTAAGTCGTTTTGGTTAAACCGATGTTTATCAAAATAGATTTGGGTCTCATTTATTTATTTGGATTAATTAAAATAAAAAAATCGGGATGTTTCAATTAAGTTGGTCAAGATTTGAGGATCAAATTAAAAAAGGTATTAATTAATTGGGTTATCATATTTTCGGAATTTATTATTTAGAAATTCAATACTAATTACATAATATCTAATTAATTATATGAATCTCTTATTTATTTTTTAAGAAAAGAGGGGATATTAAATAATTAAATAATCCGTTTAGGGAATTGTGATTGGGTAAATGTGGGATTGGATATTTTTAAAACGAAAGACGTATATAATTATAAATCTGGTTTGATGTCGAAATTTATTTTTGGACGTTAAATAATGAACAACGAGTACATGTTGCCAAAATATGCTTGGGTTTAACTCGTTCACCATGCCAACCCTAGGGTTGACCATGGATTGACCCGTTTGACTTATTGGGAAAAGTCAAGACACTAATTAAATAAATGTAATTATGTGTTACATGATATTACTTAGGAACGAGGTTTAGCTAGTGGAGCCATTCAGGTAATTTTTCTTGAGACTTACACTGTGGTAGATACTATGTACAGACTATTTATGCATTAATTGTGGAATGTGCTATATGGGCTTGCTTGTACGTGTTATATGGTATATATGTATTGCATGTACGTGACGTTATAAAATTCACATGCTACTTGTTTCAATTTAAACTTTTACACATGCTTATAAATGGGATAACCTCACATATTTTACTAAATGCTTATAAATGGGACCCTTTGATGCCTGGAAATTATCGTTTTCGTTATCCTTTTGACACCGAAACTATCCAAGGCAAATAAACACAGTGTATACCCAGTAACTCAACATTTATACCTCACATGCAGTTTGATTAACCCGTAATTGCATCTAACAAAAATACGGATACATTATCACAAATTACAGAGTTCTTGATTGATTAAGTCTCTATATATACTGTTTTTATAAACTCAATAACTCGTACGGATTTGCAAATCAATTTTCATATGTTGTTTTATATGTGACAAAACACATGTAAGAATAATTTAATATGTGAAACATTCATGACTATTGTTTTCAACACATAAAACAGTCTTGAACGTTTCACATATGAAACATAGTACATTACATTTTCTGCTTGACATTTAGCTTTGAAATATATAATTCCGTTTGTGGTACTTTTTTTTTAAACATAGTACATTACATTTCAATGATATATTTGAATGTTTCTTATAAAGAAGTTATTATATTAACGTACTGTAAAAACACAAACGTTTTACATACAACTGAAAGAATTTGGACAAAAAAACCATAAGGTTGGTGCCTGATTGGTTTGAGTTTGACTTCAAAGGTCAAAAGTATATGGAGCTCCCAGGTTCAAATCCAATAAGGAATAAAAATCCCTTTGTGGCCACGGAGGTTCAAATGCGGTGACTCCGGACTATCTGCAAAGCAGGTGGTTGCCCTGGAATTAGTTGGATCGCATAGCGGGTTGAATATTCAGGTTAATAAAAAAAAAAGAATTTGGACAAAAAATTACCAAACTACATTAATTTATCAAATAAAAAACACACTGTTTTATAATTGAGCACAAGAGTACTGAAACGTCATATTACAATTCGTTATGAATGCCTTTGAACTATAAGATATCAAACAACTTCGACCTGTAAACACGTAAATTACTAAAATTATCATGGTAACTGGCAGTACTGAGTAATGCATAAGTTTGATTTTCGAAGCAAAAAAGTCAGTAATATATAACAGAATCCTCTTTTTTAAGATGTTATAAAGAGAAAGCATCCAAAATTTGGAAAAATGATGGGAGAATGAGATGATGAATTTGGGTAGAAATGGCACATACATCACATGATTTATGGCAACAAGAAACACTTAAGGCAAGGACTTAAAGAGATAGAAATCCATTAGACATGTGGTTTTGAGTATAATTGTATAGTAATTAGGTATGAAGTTCCATATATATGATATATCTTATAAGGTATATTATATTTAAAATAATGGATTTTTATTTGATTGTTATTTCAAAGTATATTTTGAAAAACAATTATTTAAGAATATATAGTTTAAAACTGATATATATATATATGTATATACACACACTAGAAGGATGTTCGCACAATGCAGCGAGATACATCTTGATTTTAAATTTCATTTTATTCTCTCAATCGATGTTATAGCATGGTCTTATGTGATTTTGAAAATATGATGTTTTTAATTTTGAATAAAATATAAATTTAAAAATATCATAACAATTTGACAAAAATATATCGACATTAGTATCAAATTAACTATTTAAAATTTCTATTTTTTGTGTAATTTTTTAATTCAAATTTTTATTATAATTTAATTTAAGTTTAATAACAAAGTAATTTATATTTGGTTTAAGGGAAAATTACACCAAAATGGAACCAACTTTCACCTAATTCTTATTTTGGGGAACCAATTTTCAAAATCGTCATTTTGGGGAACCAACTTGCGCCTGATTCCTATTTTGGGGAACCAACTTGCACCTGATTCCTATTTTGGGGAACCAACTTTCAAAATCGTTATTTTGGGGAACCAACTTGCACCTGATTCCTATTTTGGGGAACCAACTTGCACCTGATTCCTATTTTGGGAAACCAACTTGTAAAATAATTATAGAAAAATAACTAAAATTCGTTTTTTTCCAAAAATTAATGCAATAAAATATATTTTTCATTTCAATTTTTTTTAATTCAGATATCAAATTAAACATTTTAAAAAAAATCCAAATTAACACAATAAAAATTATTTTTTACTAATGCAAAAAAATAATTTAATAGAAAAAATTATTTGATGCAATAAAAATTAAATATTAAATGTCATATTCAAGATTTTTATATCTAATCAATTGCATCAATTAATTTTTTTTCTATTAAATTGATTTAAGATAAATATTTAATTAAATAATTAATAATATTAAATTAAATACAAAAAGTATATAAAATATATACCAAAAGCATTAGAGCAAAACACAAATCGTAGGGCCGTTATGGCCGATTTCTTCTGAAATCTGCCACAAAGAAACGTTATAAAGATCGTAGCCATATCCATAAACAAGTCTTACATACCATCTTTTTCATTTTAACAGGAAAAACCAACTTCATTTCTTTGTCGCTCTCTCTCATCCCTTGCCACCGCTCTTGGCCGGAGAAACCCATTTTTCCGGTGGGTTTCAGGTGGCTTCGGTCGATTTAAGGACCTGAAAAAAGTGAGTTGGTGGTGATTTCTTAATGGCTATGTTAAACAAACCCATTTTTCCCTTTCAAACTAATCTACATTTCATGTCTCTGTTGCGTCTTTTTTGAACAAGAATTTCCATTCGTTAATTCAATCATCAATATTTCTTGATTTCATTTCAAAACATATTCATTCTTTTTCTATAAATACATACATACATACATACATACATACATACATACATACATACATACATACATACATACATACCCTATATATATATATATAGATATTGTTGTATGTATCTACGTGGTGAGAGAAATGGTTTCGACGCCGGTGTCATCGAGCAATCCGCTAAAGACGGTGTTTGACAGCATCGGGATGTGTGGTTTTGGTGGTGGTGGGAGCAGCAGCAGCCAGAAGAGGTTGATGTATAACGATGATGAGGATGAATCTCCCACCATGGAAATGGTGGAGCTTGGTGCTGGAAGAACAAGAAATGTGCTTATTTTGATGAGTGATACCGGTGGTGGCCACCGTGCTTCCGCCGAGGCCATCCGTGACGCTTTCAAGATTGAATTTGGCGACCGATACAGGGTATAGTTTCATCTTATTCACAATTTTACGTAATTGGAGTTGAAATTTGTATAAGGATCATGTGGTATTCGCAAATTCCCATTTTCTTGTTCTTTTTAGAACATTTTTGGAACCAAGAAACAAGAATATATGAAATTGTTTTCAGAAAGATTAGTAAACCATTGTGGAATTCGAATTCATAACCTTTAATTTGCTGCAAATTTTAGAGTTTGGGTCTTTGATCATCAACCCTTTTAAGGTTTTCTGTTCATAGAGCTCTTCCCTGATTAATGACCAAAATGTTCTTGAGAAATATACCACAAAACAAGAATCTCTGAATGGAAGTTTATATGAATTGACTTAATTACCCTTTTCTCCCATGTCAAATTTATGTGAATCTGGAATTGAAATAATGAGTTCAAGAACTCATTGATATGTCTTGGTTTTGAATCTCAACTCACTTGTTTTTTTTTTATAGATATTTATCAAGGATGTTTGGAAAGAATACACGGGTTGGCCGTTAAACGACATGGAAAATCAATACAAGTTCATGGTTAAACATGTCCAGCTATGGAACGTTGCGTTTCATGGAACTTCTCCTCGTTGGATACACAACGTTTATCTTGCTGCCTTTGCCGCCTTCTACGCCAAGTATACTTTTATTCTCCTTTTACCCTTTCGCCACTTCAATTTAGCCGAAACCCATGATGGTTTTTATGTTTGTGATAATATTTTAGCTAGTTGATTGTTGTTTTTCCCTTTTTCATTCCGCAAGAGGTGAACACGTAATTACCGAAAACCCATTTCCTTTACTTGTTGCCTAATGGTAGTTTAACTAGTTGAGTATTGTTTTCCAACATTTTCCCTTTCTAAATGATTCTTTGGCACCATGAGTTGAAATGGCTTCAACTTATGGTTTTTTGTTCCTTTTTTTACCCTTCTGCAAGTTCAATTTTAGCTAAATCTGAGGTCAGCTCCAATGACAAATAAAGGCTATAGGTCACCACAGTGTCTAGATCAGCCAATGGGGATTTTCCTTGCTGTTATCTTCAGAGCGCCATGGGCCTGACAATCATAAGTACCAAACAAGAGAAAAACTTCAATTTGGCCAAAACTGATGATTGTTCATATGTTTTTAATGATTCTTTAGTTGGTTGGTTGTTTAATCATTTGTTTCCTTTCTGAATGATTGTTTGGCACAAAGAGGTGAAAAGGGTTTCAACTTATGGTTTCTTTAGCTTTTATTTCGCGGTCGTTTTTCTAATCCTTTTGGGCAAAAACTTGAATTGAAGGGAGGTTGAAGCTGGTTTAATGGAGTACAAGCCAGACATCATCATCAGTGTTCATCCTCTTATGCAACACATTCCTTTGTGGGTTCTCAAATGGCAAGGCTTAGACAAGAAAGTTATCTTTGTGACAGTTATTACAGATCTTAATACATGCCATCGCACATGGTAAAAGTCCGATTTAGACTCATCCACAAAACTATACAACAAATCTAAAAAAATTGAATCTTGATGTGACAAGTTTGAGCTTTTTCTATATTTGTAACCAGGTTTCATCCTGGGGTCGACCGATGCTATTGCCCTTCAAAAGAGGTAGCAAAGCGAGCTTTGCTAGATGGCCTAGAAGAAAGTCAATTGCGAGTGTTTGGTTTGCCTATTCGACCCACTTTTACCCGTGCTGTCCTCAACAAGGTTACACCTTCTTCCTTTTTTTCCCATCTTGCAATATAGATTTTTAAGGGTCCTTTTAAGTGAGTTTTCATTTTGGAGCCCGACATTCTAATTTTTCTTCCCTCATTAACCTTCATCTGACCTGGCCCCTGGTTCAAAACAGTCTGCTCCTGTAAAAACTTAGTGGGTCATTTTGCAAAACGAGCTTCTGGAGAAGGTCATTGAGCTAAATAGCCCGGACTGTTTTTGGTTTCTAACATCTTCAGTCTTATGTAGTTTACATTTATCTTGGCTTAAATTTGTTTTTGTTTCATACTTGCTATAGGATGAGTTGAGGGTAGAGTTGGAATTGGATCCGAAACTACCGGCGGTCTTACTGATGGGAGGTGGTGAAGGTATGGGCCCTGTGAAAAAGACCGCGATGGCTCTTGGTGAATCTTTATTTGATAAAGAAACCGGAAAACCATTTGGCCAAATGGTTATAATATGTGGTCGAAACAAAGCTTTGGCATCGTCTCTTGAATCATTAGAGTGGAAGATCCCTGTTAAGGTAATCAAATTTCCACCAGAAATCAAAATAACACTCTTTTCGGTATTTATTCATAGGTTTTTGTTTGCATTGTTGTTGCAGGTTAGAGGATTTGAGAAGGAGATGCAGAAATGGATGGGTGCTTGTGACTGCATTATAACCAAAGTACGATTCGCGCTTATGTGTTTCTTGTTATACAGAAATTAATAGAACCCATTATCAGTTCATGATTTTGTGGTTCTAAAGGTTGAAATTTGGGGAATACGTTACGGGAAAAACTACTAGAATCTTTCCTGTTTCTCTAGAAACGTCTAGAATACCTTCTCTTTGATGAGAAACTTACTAAAATCTACTTTGTTTGATGATAAAACGACAAGAATCTCTTCTTGCTTACAAGAAACGATTAGAATGTTTTCTGTTAAATGAGAAAATGACTGGAATCTCTTTTGTAACGGCTAGAATTTCTTCTGGTTTATGAGGAAACGGCTAGAATTTTACTAGAAATCTTGAGCATTATCTCTAGACTCTAATGGATTTTTCCTCGGATTTATAGGCGGGACCTGGTACAATTGCGGAGGCATTGATCAAAGGGCTTCCGTTGATCCTCAACGACTATATTCCAGGACAAGTATGCAATTACATGATCATTAATCATATTTTAGTCTTTTAGTTAGTACGCTTGCTCAATAACTAACACCCGTTTTCGGGAGTTTGAACTTCGCTAATTGTGAGGGCCAGCTCAACTGGTATATCAAGGTTAGGCTTGCCGGTTCGAGTCTCCTCAGGACCACTGAGGATTTTCGTGACTGTTATCTTAAGGGCTCCAATGAGATTAAATGAGCACCCATGGTTGTTAAAAAGAACTTCGCTTGGGACATGAGGGTATATTAGTAATTTCTACTTAACGACTAGTAACGTGTATTCTTGTATTTTGAATGACGGATTAACAGGAGAAAGGAAACGTACCTTATGTGGTGAATAATGGGGCCGGTGTTTTCACCCGAAGCTCAAAGGAGACAGCTAGGATAGTGGCCGGATGGTTCAGTACCAATGCGGACGAGCACAAAAGAATGGCGGAAAATGCACTTAAACTTGCTCAACCAGAGGCGGTTTTTGACATAGTGAGGGATATTCACGAGTTGGCATGCCAACGTGGGCCACGCAACTTCCCATACGTTCTAACTTCATCATTTTCGAGCCTAATTTAGCCTGTTACGATTACCTTAACTACCATACTTGGTCATGGAGGGCTTTCGGGTGTCGAGTTGTATATCGTTTGATATGGGTGTCAAAATATTTCACATTTTGGCCAAGAATACAACCTGCAATAATCGACACATTGAGGACCGTATACGAGAAGACGAAGAAAGTAGACGAAGCCGGATTCCTTTCTATGTGATCTGATTTATATACACACATTTATAGGTGGAGATGGACCAAATGTGCCTCAATCTCAAAAGGCTAACCAAACATTATTCGAAATATACATATTCCTGTTGGCATGTTTACTTGAGCCATTTATTATCTGGTAATGGTATCTAAGGTTGTAAACGAACCGAACGAACACGAACAGAGGCTTGTTCATGTTCGTTCGTTTAACTTGACTGCACAAACGAACTAACACGAACGGTAAACGAACGAAAATCTTTGTATTCGTGTTCGTTCGTTTAAAAATCAGGTGTGTTCGTGTTCGTTTATGTTCGTTCGTTAACATGTTAAACAAACAAGCTAAACGAACATAAACGAACGGACTAAACGAACATAAATAAATATTATTTGAATTCAAAGTAAATAAATAAAAGATTGTATATTAAATTTAATATATAAACGAACATAAACGAACGAATATAAACGAACAATAAATGAATGAACGTTCACGAACATAAATGAACGAACGAGACTCTTGTTCATGTTCGTTCGTTTAACTAAACGAACAAAAAAAATTGTTCATGTTCGTTTATTTATTAAATAAACGAACTTCTCGCCGAACGGTTTGCTGAACGTTCGGTTTGTTTACAGCCCTACTGGTATCATTTTCAAGAATTTTACAGGAGCGGGCGTTTAACGATCAAAAATTCGTTTCAACCCCAATTCTAGATGCATAAACATATGATATTCTTAAAAATCAACAAAACATTTCCCAAGTGCTTTATATATATACTAGAATTCTTTCAAAACAAATGTGACTAGATAACATGTTCAAGTTCATGAGTACTAAAACATGGAACTCCTTTACACACACAATGTTCACTTGGTTGGTTCTGTTTCACACAGCCATGATCTCCATTCATCTTTTTCACACAGCCATGATCTGTTCACTTCCTGCCTTAGACACGCACGCAGCCATGATATAGGATCCTCTTCGT
>NC_037529.1:11386167-11391083 GCF_001531365.2 Cynara cardunculus var. scolymus | reverse complement strand
ATCTCCATTCATCTTTTTCACACAGCCATGATCTGTTCACTTCCTGCCTTAGACACGCACGCAGCCATGATATAGGATCCTCTTCGTATCAAAGTTTACTGTTGAAAGCTGCAACCTGTTTTCCATCAAATATACCAGATGTAAGTAAATATAGTAAGGTTTCAGGTCCATCAATAGATAAAGGGTTCATATTTATATAGCTTATGTTCTATAACTGTACACATGACTCATAAACTCAACAGGTTGTTTATAGAGCAGGTATGTTCACAACTACTTGGAAAGCTAAGCAAATGGTTTTATGCATACTACTCAAATCATATAATACAAAAAATCATTTCAGAGAGATGAGAATCAAACCGATGACACGGAAAGAGAAGTACCTTCATGTCTTTGAAAATCTTCCCATCCTGGACACCTTGCTCCAATGCAGTGGCTTTAAGTTCCATCTTCGTGCTGCAGCTTCTCTAGGACGCTTAATTCCACGCCCACGTTAACTCAAGTTGCTGTTGTGGCTTTAAGCTATAAATTCGTGCTGCTGCTTCTCAAAGTTCGTTATGAAAGAGGGCAATTTTTTATTAAAATAACAAAATGTTTACAACCTAAGGTGGGACTCCCACCAACGAGCATGTCCACTCAACCATCAGGACAGGCCTCGGGGTTAAGATGAACTGCACTACTATACAAACCAAAAACCAAAACTAAAACCAAAACCAAAAGTGAACAACAGTCATGATAAAGTTCTTCACATCCTACTCTGTTCACTTCCTGCCTTAGACACACAACCATGATAAAGTTTACTGTTGAAAGCTGCAACCTGTTTTCCATCAAAAATACCAGATGTAAGTAAATATAGTAAGGTTTCAGGTCCATCAATAGGTAAAGGGTTGTGTGTGTTTATGAGTAGCAACTTCATATTTATATAGCTTATGTTCTATAACTTCACACATGACTCGTAAACTCAACAGAGCAGGTATGTTCACAACTACTTGGAAAGCTAAACAAATGGTTTTATGCATACTACTCAAATCATATAATACACGAAATAATTTCAGAGAGATGAGAAGTACCTTCATGTCTTTGAAATTCTTCCCATCCTGGACACCTTGCTCCAATGCAGTGGCTTTAAGTTATATCTTCGTGCTGCTGGCTGCTTCTCTATGACGCTTAATTCCACGCCCAGGTTAACTGAAGTTGCTGTTGTGGCTTTAAGTTATATCTTCGTGCTGCTGCTTCTCAAAGTTCATTACGGAGGAGGGCATTTTTTTATTACAATAACAGAACATTTACAACCTAAGGTGGGACTCCCACCAACAAGCATGTCCACTCAACCATCAGGACAGGCCCCGGGGTTATGATGAAGTGCACTACTATACAAACCAAAAACTAAAAACCAATAACCAAAACCAAAAGTGAACAATCCTTGGCTAGAAGAATACCTTTCCAACAAACATTGCAACCCATCAACGATTAATAATAAAAACGTTTCGTGGACAGATTACTGTTTGATACAATAGAAATTATTTGAATCCAAATATGACATTGAATTGATGATGCTTTTGTAACCATAATTAGCCAACCATAAGAAATGGTTTGCATTTATAAATAGCCATGAGTTGAGCTGTGATACTGTGATGATTTTGGAACTGGTGGATGGATATAACCAACCATGAGTTGATCTATGATACTGTGAAGATTTTGGAACTGGTGGATGGATATATTAATAATAAAAAACATTTCATGGACAGATTACTGTTGGATACAATAGAAATTATTTGAATCCATATATCACATTGAATTGATGATGCTTTTGTAACCATAATTAGCCAACCATAAGAAATGGTTTGCATTTGTAACCAACCATGAGTTGAACTGTGATACTGTGATGATTTTGGAACTGGTGGATGGATATAACCAACCATGAGTTGAACTATGATACTGTGATGATTTTGGAACTGGTGGATGGATATGACCAGCCATGAGTTAAAATATGATATTCTGAAAACAACGGATGGAGAAATTTCATAGACTGATACATAGGTGCCTGCATGTCCGATCTCTGCAATTGGCAGGGTTGTGGTATTTTTGTGTYTAAAGAATGCCACAAAAGAAACAAGCAAGCAAGATAATCGCAGAGAGGGGGGGAAGGGGAAAGAACCACACACCCACATGGAGGGAGAGTCAGGCAAACCCCGTACCATCTCCCTCCATCAACCAAAAACCATTGTTTTTATTATGTATGACCTGCCAAGCAAGCGCACCCGACATGGCAAGGCCATAATACAAATGCAAATCAGTACCTGCTGCAGTCTTGCCTGATCTATACATCAACACTTCATGCATCGATATCAATCCCATCGCCAATACAATTCCTAAACAAAGATGTTCGATCAAACACCTATTATTCAATCAATCATTGTGAAACACCTGCATGCGCTGAAGATATCTGCACAAATGAAAGGATTATATCGGAGTGTAACAGTCAACAAGAATTCAAAATTTTCATATATAATTCTATTAATACACAACTAATTTCTCACCTACGCATATGACTGCAAACAGAAGCGTGCAAGAAGAGAACCAAACTGATGGAGAGTCATCGCCCACTGCAAACGTAAAAGAACTCAAGTACATGATTGATCGTATAGTAGAAAACGATGGGTAATAACATCACAGAGGAGACGTATGATTATCCAAACCTTGTCCATCTCAGAAGAAGTTTCTGAATCTTGGCATTGCAGGAACCACAATGAAGCGATCGAACCAACAGTACACGAACTTAACACAGTCTGAGTACAAACGGATAAATAATGATAACATTTGTATCAAGAAGACGTGTGATCATCAAATCTTGTCCATCAAGAAGACGTACCATTAGATCTTGTCCATCAAGATACTGTATAATCATCAAATCTTGTTTATCTGAGATGAATCTTGGCTTTGTGATAACCTCAAGGACCAGTGGCGATGACGTATAATCCCCAAATCTTGTCCATCAAGAAGACATACCATTAAATCTTGTCCATCAAGATTCTATATAATCATCAAATCTTGTCTATCTGAGATGAATCTTGGCTTTGTGATAACCTCAAAGACCAGTGGCGATGACGTATAATCATCAAATCTTGTCCTTTAAGAAGACGTACGATTAAAATCTTGTCCATCAAGAAGACGTACGATTAAAATCTTGTCCATCAAGATACTGTATAATCATCAAATCTTGTCTATCTGAGACGAATCTTGGCTTTGTGATAACCTCAAGGACCAGTGGCGATCGATCCAAGAAAACGTGAACTAAACCTATTCGCCAATCAAAAGTAGAACCCCGTAAATAATAAGATCGATGTCCATCAAGAAGACGCATATTAAACAAATCGCATACATCTGGACAATTACGACGACCGGTGGCGATCGATTCATCAAAACGTACAAGATTCATRATGAAAACCAAGATTGAAGAACGATGGTACGGTACCGAATCAGCAAATGCAGGTGAAAGAAGGCAGTGGATAGACGAAGATCAAAGAAAAAGGCGGGAAACCATAGAGAGAAGAGAGAGAGAGACACCGGGAGAGCGAGTGATGACATGAGTCGTAAAATGAAGTTATGCGATGGAAGGTCTATATTTATACTTGAAAATAGAGAAAATTACAATTTGTGTCCCTGTTATTTACAGAATACTACAACTAGTGCCCCTGAACTTTAATAAAGTACAATAACAGTCCAATATTTTGTATTTTACTTTGAACGTGATCCTTGATGCTAACAGAATCGGTCAATATGCCGTTACATGTATATCTATGTATATATTTTGTGTGTCTACAGGTGTTTGTGTGTGTGCAATATCTGGGTTTTTTTTGCGTGTTACAGGTTTATATTTTGTTCTATTATTATATTGGTTAAAATAGAGGGACTTTATTTGTAATCTTATATAAATCACATGAGCCAAAATCGTAATTTGCTCTTCAAAATAAATCCTCGTCTGATTTAAATTTTAAATTCTAAATTTTAAAATTTTATTTTAAATTTTAAATTTTAAAATTTCAAAGTCTTATTTATTACTAAAGTTGAACCCATGATTTAAATTTAATCATATTTTAAAAAGAATTACACTGTTGTAACTATTTTATCTTCTCGAGTTTAATAATACTAGAAGAATACTCGCGTAATGCAGCGAGATAAATTTTCATTTTAATATTTAGTTTTAATATTTGAAAAAAATAAATCAAAATTAGTATCGAATTAACTAGTTAATAGTTCTCGTTTTTTTGGTCTAACTTCTTTATTTCAATTTTTTATTATAATTTAATTTAGATTTAATAACAAAGTAATTTATTTTTGTTTTAATAATATAGTTTTAGTTATATTTTAGATTTTTTATATTTAAAATTGATGTTTATCTTGTATTCATGTATTTCATTATGTTTATCTGCAGTTAGTTACACAAATTTAAAAATGAAGCTTTAATAAGTTGTACTTACGCAAAACTACTTGTAATCCTGAACTTTAAGTAATATGCATCGATAAACAGTACTTTATGTATAAAAAATTATTTTTAAGAGTTTTTGTCAAATGCTTTATAATATAATATAGATTTTTTATATTTTATCTCTTATTCAAATAATACATGTATCCGTGACATGTATTATCTATATACTACAAAGGTATTCGCACAATGCAACGAGATACATCTTGATTTTAATATTTCATTTTATTCTTTACCTCAGTCGATGTTATAATATGGTAGTATATGATTTTGAGAAAGCGATGGTGTTTTTACTTTTGACTAAAATATAAGTTTGAATATATCATAAAAATTTGACAAAAATATATCGACATTAGTATCAAATTAACTATTTAAAAATTCCTCATTTTTTGTGTAATTTTTTAATTCAATTTTTTTAAAATTTAATTTAGGT
>NC_037529.1:11383754-11385432 GCF_001531365.2 Cynara cardunculus var. scolymus | reverse complement strand
AATTTTTTATAAAAATAATAACTAAGTATTCTGTTAATTATCAATGATTATCCTAATTATATTTTAGATTTTTTATATTTAAAATGAGATGTTTAAAAATATAATTATAATATAATTTTTTATAAATATAATAACTAAGTATTCCGCATAAAAAATCGTTTTTAAGAGTTTTTGTCAAATGCTTTACTAGAAGGGTACTCGCGCAATACAGCGAGATACATCTCGATTTTAATGTTCTATTTTATCTTTTATCTCTGTCGATGTTATAATACGATTTTATGTATTTTTAAGAAAACAATAATGATTTTATTTTTGGATAAAATATAATTTTGAAGATGTCATAAAAATTTGAAAAATATCAATGTTAATATCAAATCAACTATTTAAAAGTTCTATTTTTTATTATAATTTAATTTAAATTTAATAATGAAATAATTTATTTTTGATTTAATACTATAACATTTTATAAAGATAATAATTAAGTATTCTCTTATAACTCAATGATTATCCTAATTATATTTTAGATTCTTTATATTTAAAATGAGATGTTTATCCTGAATTTGATTATGTTTATCTGCAGTTAGTTACACGAATTCAGATATGAAACTTTAATAAGTCGTACTTACGCACAATCTACTTATAATCTTGAGTTTTAAGTAACATGCATTAATAAACAATACTTTATGCATAAAAAGTGGTTTTTAAGAGTTTTTGTCAAATACTTTATAATATAGTATTTTGTTAGAACTCAATGATTATCCTAATTATATTTTAAATTATTTATATTTAAAATGAGATGTTTATCCTGAATTTGTTTATGCTTATCTGCAGTTAGTTACACGAATTCAGATATGGAACTTTAATAAATTGTACTTACGCACAATCTACTTGTAATCTTGAGTTTTAAATAACATGCATTAATAAACAGTACTTTATGCATAAAAAAGTGGTTTTTAAGAGTTTTGTCAAATGTTTTATAATATAGTATAGATAATATATATATATATATATATATATATATATATGGAAAGGTTCAAACGAAAACCTTTGTGATTTACAAGAATGCAAGAACAACCTATTAACTTCATATTATGATAACAATGAAAATTAAAAGATTTATTAAATTTAGAATAATATTAAAAATAATGCAAAGAGTTTTGAGCGGGGAAGGGTAATCTTCGAATTCAAAGCGATAAAATTTAAAAAACATGATCATAAACTCCGATTTGGGTGTGATAATCGATTGGTTCAGCTAGGGTTAGATCAATTCCTTGATTTGGGTTCTACTACATTTGGGTGTGATAATCGTGTGATACACATGATGTATCGATTCAAGGTTTGTTTATCACAACTTTATCACACTTAGAATATGAATCGATCACCGTCGCTTGATTAGAACATTGTTTGGTTCGATTAGGGTTCAATTATCACACGATTATCACAAGAAATAGAAATCTGATTACATATTGTTCAATTCGATTAGGGTTCACATATCACACGATTGTCACAACCAAATACGAAATAAAGTATCACACGATTATCACAATAAATCCGACTACACATTGTTCGGTTTGATTAGGGTCCACGTATCACACGATTATCATAAGAAATCTAACTACACATTGTTCGGTTTGATTAGGGTTCACGTATCACACGATTATCATAAGAAATCTAACTA
>NC_037529.1:11381976-11383084 GCF_001531365.2 Cynara cardunculus var. scolymus | reverse complement strand
TGTAACTAACTACGGATAAACATAATCAAATAGAGGATAAACATCTCATTTTAAAATATAAAAAATCTAAACTATAATTAGGATAATTATCGAGTTTCTAACCGAATGTTTAATTATTATCTTTAATAAAAATGACATTATTAAACCAAAAATAAATTACTTTGTTATTATATCTAAATTAAATTATAATAAAAAAACTGAATTAAAGAAGTTATACCAAAAAAACGAAAACTATTAAATAGTTAATTTAATACTAATATCGATTTTATTTAAAAAAAAATTATGCTATCTTCAAATTTATATTTCATTCAAGAATAAAAATATTATCGTTTTCTCAAAACCACCTAAAATTATATATTACATTGATAGAGACAAATAATAAAAATTAAACATTAAAATTTAAAATGGAAATTTATCTCGCTACATTGCGCGAGTACCCTTATCCGACTATTTAGAGCATCTCTAATAAATATACTATGTATTTTCTTCTTCTTTTTTAATTTCGAGATTTCCATTTTTTTTATATTTTAAAGAACAGTTTTAACATAATTTTAGAGCAAAATTTTCATGAATATAATAGCAGTTGGAGATGCTTATTCGCTTTCTCAAAACCACATAAAATTATATATTACATCAATAGAGACAAATAATAATAATTAAACATTAAAATTTAAAATGGAGATTTATCTCGCTACATTGCGCGAGTACCATTATTCGACTGTTTAGAGCATCTCTAATAAATATACTACATATTTTCTTCTTCTTTTTTAATTTCGAGATTTTTTCATTTTTTTTATATTTTAAAGAATAGTTTTAACATAATTTTTAGAGCAAATTTTTCATGAATATAATAGCAATTGGAGATGCTCTTAGTATTCATTTAATAGTGTTACTTGACTAATTAACTATTAAGAAAAATATATACAATAACTAATTAATCCCGATGATGTCATGTCCATTACTCATGGTCTTACGATAGCTCAGGAAGAAAACACAAATGTTTCTATTCCTTGTGTTAAAAACACGTAAGGGATGCAAGAGATTGAACAAGAGTTGAGGGGCGAAATGTACATTACAAGAAGTTAAGTGTGTATAAGTAAAATAGAAA
>NC_037529.1:11339269-11379937 GCF_001531365.2 Cynara cardunculus var. scolymus | reverse complement strand
GAAGTTAAGTGTGTATAACTAAAATAGAAAAGTTAAGGGGCGAAATGTACATTATAAGAAGTTAAGTGTGTATAAGTAAAACAGAAAAGTTAAGGGGCCAAAATGTCCATTACAAGAAGTTAAGTGTGTATAAGTAAAATAGAAAAGTTAAAGGGCCAAAATATACATTACATGAAGTTAAGTGTGTATAACTAAAATGGAGAGCCGTTTTAGTGTATTTATCAACCCACTCGAGGTTTCTCATGATTTGGATGAAGTTGAATCGAATTCGAATAATGGGTTTTTGTTAGATGATGGATGATCAGAAAAAAGATGATTTTGAAGATCAAGAAGAAGAAGAAGGTGTTCATGAGACTTCCCATGATTTGGATGAAGTTGAATCGAATTCAAATAATGGGTTTTTGTTAGATGAGGGTTAAAATGGTAATTTATTGTCATTCAGAAAATAGTTACCAAACAATATTGTTTTATTCAACACTTAACCATTCTGACCTTCTGCATTAAATTATTCAGCAACTACCAATCAGAATAAATGTATAATCCAAACGCCCCCATAATTTGGTGTCCATTTTAATATTTTTTTATCTTTCAAGATTCTATGTTTGATCTTTTTCCCTGTTGGTCGTCCAACTTTTCTTCTACGAAGACCAAGATTGATTTGCAAAAACCACATGAATTCTGATGGTTCGGAAGCTTGAAGTAAAAGCAAACTAAAAAAGCTTTGATTTGCACCTGCATTGATAATTACCCAAGTGGTAGATTGAATTACAGAGGAAACCAAAAGTTTGAAGGTTTTGTGGTTTTGATCTTGCTTTTAAGCCAAATCATCCCTATAATTCACACCTTACACAACAAACTTAGGGTTCCATATCCGATCTGACCCAGCCACAGGTATTTCTATTCATCTCTGCTTCTTTCTCTATCTTCAATTAGTAATTTTATTCAAACCTAATACCACCCGACTTCATTTGCGATCCAATAACTTGGATTTTGACGGTATTGATTTGTTCGAAAGTGGGAAAGCAGGAATCGTTTGCATCTGTTATCAAATTGGTGCCTTTTGTAAATTTCGGAATTGGGGTTTGTGTGCTTGCTCCTGTTCATGTAGAATTCATGGTTAAAAGTGCACCAATGGAGATCGATTGGTTTTGGCTTTGATTGTTCCAGATAATTTGTAGCTCACAAAGAGAAATAGGAATTAATCAGATGAATGAACTGATATCACAACCATGGCAAACATTATAAGGTATAAGAAATTAGGGGTTTGTACTTTATTGCGAGTAGGGTTTATGAGCATGAAATTAGAGGTTTTGATTTTGAACTAGAGATGAATTTATATGGACATGCTCCAACTCCAAGGCAAACATACCATATAGGAACTCTGATTTTGGACTTATTTATGTAAAGATCAAGCTTTTGGGGATCACTTTGATTTTGGACTTGTAGCTGCTAAAATATGCATTTTTAGGGTTTCTTTGTTGTTATTTCATGTTTCTATTCTTCAAACCAATGAGCTATGGAGATGTATCTTGCAGGAAGTGAATTCCATTAGAGCTGTTCTGTGCTTAACAAAATAAAAGTACAGGGTCAAGGCGGGGAGTACTCCTGTGGTGAGAAGCAACTCCCAAATCTGTTGAACATGGTAAGAGGATCATACTCTCCCGAATATATATATATATATATATATATAGCATTATTGTTATATTGAATGACTTATAGTTCTTGTTACTAGTTGTAATGATGTGTGCAAGTTTTTTAACCTTCATGATCACTTGGCGAACCAAGGTTCTACATCTTTTAGCTTTGATCTTTTCATGGATTTGTTGTTTTTCTAGTTTTTGCACATGAGTGAAGGCTTAGGCCATGTTTGGCAACCATAAGCTAGCTTACTTTTGTGCTTATTGAAAAAGCGCCATTTGGTTAGTAATAAGCTAAATTTATAAGCTAGCTTTTTGAAACACTACTTGAACTAGCATTTCAGTAAGCACGAATGGATTATTTTTTTCACAACTTTCTTTCCGATTATTCCCCTTATATCTAATTTTTCAACTGTGTCCTTTTAGGGTCATTTTTACATTATCTAGATTATCAACCAAGTTTTACCAAACATGACTAGTTTTTGAGCTCACAGTTAGTTTGCCAAAACGCAGCCTTAGATGCTCAAGCTTGCCATAGATGTACTTTTCTTTTGCATTGAAGAACCCAACTTAAAAGTGTTCATAAAATGATGTCTAACATGGAAGATAAAGCTCTGAACAGATGAGTACATCTTGGCCCCTGTCTGGCAACAATAAGACATCCATAGAAGGATGAATCTAGAGAATCTCCACATCTATATAAATGGCATAGAGTAGAAGTACGATAAACACACTCCTCAACTTGGTGCATAGATATTTGTCATAGATCAGTCATCTCAGTTTTTTAAAGCGGCTTTAGCCTAGTGGGTAGAATGATTGCGAGGTTCATGGTTCGACTTTAGGCACCACTCACCTGCCCATGGGACACATGATTTATCTCTCCCATGATGGCTGTGGTACCCGTACGTTACAGAGGGTGGCGTCATACCCTTTTTGCATAACTATAACATTTTGCCCATATTAGGTGCTCAGATGAGGTAATGTAGGCTTCCTACGAACACAAAGTACTTTGCTTTTGGACCTCAGAACCCAAGACATATATTGTTTAATGAGTAATAGACTAATAGTGTAAACTATTTATATTTCAGTGTTGGATTCTGTAGATTTGATTTACATTGTGATAAATTGTTTTAAAGATAACTCAGAGCAATGCATGGGTAAATAAGTAGTTGGTTATATCAACCAAACCGATCCGAGTATATCCCACTCAAGTGTAGGGTGATATGAGTAAATCCATTGGTCAAGGTTAACATGTAAATTTGTTTGCTTCTTAGGTTTACCACTCTACGTTTGTTGACGAAGAAGGAATTACTAAAGCTTGTGGGTGCCCCCTACTTCCTTTGAAAAGTCACATAAGAGGACCTGCTCCAGTTTCAGATCAAGGTCAAACTCTTTTTTAAGTATATAATATTTATATACGGCAAAACTCACAGACTGTGCTTGAACCCTTGACCTCCAAGAAGGCTGGGATCTACTGGTAACCCAAATACCGCTGGCCAATGACCTTTAATAACCTTTTCATGTGTGCTAAACTGCTAATAAGAAATGCTCGATAAAACCTTAATCTGATTTTTCGCTTTGTGCAGCCACAACTGATATCATTGATGAAGCAATCACATTCTTTAGGGCTAACGTCTTCTTCAAGAACTTTGATATCCAAAGCCCAGCTGATAAACTTCTTATATATCTAACGTTTTATATCAATGTGGCCTTAAAGAGGCTTGAAGGCTGCAGAACGTTAGCTGAAGGGACAAAAGCGGTAATTAACCTCGGTTTGGAAGATGTTCCTGTACCTGGAGAATCGGGTTTCCCTTTTCCTGGCCTCTTTCCACTACCCGGATCTCAGCAAGAAGCAGGTAAACTCTTCTATCAAGAGTATGTCAACATGTGTGCTGATACAAAAGTCAATACATATCATAAGTAAATAACTTACGAGGACCTTTTCGACATTTACCAAAAAGTTTAATCGAGAAATATGGTCCCTCAAAATTTCAATCTAGAATTATTGCTCGTTATTGATTGTGGTTTGCAAGATTTTCTTGTTTTGTCGTTATTGGATGACGTTTTTTGGACATTTGACAAATATTCAAACTCTTGTATGAAACAAGTTGTTCCTCCCTTTGTCCTCTTCCTCCAAATCAACCATTTATGTTGGTTAATTTAATTAAAATAATGTAATCGGTATGATTTTGAAAGTAACGACGTCCTCACCATGTTCGAGTCTCCTAGGGGCCACTAAGGATTTCCTGGTTGTTATCCCCAGGACCCTCTAGAATTAGTCGAGGTGCGCTCAAGCTGGCCCGGACATCCAAGTTTACCAAAAAAATAAATACGTTTACAAGAGTCACGTAGTTGGACTTGTTATAATTCATGTTTCGATGCCATTTGTTGATGCCTGTAAGATTTTGGAATGCAGAGCTATTGCGGAATTATCTGAAGCAAATAAGGGAAGAAACGAGCGGGAGATTGTTGAGCGTTGCATACAGACATAACGGGACTCCAAACAAGTGGTGGTTAGCTTTTGCTAAACGCAAGTTTATCAACACCATCGCTCTTTAGAACGACGCGGTTTGATGAAAAAAACATTCATATTTAAACCCCTGTACACAAACCAAGCAAAATGGAAGTTATTTTGTAGCATATTATTCATGATCTGTTTAGAGTTTGGAGTTCAAGATTCGTAATATGATATTGTTGTATAAATCAATCTTGGTACATCAGTGGTTATATCAAATCACGTTCCTCACTGCTATTTCAAATTTTGACTTTGACTGTTCCTTGCTTGATCCATGTATCATCAAATAAAGGATGCTCAGGAGGATCAGTAAAATGGACTTCATATTCAACAAGACAAGAAAAAAAAAATCAATAAAATTGTAAAATGGTAATTTAAGTTGGTATTATTTCATACAGTGGCACTGTTTGAATTTCAGGAAAATACGGTAGCACCGTTAACAAACCTAAATTTTTTACCCTTTGGTGGCGAAATAATACGGTGGCACGTGCCACCCATGCCACCACACAGGTCCGCCCCTGCTATTGACGACACCGACTTACGACAGAGAGGGATCGAAAGAGGGGGTTACGGTTACGCTTATTCGATTAGTTTAGTTGTATATAACATATTGTACGTTTTAAAATTCAACACTTTTCGCTTTACAACTTGTATATGTATGCTATAGCTACATGTACAAATTTAATGCTTTACGGTTTGGTATCTAGTATAAACAGATAAGCATAAGCATAATTTAGTCGGATAGTACGTTGCAATGATCGTACTTGGTAGTTTGTAACAGTTGCATTCATATGATTGTTTAGTTGTACTTAACGTTGTAAAAATTTGTACTCAATGGTTTGCAAGAGTTGCATTCATCGATTATTTAGTTGTACAAACGTTGTAATGATTGTATTTAATAGTTTGTACGGTTGTATTCATTATTTATTTAGTTGTCTTTTAAAGTATTAGTTAGTTGTACCTGATGTTTAAAAGATTAATCACAAGGTTGATGTCTGATTGGTTTGAGCTTAAATTCAAAAGATCAAAAGTGCCTGAAGTCCCATGTTCAAATCCAAGGAGGAACAATAATCCCCTTGTGGCCACAGAGGTTCAAATGGCGGTGACTCCGGACCACCCGCAAAGTAGGTGGTATCCTGGAATTAGTCGGCTCACATAACGGATTAAATATCAGGTTAATTAAAAACAAAATGTTTAAATGATTATAACCTTAAAATCTATACACCTAATAAATAAGTAACTTGGGTGACACGTGCCATCTTTTGGTGAGTCGGTTATCTTATTTTTCCGCCTAAACATGTATCTAGACACAATTTACATTAATGGTTCAAAGAGGCCTATTTGGTTGACATCTGTCCCTCTAAAAATATATCTTTCTTTTTTTATCGTGGTTTAACCGATTTCCCTACTAAACGGGATTTAGTTCAGACTAAAATCCTTCAGCCAATCTGACAGGTTATTGCTGACAGCCTTCAGCTTGTGTTTTTAGCTTATCGTGACAGCTTTCAGCTATTACTGAAGATACAGCTTTCAGCTTATCGCTAACAACTTATCGTGACAGCTTTCAGCTATCACTTGCTGATGTTGTCTAGGAGTTTTGTAAGACGAGTTTTTGGTTAACATGTCGGCTATAAAAGGTTTTTTTTTGCCAAAAAATATGTCTATATTTGTTCAAAATAACACATTTAATTTTATTCTAGAGTTAACTTCATTTTAACTAATTATTGATATAATTTCATTTTTAAATTCAAGTCTGAAGAGTTATTTATCATAGTTATACTTCAGAGTTATTTTAAGAGTACAAGTCTGAAGTCACATCGTACTTTCAATAATCATTCATATCTGTAAGATAAGTCCTTAATATGATTTAATTTTTTCAAATTATCCCGTGTAATACACAGGATTGAACCTAGTGTATCTATATAATATTAACTTGAAAGTATTGGTGTCTTACAATATAGTATTGATAAACTTAATTTTCTACAAGTTATTTTTATCATTTGAAATGATTAATACTCAAATATTTGTTAATTATTCTACTTATTAAACTAAACATTGCATTCATTTGTTACTAAATTTTCATATTTTGATCGATTAAGTTTCGAACAGCTTTTTTTGAAAAATTAAATCCTCACATTTGTAAAATAAAAGAAAAAAAATAATTATATCAACAAATCAACAGCAAAATACAAAAAAAAAAAAAAACAAAAAACAAAAACAAAAGGATATATACCATTTCCGTTAGCATTTTAACTTATAAGTAGATGCATAGAAAAATTATGTTCAAAATGATAAGTTATAAGGGGGTCTACTTATCCCCTTACAAAATAATACTGAAAAGACAGGACAAAATAAGAGTGGTCATTGAGGAGCAGACAATTTATTTTACATTTAAAAGTTACATTATGATGATTTCTACCAAAATAACCGGTTTTTATTAATTTTTATAAGTCAGAAGTAACGTATTTTAATAAGGACAAATTGTATGAAAAAGTAACGTGCTTTAATTTGATTCTTATTTTGAGTAACGTATTTTTAGAACTTTTATTTTGGTACCTAAGATGTAAAATTTTAAATATCTAAGTACTTGGGTAACCGGTTGAAGCATTAACTGGTTACCATCCTGATGTAGTATCTAATTCAGTATTATTTGCTGAAACATTAATCGGATACCAAATCACTCGCCACATCAACATGGTAACCGGTTAATGCTTCAACTGGTTACCCGAGTACTTAGATGTTTAAAACTTTACATCTTAGGTACCAAAATGGAAGTTCTATAACTACGTTACCGGAAATAAGAATAAAGTTAAAGTACTTTACTTTTTCATTTAATTTGCCCTTTTAATAACTACATAGATTTATTTGTTTAAAAATATTCATAAACTTAATCGTTTAAAATATAAAAGTTTTTTGGATTTTTCTTTGCCATTATAATCGATTTTAGGTTATTTTTATAGGTAAAAAAAAGATTTATTGAGTATAAGAATCTATTAATCACTCGAAAAAACACTGTTTTTTTTTATAAATTTTCTATTAGTATATATCTATACTATATTATAAAGCATTTGACAAAAACTCTTAAAACTCATTTTTTATGCGTGAAGTACTGTTTATTAATGCATATTACTTAAAACTCAAGATTGCAAGTAGATTATGCGTAAATACAACTTATTAAAGCTCCATATCTGAATTCGTATAACTAACTGCAGATAAACATAACCAAATACATGATAAACATCTTATTTTAAATATAAAAAACCTAAAATATAATTAGAATAATCATTGAGTACTAACAAAATACTTAATTATTATCTTTATAAAATGTTATATTATTAAATCAAAAATAAGTTATTTCGTTATTAAACTTAAATTAAATTATAATAAAAGAATAAATTAAAGAAATTACATAAAAAATGGGAACTTTTAAATAGTTGATTATTAACATTGATATATTTTTTTTCAAATATTTATGATATCTTCAAATTTATATTTTATTCAAAAATAAAATCATTATTGCTTTCTTAAAAACACATAAAATCGTATTATAACATCGACAGAGACAAATAACAAAATAGAACACTAAAAATCGAGATGTGTCTCGCTGCATTGCGCGAACTCTCTTCTAGTATATATATATAATTAACCTGAATATCCAACACGGTCCGTTATACGAGCCGACTAATCTCAGGGTGACCACCTGCTTTACAGACAGTCTAGAGTCACCGTATTTGAACCTCCGTGGCCACAAAAGAATTTTTATTCCTTCTTGGATTTAAGCTTAAGACCTCCAGGTACTTTTGACTTTTAAAACCAAACTCAAACCAATCAGAGATTACCCTTATGGTTTATTAATATATTTTTGTACATTATATATAAAGTAATTACTAATTAGAGTATAAAACAAAAATCCAAATATCCAAAAAAACCGAGTGAGGACACGAGTGAGTTGTTGCTGGGCGAGAGTAGTAGTAGGAGTTCATCAATCTCATCATCCAATCTCTCTTCGTCTCTCTTCCCTCTCCTAATGGATCATCTCATAACCTAATTTTAGAATGTTTTAGGGGAAAACCCTCAACAATCATCCATTTTCCCCTCAATTTCCTTTCCAATCTGAGAGATCTGAATCTCAACGATATGAAATTTATTGATCTCAATGCCCTAATTCAAATCCATCTGTTCTATTCAACTTTCGGTTTCTGCTGATCCATTAGTGTTTCTTATTATCAGACCAGATCGATGAAACTTCAAAATCTCGCATTAACAACAACAATGTCGTCGAATCCGGACCATCAGATTCATCACAACCGTTCGTTTGTGTCGAATCCGCAACATCAATCAACGGCTGTGATTGTTCCGCCGCCGTGCTCTCATTTGGAGGAGTTTAAGGCTGGTCGAGGGGCCACGGCGTTTGGTAAGTTATTGGAATGCATTCGAGTGAGGCCGCTAGGACGCGCCTCCGTGCGTAGGGAACCTAATGAGGTCTTCCGGTGCAGCGCGTGCAGACAAGCGTCACAGCGGGTCTATGCTTGCGTGTCGTGTGCTGCTGTTGTTTGTGACATACACGCGCCGGATCACGAACACGAGATCGCGATCGACGTGGATCGAGCGGAGCTGTTCTGTTGCTCGTGCGGGGACCAGGTGTATGATCGCGATTTCGATTCCGCTATTGTGTTGTCGCAGACCGCGGCGGCGACGCTAGGCGGATGTAACTCGCTTTGCACACCTCCGCCGGAGAACCTAAGAAAGCGGCGGCGCGTGGATTATCGTCCCTGGACGCCTGATTCAAGAGAGCGCGCATTGCTAGGGACAAACTCAAGTTTGTTACCTGGAAACGACGAAGATTTATCTTCGAGCTCGAACTTTCCTGTGGGATTGAAAGGGCTAAACAATCTTGGAAACACTTGCTTTATGAACTCTGTATTGCAGGCGTTGTTGCACACACCTCCGCTACGGAATTATTTTCTCAGTGACCGGCACAACCGGTTTGTTTGTCAGCAGAAGAATGGAGTTCATCGGAACAAAAACGAACGAAATAACAAGAATCCACAGAGGTTGTGTTTGGCCTGCGATACAGATGCATTGTTTTCAGCGGTGTTTTCTGGTGATCGGAAACCCTACAGCCCTGCAAAGTTCTTATACAGGTCTGGATTAGTTATTTGGAATCATGCTTCTGCGATGACATGAGAATTTGTTTTTCTGTTTGTATTTCTTGACTGAATCAAGTGCTTCTGAGAGATTTACATGTGCATCTGGATTAAATCTTGGGGAAAAATGTAAAATTGTAATAAATAAAGTTGGAAAAACTAATAGGAAGTTTTACAACAAAAAATGGTCAGCGTTGTGGTGCCTTTTTATAATATCTTAAAGTGGGTCAGATAGAAGGTCATGTACCAAATATTGTAACTGTCCTAATCGATCTTTTTTAAGTTTACTTGCTGATTGGCATTTTTGATAATTTCAAAGAATATCCTATTAAACATATGATTACTTGCAATTGTTTCCCAGTTGGTGGCAGCATGCAGGAAACCTGGCGAGTTATGAACAGCAGGATGCTCATGAATTTTTCATTTCCATGCTTGATGGGATCCACGAAAAGGTGGACAAAGATGAGCATAAACCTCATAGTCAAGGTGAACTCAGTTTTGATTCTGTTAGTAGTTCTTTTTCATGTTGAATGTGCAACTTTGTATGTGGTCATATCATCCAGATTCCAGTGATTGAGATGTGTACCATAGAAATTTGAGAAGAAAGTCAATATTTAATCCGGTAAAGTGAAGTGGACTAGTGGAGTTTTATTCTTTCTTTAGGTGACAGAATAATAAGGGTAATTGGTTTTTCTTCATGCTGATATCACATCTGTGGTATCGAGAATCTGGGGTAGGGACTTCGTTTGCTTTTGCAAGTGGTTTAAATTGATGTCAAATTTGGTTAAAAGAACCATTTGTAGGACCTTTCATATGTTCATTCTCAACTGATCCTGATATAGGTTTGGTGTCTATACTCCTTGTTTGATCAAGTTCTATAAGACTTGTTATAGGTTTTAGCAAATAAAATTATGGCATGTTGGTGTTTTTTAATATTATATGTGATATTCTCTGCTGAAGGCCTTCCAATGCTGCACTATTATTGTTAACTACAAGATTTCTCTTGACACATGCACACCCAAACCGTTGTGGACACTACTGATGTTTGGACCAATGGGTGACTTAAGAATCACTCTCTCTTTGCTGTTTAATTGGACTACAGAATACTATAAATATAAACTGGGTTAAGGTTTCTTTTATACTTGTTTGTTGTTCTCCTTGAGCCCTAAGATTGGATAAAATGTTTGCAAGTGTCCATGTGACGAGAGTATAGTACACTCCAGATAGCCGATGAATTATCCACTAAGAACTAGGAAAATCATCATTAATAGTCTCATCAGCCCCCCTGAATAGCCATATCTTTGCTGGTCTAGCCTCTGATCTTCGACAATCTACACAGCTGTTAACATTTTTAAGCGTGACAACACTAATCCAACTGCTGGGTTTTGATTTAGTTGTCATAACTGCCCTAGGTGCTTTGACAAATGATCTCGGATTTAGGAAAACTAAATCTGCAAGTGGGCGCTTACATTATTTCAGTAAGTCTACTCCCCTGGCCTATTTCGGTACATCGTAGGATTTTCTTGTGTCACATCTCTTCTTTTGGCCATTGATAGGGTCTTTTATCTTTTGATACAGATTATCTGGAGCCTGGAGGGAGTTCAAGGTTTCCACTAGATGACAGCCAAGCTAAATCCTTTTGTATAAACATCCTGCTTCTCACATATCAAACTTCCTACATAACTTCAACAGGATGAATAGAGGGGATGTGGCACAAGAATCCTGTATGACATTTCTAGTTTTCAGGATTAGTGGATGAGACAGCTAACTTAACAAGCCAACTTCCCTATTCCAGTTATTGGTAATCAACTTTCCCTATTTCCTCTTTCAGTGAGTTATTTTTCAGGAGGATAAAAAACAGATAATTATGTGTAAAACATCACATGATATTGGTCCCGATGGTTTAATCACATAAAAAAGTGTAAATTTATTTGATGGAACATTTGAGCATTCCCTAGTCTGTTTCCTGGTAACAAAATGCTTACCTTGCATGTTAAGAGGAAGCAATATTGCAAATGCTTGCATGTATGAGCACTAGTTGCGTACTTGCGTACCCATGCTATGCAGCGCGAAGTAATTTTTTATTGTAAATCGAGAATGGAAAATTAATGTAACTTCTCATTAGAAAAGGAAACTATGAAGTTTATGTTTGAGCATAATAGAAATTACAAGTTGTGGTTAAACATATATTGCTAATTTGAAGACAAGGTTAAAAACCCGAAAAAGCAAATTGATATAGGTGTCAAATTAAACATTATAAAATTCTCGGTTTTTGGTATATACTTCAAAAAATTTATTCTAGTTTGAATATTTTAGATTTATAAATAAAGATGTAACTTATTAAAGTTTTAATACTGGAATTTTTTTGGATAAAGATAATGGCAGAGTAATGTGTAGGATTCGGTGATTATCCTATACTTGGACATGTTTATCAGTTGGTTATTACTTGTTAGTTAATTATTATAAGGAGTTCAAAGAGCTTTAGTTTTATGTATGTAGTGATTACTTGTAAAAACTTAATTTAAACGATTATGTTAATAAGGAGTACATAATACTTTAACCAAATGCTTTACAATATAAGTAAAGTATATAGCATATCAAAGTCATGAAACTGACTATGACTTATTTTTCCTTGTAGGTAGCGGAGACTGCTGTATTGCCCATAGAGTATTCTCCGGAATCTTGCGTTCTGATGTCATGTGCACTGCATGTGGTTTTACATCCACCACATATGATCCTTGTGTAGACATCTCACTGGATTTAGTACCCAACCACGAAGGTCCTGCAAAAACATCCACAAAAACTCATCATTCTTGCAATGGAAATGCAGAATCCATAAATTCAGGTCACAGCTCAGGAACATCGACACTAATGGGTTGTCTGGACCGATTTACAAGACCAGAAAGATTAGGATCCGACCAGAAGTTTTTCTGCCAACAGTGTCAAGTGCGACAAGAATCTCTCAAACAAATGTCAATAAGAAAGCTTCCGTTGGTCTCTTGTTTTCACATCAAAAGATTCGAGCACTCGTCAATAAGGAAAATGTCAAGAAAGGTGGACCGCTACTTGCAATTCCCGTTTTCTTTGGACATGTCTCCTTATCTGTCGTCATCCATCTTAAGGAGCAGATTCGGGAACCGGATATTTGGGTTTGACGGTGCGGATGGGAATGAAGCAGATGAGTCAACTTCGGAATTCGAGTTATTTGCGGTTGTGACACACACAGGGAAACTGGATGCTGGGCATTATGCGACATATTTGAGGTTGAGTAATCAATGGTACAAATGTGACGACGCGTGGGTGACACAAGTGAACGAGAACATTGTGAGAGCGGCGCAGGGATACATGATGTTTTACGTTCAGAAAATGCTTTATTACAAGGCGAGCGAGAAACAAAGCGGTTGAAGTGAATTTTCGATCAAGGTATTTTGGTCTTGTTCTGAATTTGGTATTTTGATCAAGTGTTGATTCTTCTGTGTTTTTTATGTTCAAATTATGAAAGCTTCAGATCAAATTATACCTTTTGAATATGTACATTCACAGTTTGATTACAAAAGAGATTCAAGATTCTGTTATTTTGGGCATACGTTGGTTGTTTTCATTTGCAACAAGTGTCTTTTTTTTATAATCATAAGAGTGGTGCTAGATTGGTTTGAGCTTGGTTTCAAAAGTCAAAAAGTACCAGAAGGTTCCAGGTTCAAATCCAAGAAGGAATAAAATTCCCCTTGTGGCTACGGAGGTTCAAATGCGATGACTCCGGGTTATCTGCAAAACAGGTGGTTGCCATAGGATTAGTCAACTCGTATAACAGGTTGGATGTCCAGGTTAATTAAAAAAAATCTTTTTTATCCCTCTAAATAGGAGACTTGAGTTGAGGGGTTAGAATTATAAATATTTATTTATTTAATTTATAATTTTATCGTTTTTTGTTTTTTTTTTTTTTGCTGTGGTTGGTAGTTGGTTGGGTGGGTGAAGTATGATTACATGTTTGAGAGTGTATAAAAATATCATTAAATTCTTATTTAAAGTTATTTAATTAATTTGTGAGATGATAGAAAAACCACCCTGCTGTTGGATGACGTTTTCACCCAACAAAACAAAATTAAATCTATAAACTTTTGACAAATTTAAACATGTCACATATATTAATATACTAGAATGGTATTCGTGCAATTCAATGAGATACATTTTCGTTATAATATTTCGTTTTATTTTTTTATCTTTGTTGATATAATATAGTTTATGTGGCTTTGAGAAGTATAATATTTTTACTTTTGAATAAAATTAAATTTGAAGATATCATACAAAATTTGAAAAAATATATCGATATTAATATCAAATTAACTATTAAAAGTTCTCCTTTTTATACAATTTCTTTATAATTTAATTTTGTTCAAATAGTAAAATAATTTTTTTTTGGTTTAACAATCAAGTTTTTATAAAGATAATGATTCTGTTAGAATTCAATGATTCACCTAATTATATTTTAGATTTTTTATGTTTAAAATTAGATGTTTATCTTGTATTTGATTATGTTTATCTGCAATTAATTACACGAATTCAAAAATTAATAAGTCGTACTTACACACAATTTACTTGTAATCTTAAATTTAAGTAATATGCATCAATACACAGTATTTCATACATAAATATTAATTTTTAAGAGTTTTACCAAATGCTTTATAATATAGTATAGATAAAACACTCCCATCCTTATTTTGACTTAAAATTCCTTCCTCAAAATAAAAATATACAATTATTTCACACAATTCTCATCTCACTTTGGACCATATCTTGTATTATCCTTATACTGAAACTTTTAACAGATTCAAAAATGGAACTAGAATAATGAAAACCCTCCCTACCTCACCCTCAACTCAAGTAACCAAAAACTAAATTCACAGAAGTAGATCATCCGATCTCCTCTCGACGCTGCTCTTTGATCCTCGATCCCATTCGCCGCAACACGACCCTCAAAATTGACGCAGCTGCAATCAATGCTATTTCCAGATGTTCAGAGCTACTTGTTTTGATCGATAACTGTCCCATGCTTCGGTTGTTCAGATTAGCATTTACTGACAAGTTCGTCCCTCGCCCCATCCTGAAATCAGACTCTATGTTTCCACCCACAACCATCTCTTTGTTCATTGACAACACTGTCATCGTGAGGCTAACCTTGTCATTTCGCACAGGGTAATCTCTCCCTCGTACAATCGTCTGCCAACTCCCGCCATAAGCCACCCGTCCAACGCCCCCCATTCGACCACCATTCACCACAAACTTCACTCTCTTCCCTAAACAAAAACTATCTTCCAGCTTCATACCAGCATAGTAATTGTTCCCAAAAGACATTAAAGATACTCCACATTCTGCATTATTATTGCCTTCTAAAACACTAACCTTTGTGTTACCATGAAGGGTGTAGATTAGATCTTTACCTGAAGATTGAACATCCAGGGCTGCGCTATAAGTGGGCCCTCGTGGATCCACAAAAGCTGCACAACACTCTGACTGCAAATTCAAATCCTGTTTATCCTTGCTCATCTGTCCGGTAACTGATGCATAAAAGTTTTTGCTTATTTTACTAGTTGTTTCTAGGTTTATTCCATCGAACCCCACATCATGGTCCCAACCATGGGGGTCAAGAACCGGTCTAGCGAGCCACTGGTCGCTTGAAACAAGGCAACGGTATCTATGAAAAGGGCTATCAGGGTCGAAACTAGGAGGAATTGACATATCTGGTAAAAGCACAGGCTCTGGCACCTCCTCTTTTTCATTGGAACTATTGCTTTCCTCAGAAACCTTCTTCTCTCTTCGTGCTTTTAGCTCTTCCTTCAACTGTTTCTTTAAATAAAGGGTCTCTCGGTAATCCAACTCATCAAGGTAGTCGTTTTTCTGAGATTTTGACAGTTTCTTGAACTGGGATTTTGACAAGACTCGTATAGGAGGTAACTGATCATATTCTTCTTCTTCTTCCAAATCTGAAAGGCGAATACTGTCCATTTCACTATCAGCTCCATTTGGGTTTGAATTATGATGCCGGAGAAAAGATGAAAGAAGATGGGGTAAAGACGGTAGTCGGGTGCTATTTGATATTCCCAATTCGATTCTATCCTGGAAATCCAAAAGTTTGTTGACATCTCCCAAGATTTTGGTGCACAAGCATGACAAAAGGAACTGGGATTTCCAAATCTGCCCATTTGGAAGAATCTTGTCTCCATTGATGTTTGTTTTACACTGAGGATGATTCTCAACAAAGATAATGGGATTTTCAAGCTTCGAGTCAGAAATAGCCTGGTGAATGTAATGCTGTATAAGATCTGCGCACTGGGCAAGATAAGATTCATAAGTGACAGGGTATCCATTGGGTCCTTCAGGAAGAGCCGAGGAAGAATGAGTCATGACAAGCATGGTGTTGAACCAGATTCCACTACCGAATACTTCGGTTATGAGCTTCAATAGAGGAAAATCACTGTAACCATCGTTAATTAGGTCAAGCCGTTCTAGATACAAAACCATATCTGGAGAGGATTTTCTGATGTGCCTCTTGATCTTGCGCAGAATCTTCCGGTTTCTTCCAACGGTATTTGGTGATGGAGGCAACAGACCAGGTGTATCGATGAAAGATATCTTGATACCATTAACGGTCCCCAAAATTTCTTGGACGCGATCAGTAGCAGGTTGGAATGCATTCGTTCTGGCTTTTGGTTGATTAAGTATGGAATTGATAGTTGAACTCTTGCCAACACCTGTTCTACCTAGGACTAGTATTGAAAATGAGAAATCCAACTCAGGCAGACCAGATGCTTCTTGTTCTATTGCAATCGCCTTAGCCCTATCACTGCTGAGGTTCACTCTTTTAAGATCAGATTCTCTTGCCCTTATCAAAGTTGCCAGGTGGATCCGGTACAAAACTTTGGCCACCATGAGATCATCTTGAGAGCAGCCAATCCGACGAAGAAGACGCAAGAACTTGATCTGAAGCAGCTCTATCTTTGCCAATGGCTCCAACTTGATTTCCCCGTTTGCATGATGAGGCTGACGAGAACTCTCAAAAGTGACTTGCTGTAGTGGTGAAGGATGTGGGCTTTCTTGGTTGGCAACAGAAGAGCGTGACACGTCAGCACCCTCTGGGGGTGGCGAGTTGGCTGTTTGAGCAGAACCTGAGAAGTGAATAGCAAAGAGGTCATCTTATAATTGATGAATTGATTCAGGACTTTCCAACAAACTAAGAAAAACTCTTTTTGTGCTAATAATAGAACATGTGTGCATGTGGATATTAATTTACTATTTTGTGGCATGCCAAAACCGAAGGATTAACAATCTTTGATGCTAAATATGGACACAAAGAGCAGAGCGGAAATGACCTCAGAGAATGTAATCGACCAATATATCTAGTAGATCATATAAGACAAACATAAGAGTCGAGGAAGTGATCTGTATATGTGTCTTGAACACACGTGCAAGGTTCAAACATGATCAAGGAAATGCAGATGAGTGATACCATGAATGCTGAAGTCGTTAGCAGCGCGTTCCCCTTCAAAGAAACTGTCACTGCCAGACAATGGTCTTGCCGAGACCAACGAGTTTGAAACCAACTGAGATAAAACCCAATCCTTTATGCTCATCATGTTCCTAAACAACAAGAAAACAGCTGTCAAGATCCTGAACTCTTGTAAAAACCACACAATCATGTATTCTAGGGTTTAAAAAACTTGATTACACAGAAGAGATTGAATTATACAGCACTAAGAACTTAAAAAACTTTTGTCTAAAATTTGACAAATGAATAAACAACAGCATCTGCTACAACAAACAGAGGTTGGGATGACAAACAAAGCATTATCATATGAAGAACCAGCAGTATACACTAGCTCCTTCCACATCCACAAACCTTTTGATGATGTGATGTAATGTAATGTGTGGGGCTTCGATAAATTTATAAAATTAAGAACTTGGGGATAACAAGCCTAATGATGTACAAGATAGGGGTTGTGGGGAAAATAAAAAGGAATAGAACAGAACTTATTTAACAGAACATAACAAATATAATGGAAAATACTAATTTGCCCCCGATTATAATTCTTTACCACCACTTTTCAGGTTGGATTATAGATATCAATCACTCCCAACTTGACAAACAGAGACAGAATTCTGAAAACAAACAGCTGTAAACTGACAAAACAGGAAGAAACTGTCTGTGTGCCACATCTTGACTAGTGTTCTGGATGTTACCTCCTCAAGTTGGAGCATAAACATGCCTCACTTGCCGACCCAAACAGAAACACTCCTAAAAGTAACACTAAAACTGGGAAGTTGGAGGATATGCAATTTGACAGACTAATGAAAAGCCAAACTTCAGAACTAGAAGAACTCCTCTTTCCATATCAGGATCAAACTACCAGAGTACGGATCAGCTGATGAATCCTTTTGATCCGTTTACTCAGCCAGAGACATCAAAAGCTGATAACATAAACAAGACCAAGTACAGGAGAAACAAACAGAGAGCAACAAGCAAAATATTAAACCAATTGTACAAGAACTAAAAGGAGACTCGAGAGAACAGCTCTGAAGCATAGACAAAAACTCCAAGGAACACATAACAGACAATCTGGGAAGAGGCAGCAAGAATAGACCCAAGAAACAGGTAGGTTCAGACTGAAACAGAAAAAGAACCTACCTAAGCGGAAAGGCATTCCAAATTACATGTATCAAATAGTTTCGTCAAACCAAAAACTGGAAAATCAAAACTGATCAGAAGCATGGCTAGAAAACCAAAGCAGGACATGGAACATGATATGTACAGAGAGACAGGTAGAAAACAAACAGAACAAGGCAGAAAACCCATAATACACATACGGACAGAGCAGAAGTCTATGGAAATCCTCCCCCCCCCCCCCCCTTCCCCCCAAAAAAAAAAAAGAAAAAAAAACCTGGGGTGAGGATTGTATGATGGAGTTTTACATGGACCTCCAGATAACTTAAACGATGACACGACATTCCCCAAATTAACAGAACAAGCTGCAGCTTTTTTAGGTTATGAACACACAATCCATAAGCTTCTAGGAACAAAAGAAGTCCCTGAACTCTGAAGTGTCAGGGAGACCAAACATATGTTGAAAGTACATGGACCAAAATGGAACCCGGACGCAGTAATAGAAAACTGCAATGCTACATCAAAGTGCATCAACAGATAAAAAAGATGAAGGGAGTTCCCAGCTCATCACCACATCAGCAACTCTGGTCACTGAGGCAGAAATAGAAGGGCGGCAAAGTAGAGATGGCACACAACCCAATTCTCTGTGACGAGGGAAGAAATAACCAGATCACAGAGGGATCAAAACTTGAATAATAGATTACAGCAAGTGACGGCTAAAATGGCAGAACAAGGGAGCAATTTAAGAGCAGATTCTAATGATCACGTAATGGCAGATGGCAGCTAACAACCAGATCCTGATCAGACACAGACTGGTAGAGATGGCAACCAGCGGTGGCCCAGAGCCTGCAAATCTGCTGGGGTGGATAACCACTGAAAGCCAGCAAACCTGGCTGTGAAAGTGTAAGGATTTAGAGTTTGAAGTGATCTATATTACTGAGGGAATATCCTGAATATGGTGTATAAGATGTGCTCATGGGCCGACAACAGTTGGAATAAACTAGAGGCTACATAATGGGGGCACAAGGGAATCACTAACTGAACTCTAACTCTGTTCTATCTAGCAACAGCCTAATGGAACGAAAGAAGGTGTCCAAGGACTCGTCAGAGTGCTATGCTGCAACTTAACATACAGGGTAGAAATTTAAGTATTTAACCTACATTCTTATACGTTTTTTACTGTCGGTAGGTAGTTATTGTCTGATTGTTGTCCATCATTAAATTACAAATAAATTTCCCAAATTAATTAATTCTCCCGAATAACATCAGTGGCACCATCCCTCTACCCAATGAAATGGGCCCACAACCATGCGAAATTTCTCATTGTATCAAATACAAAAGGATTAACTCTAGTTTTGGGTAGCTGACTCGATTGGCTCATTGAATCTTGAGAAGTACAATGTTTTCACCATGAACCTCATGTTTTTCTAGCAGAGATCAACTGTGCTTTGTGATTAGAAGTATATAGATCACAACATAGTCATAGAGTTGTGACCTAGTAATTCCAATTGCACTATCACAATTCCTAGCATATGATAAGTTCATTATCTTGATACTGAGCATTCTATAGTCGTGGATGTAATATATGCTCTCTAGCACTAGCAACATAACAATTCACAAGTAACATTTTTTAAACATTAAAGAAAATGTGTGATAAAGTATAACATCAACCATCGATAAGGAATCCAAATTGATCCACTGAATCATAACTGAACTTCCCTAAACAAGCTTCTTTGATTTCAGAACAGCAAGAGACTGATTCTCAATCATTCACTCTTTTGCAAATCACAGTTTGTAAGATTACATAATAACGTCATAGAGAATCTACATATCATTACCTGATATCATAATTCTTAGTCATCTAATCCCCTTCATGTTCATCTCTAATCCACTATACTAGGTGTCAAATTTACACACTAAAATCTTATGTCCTAAAAACATCATGTGTCAGTATTGGCTAACAACCATTGTACTCCCTCCATTTAAATTTGCTATATTATTCCATATTCTAGTACTTATCATATTCAAAAACGGCATGGTTTTCGCTACCAACTATGACCAGCATTTTCTAATACCTACCATTTATCATTAAGTTCATATGTAAGTTGCAAATTTAAGAGTTTGCAGTTCTATATTCATCCCGCAAAATGTATCTCTTCCCAAAAACCAAGTAAGTATCATAATAGAAACTAAATCACATCCAATCAACTCGTTCAACTTGATCAATAAGCAAAAAGAAATTAGCCGGATTCAATTGATACCTGACTGTAATTCGATTCTTCTACTAGAGCTTCTCAAAATTGAGCTCAAATAACACGAAACCACCGTTACCAACTACACTCGATCATCCTCAACCCTTTCTCGACTGAAATAAAGCTCCGAGGGGATGAGAACCCTAGAAAGCGGTAGTAGGCGTTGCGAATCCAAATTATAAGAAGAAAAAACAGTAAGAAAAGGAAGATTTGTGCGTTTGTTGAAGGTAGAATCGAGTTGAGGAAGAATTTGCACCCTAAAAACTGGATAGGGTTAGAGGGAAAGAGACGCGTGGAGATGTATTGTTGGTTGATAGCGAAGACCAATTTGAGAGCAGAGCGTACGATGATGCAGTTGGAAGGCGTGATTGTTGAGAACAGGTGCAAGATTACATGATGATGCCCTTCCTTATTTCCTTGTCTTTTCTTTCTTCCCTCATTTGGGATCACAACACAACTTTCACAATTTCTCATTTGGATCTACTTTTTCAGATTTTTTTGCAAAATCAGTCACTTAATTTTTATTTAACAATCAAATCAAACCAAACCGATGTTAGGTTTTTGATTGCTTGGATTCCACTGAAAGTCGTGAAACACTTTCAGATTGAAGTTTTCGATGATACAATCGAAAATTTCGGATAAAATCAATGGTTTGCGAGCAAAGAATCGATTGTTATGAATCTGTGTGTACCTCTCAAAATCAACATGACCAATTCGAAAAAAAAGAACTATCAAAACGGCAGTTTTTTGAACCCTAAACCGGGTTTTTAAAAAGGGGCCAAAAACAGGATTTAAACTTTAAAATTCGGATTTTTAAAGCATTTTCCACAAAGCAAATATTACCCGAATAAAAAATTTCCAAGCCGACCTTCCCAGCCAGGGGCTCTGCCCCTTGGACCCCGCCATCAAGGGAGCTGCCTCCGGACCCCCGTCGTTTATCCCCTAAATCAAAATAAACTCAAACAAGTGTGTACTCCGCACCTTCCTTACTTGTTCGATATATATCATGATTACATTGATCAACAAATTAATCCCATTACACTTAAATGATATTAGTGATACAAATCACCAACAACCAAACCAAATGTTTGGCAATTAATGTTAACAACATCTACAATTAAGAACCGAAGCAAATGTAGTCCGTTTTGTCTGCTCCTGATTAGATTTTTCAGTTTTGTCGTTCTTAATTTTTTTGTGTTTGTACCTAATTTCAGTAGAATATTTATGTTCTAAAATAAAAGGACTATGCAAGGGGCCGGTTACCTAAACACTTATCCGGTAAGCACTTGTCAGTAAAATTCAACACTATCGTTTACTTACTGGGTAAGATTTTATTCACTAAAATGCATCGTGTGCAACTATTTAATCCCGGTAAGCGCTAACCATGGTAAAAGTGGTCGCCCTCACTTACCGGGTGAGACTCTCGATTCTTGTCTTCGCTCTTACCAGGTAAGATTCTTGTCATATCCTTCCGGTAAAGTAAAGTGATTTGGTAAGCGCTTACCCGGGTAAGCGTTTGGTAAACGGCACCTAAGATTTGAGTGTCGAGTCCAACCAACTTGATTACAACATTTTAGAAAGCTCTGTAATTGATGATAACATTTTCGATCATACAATACTAAAATAAAGGTTTTGTATTCAACATTTTCGATCATACAATACTAAAATAAAGGTTTTGTATTCAAGAGAATTCGAGGCAAGATATCCATATCACAAAATGTTTAATCTTCAACATTTGCAGAAACATCTTCTTGCCCACAAAATTCACACCATCAAGGCCGTACGCATGTCGACTGTAGTTGATAACCGGAACATCTTGAAATCATTCAGAAGCTCTTTCAAAAATGTTAAGGATTGCGATAAATTGGCTGGGCTAACCATTTGAGATTTAAGGTAAGTTTTCCAGATTTGGCAACATCAACTACAAAACTGTCTTTGTATTCCCCTTCTAATATCACTCTTGTTAGTGTCATAATGCATCTCCCCATGAAGTCCTGCATGTAAACCAATATATACATACATACACATAATATGTTACCAAACCTCCCTCAATTCAACTTGGTTATCATTCGCGAAATGTATGTACCTTCCCGAACGTGTCATGGTCCCATACTTCTGCGATAAGCATATCGTGCAAACCATCCTCAACAACAAAGTCAAAAGTCTGATTCCAAATTGGATTCAAATTCTCATTTACAACCTACAATTCCAGAAACGAACATAACCCGACTACAATCCATCAAAAGAAGTGAAAAACGCATACAAAAAATGTCATATTCATGAGAAAGTAATTCACACAGATGCAACATTCACAAATGAATTGCGTAAGTTAGAAAAGCATACCCTTGTCTTGTTTTTGGTTCCAGTTTTCTTCATAGTGAGCACCACGAAAGGATCAGCTTTGCCCATTATATCTGCAGGCGGCAAGTCTTCAGCAGATATAACTGTGACGGATAGCACTCCTCTAATAATTACTGTTCTTTTTTTGTTCTTGGCTAGATCACCATTTTCAACACCCGAACCATCTTTGAGAACCTTTTCCAGAGATGTCATTGAAAAGTTGGAACTAAACGGGTTGGTGAACCCATTTTCCATGCCATATGGACAATATAATATCTCCAAGTGCACCTAGATGAAAGCAATCAAACAAACAGTGTAATAACTAAGAAGAAAATAAGCAATCAAACACGAGAGCAACTCTAGAGTTCTCACCTTCCCTCTGTCTTTATTGTCTCTATGGATATCCAAATCCTTTACCAATTTTAACCACATATCCTTCACTTTACCGGGCTCGACTTCATTCAGCTTTACTTGAGCACATCCAAGGAGTTCTGAAGCTTGAAGCCCATCATCATCATATATTTTTACTGTCAAGTGTTGGGTAGATGTATCTTCAACTACAAACTCGAAATGTTCATTCCAAACTGGATTCAAGTCGTTATCCTGAACAAAAAGTAAGCAGCAGAAGTTCATCTTTGTTCTTTGCAGAAGACAACAGAAATTTATGGAAATAAGGAAACTTACAATAACTTTGCTGGTTCTCATTCTACTACGCAAGGGGCGTATATACAACTTGGCAAAAGGATCAGATTTCCCAATAAGATCTTTATTAATCAGACCTTGTGCTTGTATAAGCTTCACCTCCAATGTCCCCATGGGCTTTAGTTCAAGGTCGCTAACAAATCATAGGTAAGATTCACATTTCAAGTTACTTATAACTTGTGATATTGATTTCTAGCACTCCCTTTAATCCCCTGAAAATTGCAATATTTCCTTTTCCATGAAGTTTTCAAGCTATAATGCCATATTTGCCCGTCGTAAACATCTGATGATATTGATTTGGGTTCGCATGATTTTCTTATTTTGTCATTCTTGAATCATATTTTAGACATATGCATTATTTGTTCCACAGCCTTACAGAAAACCAGTGCCAGGAAATATCTGTAAATCAACTCCATATTCGCTACAAACCCAACTCTTTTTTCCCCACAATAATTCTTTGCCATGTTTGCAGCCATACCTGTAATCACCAGGGAGAATGGGAATAACTTTTCGAACTGGCCATGTGATTGAATCCTCAACAGCATCATGTATGGTACTCTGCATAAACAAGAAAACATCTTATGAATGCATATACAATCATAGATGTTGCAACAATAAAGAAGCAAAAGTTCAAAATCCATCTTTATTAAATTATAATCATCGTACATATGCAACAACCACCATCAAAGCAGAACAAAGTGTTTATCTCACACAGAATTGAATCACTGTCAAACATAGGAAAAGAGATGAATCGGATACAAGAATGAAACTCACACCTCAAGAGCATCAGCAACACCAGGAATAGCAGATATGTCACCACCAACTACTTTCAGAGTAAAATCCATCTTTTTCTGCAACAAAAGAACAGAACTGTTTTACTCTCAGCTATCTGGTCATTAATTTAGAATTATAGTTCATCGCCGTGATATCCGAAAGAATTCCAAACAACGATAATGCATGCACATCTGTTTTTGTTATATTTGTTTGTATTTTGATACGACATAGTTTACCTAAAATTAGCTATTTCAATAAAATGTTTATATTTTACATAAGTTTGGACCACCAGTTGCCACCTGTAATGCTAGTATTGGTTCCTTTAAGAAATCAGTTAGTGTAGTCCCGAAGCTTCTTATATGAGCTGGATATAAGGCCATGCCTTCTTGATGTAAGGATATCTTTTTGATCAGTTTGAATGTGAATATGAAGCACACCAGAGCTTTTCTCTACGATTTAATTGTGTTCTCAAGGTTAAATTGCTTTTGGAGTTGTCATATTTCTCATCATATCTATAAAACATATGTTCTGTCCCATCCCGTGAAACTATAAAAGTTTGAGCAGTCTACATAGTTTACGAGAAATGTTTAACTATGAACCAAATATCTTAAGTATCCTCTATAATGTGAAAATAGGAGAATTCTAAGGACCCGGATAATATCATTAATTTCTCATAATGATGCAAAGGCCAATTAAGTAGTTTTATATTGAAAAGTTACTGAAAGGGAAAATGTCATAATTTTCATGGGACATTCCAAAAAAGAATTTCTTTCAATCTTCATAGGACAGATGGAGTATATAGTTTTTGAAATTTAACCATATGAAATGAAGCTTATTTGAAAACATTTAGATATATATATGATCTTTTACTTGGATAAAGTATCAACTCGAAGAATCTCTCACTAGATGTGTAATGATCATGTATGGTTCTGTTTGTTGATATGATTTCTTTCCATCCTCCGTTTTCCATTAAGTGGGTCCTATCTTCATTTGTCTCACATCTAAATATATGGGACCTGCAATCAATCTTATTTATTCACACAACATATAACTGCGACCCATAATCACATTTTTTTTATTTCTTCTTACAACATATGAATGGACAAGGCAAACAATTAATTTTTTGAGTTGGTAAATATATGAAATCCGGACCATGTTTTTCAATCTGCAACCTGTCGCTTTGTCCACAGATGTGACCATATCTGCTCTTCGAAAGAAACATCTTAAAGGAGAAAAGGGAAGTACCTTCTGTCTCAAAGAAAATGACACAGCGCCAAAGCAAGGAAATTCATTAACTAGCGGCTTGAAAATCAACCTAAAAACCCCAGTGAATGCAATATTATTCACCTATACAAGGAAAATGAATTGTCATGTACTCATGTTTATATTTAGTTACAGCTCCTTCAATATATTGTGATTATAGAAGGCTGAATATCCAGCATATACAAGAATATAAATAAACCCCAGAAGATGTATTCATGTATATACCGTTCATCCCACACGAATCCTCAAAATGGAACACATTTTTTGTCCATACTATGAACCATTAAAAAGCTTTAGTTCACAGCAAACTAATTATTTGTTATGTGTGCACCATAAAAATTGCAAGTTAATCAAGGGTATGTAGCTTTTAATTTGCAGGGATTTGATAATGCATAGATAACATCCAGCATCGTAACAAACTGTGTCTCAGAGAAGCTTTTAGAGTAGGTAACTCCACCAGTGGCAGATCTAGGAACCTCACTGGGCAGAAGCTCACTTGAGTTCAATTAATATTTTAACAACCAACTAAACTTGACTAGGAGTTGAATACAAGTTGTATAAATAACACGATGTATTTACTAAATGCAAATTGTTCTAAAGTTAGACTAAAAGCACATTTTACTATAGACTTTGAATTTGACAAATAATATCAAAGAATGGTGGGGCCTTTTGATTAAAAAACAAGTTCTCAATGCTAAATTTATTTCAGTCTTTAATATTTTATGTTTCATTCACCACTCACAAATAAAAAACAAGGGTGTTTTGATGTTAACATTAAGCATAGTTAATGTCAATCAGAACCCAATAATATCAAGGACGGCTAAATAAATTACTGTACCTGCACAGGCAATCCCACACCAAGTCTAGTCTTGACATCAAGTATTATATTAGGATTCCCATCCCAGTTCATCTCCAACTCCAGAGTTATTCCATCACTTCCATCTTCAACAATGGAAACTCCTACAAATCATAAGCAATTAGTAATGCCCATGTTAATAATAAATTAAAATTTTTGTGACATCATAAATATTTTCCCCAAATAAATGAAAGCTAACTAACCACTGCAACCTATGCTCAGAGAATGTGATAACTTGAAAACGGAAGAAAACAAAAGAATTAAGTGCAACTAGGAAATCATATATTAGTCTAACCTGTAAATTGCGGTGCGACGGTGCCAAGAGTGAGCTTGGAGAATCTCAAGGAAGACAGTACAATTGGTCTATATTGCTCAAGAATTGGCTCAACATTAGCCTTTATAAGCTCAGAAGCTGCCTACATCCATTTCACAATCATATAACTATCTCGCCATGGTACATGATAAACCGCGTCATGACCACCACACACCCACAAATCTTTATATAACAGAAACATAGTTATCATAACATAGATCGGAATCTCATCATCTTGATGGTTAATGTTCGATAATTGATTTAAGGAATAATTACATATCTGTTGGATTATAACTCATAAGGAGGTTTTTTTCCAGGAAATATACAAGTTTATCAAGCAAATTGCATAGAAATAATAGAATATAATTTCATGGCAAGTCGAGTCGAACCTATGATTAGTAAACAACCTTATGTTATTTGGGGAGTATTTGCTTGATTGCGGCATGAAAACCATATAATATGCTTGACCTTTGACATCAGTCCCCTATTAAATTACTCTCCAAAAGAGCCCTTGAGGAGAGAAGATAGGTTCCAGCATATATTGAGGAGAAATGGTCCAAGTCTAGCCGATGTGAGACTCTAACACAAGACACCATGTGGCTTGGCCACTGAGTATAAGACGTATAACGTATAAAAGGGACTCGTATTTGGAAGTTCAAAGCTGCCTACAGCGCCCTTTATTAAGCAAAGATGTTGTCACCCTCAACAGCACAAATGGTACAAAATTGGGATGTCAAATAAATCAAAACAGTTTGTCCTTGCTAAACTGACCTCGTCAACATAGGGCCAGATTTTTGTAAGATGAGCATTTAGCCAAGTCAACTGGAAAATGAGCAAAAGAATCAGTTCTTGGATATATCAAGAACATAGAGGAAACATAAATAAGTAGGAAGAATGTAAAATTAGGGAAACAACACTCAACTTCTGTCTCTGTGAGAAAACAACCCAAGAAGGATAATACTCTGGGGCAAGTAACTTTGTTGAATCTTCACGAGTCATCCTTGCAAGTGCAGCAACCGTTGTTGCCTTCGTAGCACATTTAACACAAATCAGTTGAGCCAACAACTTATAAAATCCACGTGTCTGTGTGTTTTGTACATGTAAACTTTACGTGGTGCATGGTATTCAGCATTACATCATCACAAATCTCTAACTCAAGTGTGCATATAAGTTGCATAAAATCAATTTCAAAACAAGTTCTGATTCACGCCATACAGTCATACACAAATAAACATATTCAATATTTGTGTTTTAGGCTTTTTGAAGTCTAGCGACTCTATTGACATTTGACAAACACAACTACAGATGCTGGTGTATATGAGTGTGTCATTCAATCCTTTAAACTTGCACCTGCGGAAATAAACATAAGTTGAGCACCATTGTGAAGTATGCAACTGAAAACTCATATCAACGCAGCTATAACCTAAGGAATTTACACACATACTTAGTGTGTGTTGAAAGATAAAAATCAAATGTTTGAACTCACAAATAGATTGTGTTCATTACAATGTTTTTGTAAGATTACATCTTCATCACTCAGATTTCCGCAGTCAACCTTCAACTCAAATCGAATCTATCAGTTTACATTAAAACACACAATTATGCAGACCTACTGTTATTTGTTTAGATCATTTAACATCAAACATTCCAAGAGGACTAAAGATGTTGTTGGTTCATTGACCAGCATCTTCCTAAATCGAAACGTGGCGCTGGCTGCTACGCTATAAGGATATAAGTTGCGCCTTCTCCACCAACAATTGCTTTTGGCGTAGTGGTAAGCGCTTGGATCCTAACATGTGGTATCAGAGCAGGTCACGGGTTCAAATCCCATGGAGTGCATAATAATGCGAAAGGTATGTTGTGCAGCCATTGACTTCTAACGAAGATCTTGTTAGTGCTGGCAGATGGGGGGGGGGGAATTGTTGGGTCATTGACCAGCATCTTCCTAAATAGAAACGTGGCGCTGGCTGCTACGCTATAAGGAAATAAGTTGCGCCTTCTCCACCAGCAATTGCTTTTGGCGTAGTGTAAGCGCTTGGATCCTAACAGATGTCATTATGGGTCATAATTACTTGATCTGTATAGATTTGAGATAGATCCACATAATAGAGGATATAGGCAGATGGTGTAAACAAGTAACATTTTAGACATATAATCCACAAGAGCTCATGTTTGAGTTATCATCGTATAAGAGCTCATGTTTGAGTTAAACACATCAGCTTTTTAGGAGTTTTACCTCAAATCAATGGACTAATCAGGAGAGTAAACTAAGAAAATATATGTTACGGGTTGTTCTACATTTAGGGGTCGTTTACCAAACACTTACCTGGTAAGCGCTTATCGGTAAAATCCAACACCATCACTTGCTTCTTGGGTAAGATTTTAGTCCACTAAAACAACATTATATGCACCAATTTACCCGGTAAGCTCCAACCATGGTAAGGGTCATCGCCTTCACTTACCAGGTAAGACTCTCGGCCCTTGCCTCGCTCTTACCAGGTAAGATTCTTGGTCCTTGCTATATTCATCTGGTAATGTGACATGGTAAGACAAGGTAAACATTTGGTAAACGGCTCTAACTCGATATGATATCAACACTTTTACTAATCCATCCCTACACTTTTTAGAAGCATGAGTGGCTGCATCCAGGATTCTAGTGGACTCCACAATCAAATCAAATCAAACAGATTAGCTTAAAGTTGATGGTGACCTATGATTATAGAATTAATCGATTTGATATGGTGTAGGGCCAATATGACAATTCACTATTCATCCACTCGAATCAATTCAGCTTTACACATACCAGGGTGTGTACGGAATACCAACATTCAAAATTGAAGTTTCATTGAACTTACAAGTGCAGAACGACGGTTGGATCGAGCATTTTGGGATCGAGCAAACCCAATAACAAGTGCTAACCCAGCTGTAATTCCAATTATTAATCCCACAACAAACGACATTCTTCAACAGATTTGCTGAAAGAGCTTAAAAATAGCAGGAAGAATCACAGAGCACCGCACTTCAAGCAGCTCTTAACTGGCAGCAGCAGCAGCATCCATCCACACCAGTACACACAAAAATCGCTTGAGCTGGATGTTGCTTGATCTTTTAGTGCATGTCGGATGCTTGTTTGTATAGAGCATTGAAATTAAAGATTGATGATGTGCCAAAAGTTGTTTTTGATGAATTAAGCGAGGATTTTGGACGGCGAATAACATGGAAAAACCATAGAAGATCCGTCTAAATATTTTTTTAATCCGTAATTAACAACTAATAACGTGATTATATTATATAAATCATTTACTTATTTTAAATCTATAATCTGTGTCTCAAAATAATTCCTGCCGGAAAACATGGCGTTGGCCGGCAAAGGGCATGATACCGACTTGTTGATTTTTACTTTTTCTTGGACCTTCTAGATACTTCTGCTCAATCGTATGCAATTTACTTATTTAACCCAAGGTCGCCTTGGATTCACATAATGATGTAATTTGTTAAAAGAATTTGACTTTAAAAAAAATTGGAATAGAATGATGTCAGATTTGATCATCTGCTTCGTTGGTCTCATGCTCCGATTTTTTTCTCTTTCGAGTGTCATGACGTCATTCTTACTAACTTATGTCATTGAACAAAATGCGAAATTAAAAATTTTGAACTTACATAATGTGTTTAACATAATTCATTACATAATTACGGAAGCGTAAAAAACTTTAAAATAATCAATGTTGTTTAAACTATCTAATCAAGCGTGAGTCAAAACATAGTCCCGTCTTTCTTCATTCAACTCCTCTAATGACAATTGACATATGAGATACATACATCTATAGCATAAGCTAAAAGCTGAGTGAATACAATATGGTTTCATGTTCACATGCACATATAAACAATGTTTTAATGTATTTTATGTTGCAAGTGAGGCATCGTCTCGTCACTTTTCTTTACGTATGTGGCGTATTCTATGGACGAGGACTCCAAGACCTCGGAATTACAAGCCCTCCATTTATGTCCAACCCGCCCCGTACGGTGGACGAATCTTGTCAAATCATACTAGTTGCATATCATTTATTTGCAATACTCATTCAATAATACAAATCTTATCATGACATGCAACATACATCTCATGCAAGTGACAACATAAATCACATATGCATCATCGTCATCTTTCACATTATACACATACTTGAATATCATATTAATAATATCAAGTCATCATGATTTTTCTCATCAACATCATCTTTCATATCATACATATACTTGAATATCATATACATCAATACAATCAAGTTGTCATCATATGCATATAAATACATCATGCAAATATCATGTATAAAACACTTTATAATAATCATGTATATATCCCATAAAAATCGCATAATATACTCACCTTGAATCGTTAGTGTTCGATAGGTTGTTTTTCTTGAAAACTGCAACATACATGATAATTCATATCATTCCTAAACACCTTAGATAATCGTAACTAAATTGATTATTATTCTCCAACAATCTTATCACGACTAATTTTGACAATTTTTATTGATCAACCCCCGATATTATCATATTTGTTATATTTCACTCAAATATTTTCTTGAAATATTATTAATAATGTAACGTCATTATAATATTAATTGTCGCTTGTATATTTTATAAAAATGTGCAATACACTTCACATTTTCCTTGAACAATAAATATTTTACCAAAATAGCTAAATTAAATAGTTTGCAACGTATATAATGTTTTATGGCCAAAACGTCTCTTTTAAAATTTGCAAGTGAATAATAGTGACAATATGTCGCATACATACAAATAATGGTCATGCCATAACTTTAAAGTTCAACATAATTAAATACTCGAAATAATGTTTAGAATACCATTTTTCTAAGTCTGGAGGCATTTCGGTAAATCTTAAGAAGCTGAATACCAAATGTATAACTTTAACCAATTCCTTAATTTAGGACATTCTTAGTATCTTTCAGAAGTCGAATATTAAAGCTCTACTTAAAAAGTCCAATCCCAAAGCGTAGGGGCATTTTGGTAATTTTATTAAGCAAATACTTGAAGTATTGCTAAAATACAGATTCCCTAATTGTAAGGCCAATTTGGCAATTTCATAAGGATAATAATAAAAATAAAGCTTAGATACTAATTCCCAAGTGATAGGGTGATCTTAGTAATTTATAATGCAAATATGTAAAAAAAATATCGCTAAAATACCAATTTCTAAATTATAGGGTCATTTTGATAATTTCATAAGAATTATATTCAAAATAAAACTTAGATACCAATTTCCAATGCATAGGTCATTTCGGTAATTTATAAAGCAAATACGTAAAATATTGCTAAAATACCGATTTCCAAAGTGTAGGGTCATTTTGATAATTTTATAAAGATTATATTCAAAAATAATACTTAAATATCAATTTCCAAGACATTTGGTCATTTCGGTATTTTTATAAATCAAATACGTAAAGTATTACTAAAATATTGATTTCCAAATATCGGGTCATGTTGTTAATTTCATAAGGATAAAAATATGAAAATGAAGCTTATATACTAGTCTCCAAGACATAGGGTTATTTCAGTAAATTGTAGAAAGCAAATACGTGAAGTATTGTTAAAAATCGATTTTCTACATATAGGATCATTTTGATAATTAAACAAGATAAATAATCCAAATTAGGTAAAGATTTGCATTTTACAAAAATTTAAATAAAATTTGATGAAAGTTTTATGAAAAAAATTATATTTCAAGAAATCCAGGGGCTTAAATGCTAATTTTTAAAACTTAAGTATTTAATGCATATTAAATATTTCAGTGTATAAAAACTAACAATAACCTTAGTTAGCCTACTAGTTAAGGTGATGATTAGTAAGGGAGAGGCTTGGGTTTGAATTAGGGCTGAAGCATAAAATCACTTCATTTTTTAAAGGCGGGTCAACACGTGGGTTTTGGGACGGATCTTGACCCGACCGCCCGGATTGCAACCCACGAAAAACAACAGCCATGGGTTGTACGTTTTTTTTACTGTTTTGAGCTCAAAAATGGCTCATCTCTTAATATTTTTTCTTCATTTTTTTGCACCAAAACCTTGGTAATATTTTTACCAACATTTTGACATAAAATACATAATTTTTTTTTGTCAAGAAACGAGTTCTAAAATTTGATTTAAAGTTTTGTTTTTAAAACTAAAACTCAACAACTTCAAAATATAAAAATCAAACCATGTAAACACAAATATGATACATGAGGCTACTGAGGTTTGATAGAGTACTTAAAATCAAAGTCTTAGACATTAAAATCAAGAGATTTGGTTAAGAATCACACCCAAAATCGGTGAAAACCCGAGATTTTTGATTTCAAACTTCAAACTCGGATTTCTCTCTCAAAACTCAAAGATTTTACTAGCTATTTGAATGAAAATAAATCAGTGCTCTACAATTTATATGCTGGAGTTTTGGCTTATTAGTTAAAGAAATCGGCTAGATCGCGAGTTTTAGGCTGCGAGTCGTTTAATACAAATAGGCATGTACTATTGGCAAAACAGGTCCCTAATCTTTGAAAAAGATGACTTTTTCCCCATAAACTTTCTGACATTTATAACCAAACCCTCCTCGGCGATGGTCGGCGGTGGTTCAGATCGGTTTGTATAGGGCGATGATCCAGATCAGTAGTAGTTGGTGATGGTTCAGATGCCAATGGTCGACAGTGGTTTAGATCGGCGGTGGTTCAGATCGGTGGTGGTCGGCGATGGTTCAGATCAGTAATGGTCGGTGGTGGTTCAGATCAGCAGTGGTTCAGATCGGTGGTAATCGATGGTGGTCCGAATGGCGATGGGTGATGGTGGTTCAGATGGCGGTGGTCGGAAGTGATTCAGATCAACGGTTATCGGAGGTGGTCGACGATGGTCATATTGGGTTTTATGAGATTTATATTAGGTTAAAGACATATTTGTTATTACGAAGATAGAGAATTCCATTTCATCAAAATATCATGTATTTGCTAAGGAATGTTAGATTCCTTTATGTGTGGAATTTGTAGGATTTTGAATATTCTTTTCGTGAAAAAGAATGAACCAAACGAGGAAAAAGAATTTGATCAATGGAATTCAACATTCCAATTCATTAGATTTCTTCAGAATCTGCAAACCAAACACCCCCTAAGTGAATATCATCAAATATTACAATATTAGCATGTAACGACTAAAATAGATACAAGTAAAAAAATTGAAATTATCACATCAATTAAAAAGGAATAAACTACAATTTTGGTCCCTGTTGTTTACATGAATCTTTGATAATGGTTTTTAGACTTCAGTAACTACAATTATCGTCCCTACTGTTTACAATTTGCTTTGAAAATCATCCTTTGGACTTAACACCGTTAAAAAAACTCAGTTAAGTGAAAGGTACTTCCATCTTTTATATTTTTTTTTTGTCTTTTTCTTGTTTTTCACCATGAGCATCCCGCACCTCCGGCCACCACCCTCACCCTCACCGTGATTGACTCCCACCTCCAGCCACCATCCTCCTACGGCGATACACAACAGTACACAGAGAGAATCTATAGAGAGAGAGACAGATCAATGGTGATATTTTGTGGCTCTGTGTGTATATGTGTGTGTAAATCTATATATAGAGAGAGATCAATGGTGATGTATTTTGGACTCTGTGTGCATACAGTGTATATATATATATAGGTGTATACAGTGCACAGTGTAGGTGTTGTATGTATATGCAATATGTACAGTGTGTGTATGTGTGTTACAGGTCTTGAGGTTGGGTTAGAGAAGAAAAGTGGGTCGGAGAAGACCACCGGAGATGGGTGTGAGATGTTCACTGGAGATGGTCCCTGTGTGTATGTATGCATATGTATGGAGGATAAAGTGACAATTAGAAGGATCATGGTGGTGCAGAGGTTGCTGGGACTGTGGAGGGAGAAGATTAGAAGATAGGAATGGTGGTGTTCGGTGGTAAAAAGCAGTCCGAAGGAGGCTATTAGAGTGTCTTTGTGTGTGTTTTACAACGACGTTACAGTGTGTGCATGTGCAAGGATAAAGGTGCGCTAGTGGTCATCAGTAGTATTGAGAAAGTTGAGGGTGTTAGGGTGTGTTTTTGTCTGATTATATGTATGTATACATATGTGTATATATAATGTATGTGTGATTATATATGTATTATATATGTGTATGTGATTTTATATATAATATATTTTTGTGTGAATTCTTTTTCCTCAGTTAAAATTCAGAGTTGTCTTTCAGATTTGTAAGACATACCAGTACAAAAGTCTGAGGACAAGTCTGAACTCATGTTCCTCAGTTAAAATTTAGAGTTGTCTTCCAGACTTGTAAGACATACAAGTATCAAAGTCTAAGAAAATCATAGTTGTAAGTCTGAATTTAACTCTGAAGTGACTTCAGACTTTTAAGTCTGAATATAGGAATTCAAATGAAGTCTATCCAGTGAATTTAACTCTGAAGTGGCCTCCAAACTTCTAATTCAGACTTGTAAGTAGGAATTTAGGAATTCAAATGAAGTCTGAGCTGTGAAGTGTTCCGAAAATCCAATTACCAAATCGTAGCTTCTCCCTCAAACGGTCGAAAATTGCCATACGACAGTTAAAAAACCGGGTTTTCAAAATAGAGTCAAAACCGGGTTTAAAATTTCAAATTCGGATTTTTGAAGCATTTTTCACAAAGCAATATTACTTGAAAAATAGCTCGACCCCAGCCAGGGGCTCTGCCCCTCGGACCCCGCCACCAGGGGCGCTGCCCTCGGACCCCCGTCGTTTAGGGGTTTCGCCCCTAAATCAAAATAAACTTAAACAATTGTGCACTCCGCACCTTCCTTACTTGTTCGATATTTATCATGATTACATTGGTCAACAAATTAATCTCATTACACTTAAATGACATTAGTGATACAAATCACCAGCATGAAGTTATCAGATATTTGTTATTTCTTAGACTTACAACATAACTCTGAATTGTTCTGTTCCAAACTTAGTTCTATAGTTTATTCTCAGACTTAGAATACAACTCTTAACTCCTCTTCAGAGTTGAAGTTCAGAGTTACGTTTCTGAGTTATAAGAAGTCAGAATTCTTGTGACTTAGAGTTATGCTTATAGATACTTTCTAGACTTAGAAGACAACTCTGAATTCCTCTTATTAAGAGTTAAGTCCAGAGTTATTTTCTATCCTAACAATAGAATTCTGAATTCTTGTGTTTCAGAGTTAATGTTCAGATTTTTCTTTTAAACCTGAGGAAAAGTCTCAACTCATTTTCCTCATTTAAAATATTCCGTGTAATATACGGGATCGAACCTAGTATATATATATATATATATATATATATATATACATATAAAGAGAGAGATAAAAGCAAAAGGAATATTCGGGCCTTCTTAGGTTCGGCGGTCTCGAAGAACCGCTCTTGCTATTGTATACTGGGAAATAAACATTCATAGTGGGATGAAGTTGTTTTAAAGACAATTGATGAAATCAACACCGACATGGTATTGATTTTTCTCTTAATTAAGAAATCAAAACTGAAATCGAATTGATTCAGGTTTTAATTATGTAATTGAAACCAAAATCGCTAATTAATATATTAGTTACGAAAAGATTTTTTTTTTTTGGCAAAATGTGTCTGAACTTTTTCTGGTCGACCGATGGTGCATTCGTATCCGCAGGACGCACGCTCGCACACAAGTTCAATTAATCGAAGCCATTTCCGGTTCACATTTGCACTCCCCCTGCACACAAGAGAGAGAGCATTGGTGCTGTTAGTCTTACAATCCCATGAATTGTTTCTACTTATAAACCTTCTTTCTTTTTATTGTTTCTCCTATGTGGGATGGCTCAAATAGCCATTTACCCACTTTACACTCCCTTCTAATATCTTAGTTTGTTGATTAATTTCTCATTCATACAAAGTCCATTTTTTACGTTCAATGTCTCTAAATGAAGATATTATGGAGGAGAATATCAAACTACAATAATCTACATAAATTGAGATTATTTAAGTTCCAAATATTATGCTCCAAAATGGGGAAAACCCTTTTTTTTTCTAACAGTCCCCCACATGAATGAAAATTGATCTAACTTTCGTGTTGTCAAGATAAAATCCAGCAGTTGGATCATGCATACGATAGGTAGGCTTAGCCTTTGAACTTTCCTTTTGAGAAATACATATTTATTTTACTAGCGGACTAGTAGACTTGATGTCCTTGAACAATTCTGCCATTTATGTAAACAATCAATATATTCCTCACATGATTCTCCTACCTAGTTAGGTTCGCATAGTTATGTTCGTTATGGTCATGAACATTTCCCTGGTTCTACAAGAGCTTGTAGGAATTGAGCCCCCATGCAATTCCCTTTGAAGCGACCCCACTTTTCTCTCACATAGGTGATTCTAATAAATCATTAAAAGCTAATTCTTGACGATTATGATGCCTTTCATCAACGACTATAAGTTTAACCTGCATCACTGTCCGTTTTAGGAATGGGTTGGAGTTACCCCCCATAGTGATACAATTCAGTCATGAAATTAGGTTGTCCCTTTGAACCTAGATCTTGGGATCAGTCAACTAGGTAGGGTTTTCCTTCATTATAACTTATTCATTCACGAGCTTCAGTCCCATTTCTTTTGATGATTTTAAAACTAACTCCCTATTTAAACCTTTTGTTAGTGTATCTGCGATATTATCCTTTGACTTTATATATTCGATATAGATAACCCCGATAGAGAGTAGTTGTCTAATGGTATTATGTCTTTCACGTATGTGTCGAGACTTACCATTATACATAACATTTTGCGCTCGTCCAATTGCTGATTGACTGTCGCAATGAATAGAGATTGCAGAAACTTGTTTATGCCATCTTGGAATATCCTCCAAAAATTGTCATAACCACTCAGCTTCTTCTCCACATTTATCAAGTGCTATAAACTCAGATTCCATGGTGGACCTTGCTATAACTGTTTGTTTAGAGGACTTCCATGATATAGCTCCACCGTCGAGTGTAAACACAAACCCACTGGTTGATTTGGAATCTTTATATCAGATATCCAATTTGTATCAGTATATCCTTCAATTACCTAAGGATATATTGTACAGTGCAATCCATGGGTGTGAGTGTACCTCAAGTATCATAATACTCCAGTAATACTTTTCCAATATTCATCACTCGGATTACTCATATATCTACTTAGTCTGGTTATTGCAAAATCTAAGTCAGGTCTTGTACAACTCATCAGATACAGTAGACTGCCAATAATTCTTGAGTATTCTACTTGTGCAACATCTTCACCTTTATTTTTACTCAGATGGTGACTTGTATCAATTGGTGTTCTAGCTATAGTAGAATCATTAGAATTGAATTTTTCCATATATTTGTCTACATAATGTGTTTGACTTAATATAAGTCCATTTGGAGTCCTCATGATTTTAATTCCAAGGATTACATCGGCCAAACCCATATTCTTCATGTCAAATCTTGCTTTTAGCATGTGTTTTGTCGATTGAACCATTTTATTGTTACTACCAATGATAAGCATATCATCAACATAGAGGCGCAAGATAACATAACCATCTATTTTGTTTTTAACGTAAACACATTTCTCACATTCGTTTATTTTATATCCATGTTCCAACATCACATAGTCAAACTTTTGACGCCATTGTTTAGGGGCATGTTTTAATCCATACAATGATTTTACAAGTTTGCAAACCTTAGACTCTTGTACGGGTGCAACATACCCCTCAGTCTTTCCAAATGGAGATTTAGAAAATGGTTTCGGTTAACTGAACTTGTGTGCGAGCTCGTGTCCTGCAGACACGAATGCACCATCGATCAATCAGAAAAAGTTCAGTCACATTTTGCCAAAATTTTATTTATTTCTTTTCGTAACTTATATATTAATGGGGGGATTTCGGTTTCAATTACATAATTAAAACCTGAATCAATTCGATTTCGGTTTTGATTTCTAATTAAGAAACAAATCAATACCATTTCGGTTTTGATTTCATCATTAAGATCATACTAATCATTAGCCTATCGGTTATGAAAGTGGTTATATAAATAGACCACTCCTCCAACCAGAAATTACACTGATAACAATCTGTCACTTCTTCTTCTTACTTCTGTGTTAACTATCTACTGTCAAGGTAATATTCGGGCCTTCTTAGGTTCGGCGGTCTCGAAGAATCGCTCTTGCTATTGTATCCTGGGAAATAAACGTTCATAGTGGGATGAATTTGTTTAAAGAACAATTTGTTAAACACAGGCCTCAACACGTTTTACTGTTTCGTTCGTTCTTTTCGTACATTATCTTAAATATAGAACAAAGAATGTTGTATGTAAAGAACTATTTGGTAATTTATAATACGTGATTCTTATTTTATTAATATTTTAGCTATGTACTTTTCCATGATTTCATTTATGTTATATTATAAATTTTGTTTTACAAATTCATATTTTTATTAATTTTTTTACAAATTCTAAAAACAATTCTGAAGGGAAAAAAACCTTGGAAAATATCATTGCACTTTCGATAATCATTCATATTTGTAACATAATTTTTTTAAATTACCTCGTGTAATACACAGGCTCGAACCCAGTAAAAATATTAAAAAAAAGAAAGGGATGGAAAAAAAATGTAAAATAAAAAAAATCAAAGAAATAAAAAAAAATTATTTGTGTACTTTGGATGAAGGAAATAAATATAATTTTTCATGTTTATGAGTATGACAGAAAAAAGAAAGAAAGCTACTCTTATTTATTTTCTAATGGGTTGTAATTAATAAATAGATGTGTAGTTATATAAATATTTATTATTATTATTATTATTATTATTATTATTATTATTATTATTATTATTTCTTTTCTTACTTCTATTCCTCCCATTTTAGGCATGAAATCAATGCTTGTTTCATTGGGGAATCTGGTGTACCCGTCCCGATAGGGCCAGAGATTTCCTACAAAACTGGGAACCGAGGATGGGACGGGAATGGGTAATGTGATTCTCGTTCCACCCTTTTTTGTATATTAAATATATTATTTATAAAAAAAAGATTTAATAATATCTTTTTAATTTAAAAAGAGTATTTTGATTTTGCTTCTTCTATACTTTTTTTACTTGTCTCACACTTACTTTTTTTAGATAAAGAAATAGAGAACCAAAAGTGTTTGCTCAAACAACTACATATGATATTATGATTTTGTTTACATATGAATATTTGATACTTAATAAAAGCAAGATTTTGAAAATATGTAAGATGTGAATATGAACCATTTTGGATAGATTATGATGTTTAATACTTTTGATTAAAATATCTATATTATATTATAAAGCATTTGACAAAAACTATTAAAAATAATTTTTATGCACGAAATATTGTTTATTGATGCACATTACTTAAAATTTAAGATTAGAAGTAAATTGTGCGTAAGCACAACTTATTAAATCTCTATACTTGAATTCGTCTAACTAACTGCAGATAAACATAATCAAATATTGGATAAACATCTCATTTTAAATATAAAAAATATAAAATATAATTAGGATAATCATCGATAACTAACAGAATACTTAATTATATTTTTATAAAAAAAATATAATATTAAACATAAATTATATTTCTTTGTTACTAAACCTAAATTATCTATACTATATTATAAAGCATTTGACAAAAACTCTTAAAAATTATTTTTCATGCGTAAAGTACTGTTTATTAATGGATATTACTTAAAACTCAAGATTGCAAGTAGATTGTGCGTAAGTACAACTTATTAAAGCTCTATATCTGAATTCGTGTAACTAACTGTAGATAAACATAATTAAATACAAGATAAACATATCATTTTAAATAATAAAAAATCTAAAATATAATTGGGATAATCATTGAGTTCTAACAAAATACTTAATTATTATCTTTATCTATACTATATTATAAAACATTTGACAAAAACTCTTAAAAACCACTTTTTATGCGTAAATATTGTTTATTAATGCATATTACTTAAAACTCAAGATTGCAAATAGATTGTGCGTAAGTACAATTTATTAAAGCTCTATATCTGAATTCGTGTAACTAACTGCAGATAAACATAATCAAATATATGATAAACATCTCATTTTAAATATAAAAAATCTAAAATATAATTAGGATAATCATTAAGTTCTAACATAATATTTAATTATTATCTTTATAAAA
>NC_037529.1:11323403-11339264 GCF_001531365.2 Cynara cardunculus var. scolymus | reverse complement strand
TAAACCAAAAATAAATTATTTCGTTATTAAACTTAAATTAAATTATAATTAAAAAAAATTATAGAAACTAAATAAAAAATGAGAACTTTTAAATATTTGATTTGATATTAACATTGATATATTTTGTTAAAAATTTATATTTTATTCAAAAATAAAATCATTGTTGCTTTCTTAAAAACACATAAAATCATATTATAACATCGATAGAGACAAATAATATAATAGAACATTAAAATCGAGATGTGTCTCGCTGCATTTCACAGAAAAAAACGATCCTCTATTTCTCGTTAGGGATCCTTGTGCCCCCAACAGTACGGGGATATGATCACATTCCCTAACAGGGTCGGAGATTATTCCCAAATTTGTGATGATTGATTTAGGAAGAAAATTAACGTTATTTTCGTTTTTTTTTCTTTAAAAACCCAAAAACACGACATTTTCCTCTTACTTCCTTTCTCTTTACCTTTTTTACTCGAAAACACATTACGTTAATGTTGGTGGATGGTTACGTTAATGGTAGCAATTGGTGGTGAGTTGGTGACAAATTGTTAATGGTGGATGTTGGTTGTTAATGGTTAGTGACCAACAACTTGGTTTACTTTTAAAGATGGTGATATTAATTATTTCTGGAAAAACATTAAACTATCAAGTGAATTTAATTCTAAAAAATAATTGGTTAAATCACAAATACGAAAACAAACAAAAATCCACATAATTGTCTCGATCATCGTTTACAGTTTAACATCAGTCAAAATCATAAGGTCTAGTGAAATCAAAAGTTTATCTTCCAAATGTGTCCTATTGAAATGCACATTTTAAAACACAAAATGAGAGTTAAACCATAAGGTCTAGTGAAATCAAAAGTTTATTGTTATTACAGAGTGAAAATCATTAAAACACTTTTATAAAACCGATATTTGTATTAATAACAAATAAACAGTTTTATTAAAACAAACCTCTTTGTCGCATCATATAGAGGAAACAACTTCATCTTATCGCATCATGACTCATTGAAGTCTCAAACTTATCGCATTAAATAAACAAATAATCAAGTTGTTGCATCTTACATGTAATACACCAACTTATCGCATCATACTAATGCCATAACTAATTAATTAATTAATTTACTCTAAATTATTATTAGCCATAATATTGTGTTAACTTTTATTAGATACTCTTTTATCTATTATTATTTATTTTGAAATATTTTAGCTATATCAATTATTGTTATTATTTATTTTTATTTTATTATTATTATTATTATTATTCAATATTTTAAACACAGAAAAAGAAAATAATCTCTAAAATTATAAGTCATATAAAGATTAAAATACTATTTTTTCTAGTCTGTAAATAAAAACTTTCGTATTTATATAATATGTTTAATCAATAGTTTATTTTAATTTTATATATCTATACTATATTATAAGGTATTTGACAAAAACTTTTAGACACTATTTTTTATGTGTAAAATATTGTTTATTAATGCATGTTACTTAAAACTCAAAAATACAAATAAATTGTGCGTAAGTACAATTTATTAAAGCTCCATATCTGAATTCGTGTAACTAACTAGAGATAAACATTATCAAATATAAGATAAACATGTCATTTTAAATATAAAAAATCTAAAATATAATTAGGATAAACATTGAATTCTAACAGAATACTTAATTATTATATTTATAAAATGTTATATTATTAAACCAAAAATAAATTATTTCATTATTAAACTTAAATTAATATAATAAAAAAATAAATTAAAGAAATTACATAAAAAATGAGTACTTTTAAATAGTTGATTTGATATTAACATTGATATATATTTTTTTTTCAAATTTTTATGATATCTTTAAATTTATATTTTATTCAAAAATAAAATCATTATTGTTTTTTAAAAGCACATAAAATCGTATGATAACATCGACAGAGACAAAAAAAGAATGAAAGAAAACATTAAAATCGAGATATGTCTCGCTACATTATGTGAGTATTATTCCAATAACATAAAAAATAACAAATTTTCTTATCATATCCTTTCAAGTCATTAATATTTGTTAGCTAATTTATTAATTAAATCGAAATAATAACAAAGTAAATTATTGAATTACAGAAAATCATAATTAGTATATTACCGGTCATGGCTTTCTACCATCTTCATTATGTTCCACCATATCACTTCCTAATAACAATTAACAAACGATCACATGAATTTAACTTAAATATTTAAATAAGTTATTGTAATTTTTATAATTGATATACTCTTAGTAGAATAATAATGTTTGAATTTGTGTAACTAACTGTGGATAAATATAATTAAATAGAGAATAAACATCTTATTTTAAAATATAAAAAATCTAAAATATAGTTAAGATAATCATAGAGTTCTAACAAAATAATTAATTATTATCTTTATAAAAAAATTATATTATTAAACCAAATATAAATTACTTCGTTATTTAACATGAATTAAATTAAAATAAAAAATTTGAATTAAAAATTACACAAAAAATGAGAAATTTTAAATAGTTAATTTGGTACTAATATCGATATATTTTTGTTAAATTTTTATGATATCTTCAAATTTATATTTTATTAAAAATAAAAAAAGATCATATTTTTTCAAAATCATATAAGATCATATTATAATATCGACTGAGATAAAAAATAAAATAAAATATTAAAATCAAAATGTATAATACCATTAATGACTTTGTGACGTTTGTAATTCATATTTTACAGATCTAACGAGTCATCCCTATCCTATTCTCATGGACAACGTGCAAAAGATGGACCACTCTTGTCTTTTATGAATTTAACTGGGCCCACTATTCAAAGTATCACCTTCAAATGATTAATTTTTATGTTTAAAAAAATGGAATATTTTTAATTTTAATAAATAAATTCACAAAAAAAAAACACATATTACAAGTAGATAAATATAAGGTATATTCTATCCGATTTTTTTTTTTTTAAATTTCAATAAATTCGTAGTTTTTGTTATTATAGGATCGATAAATTTGGGAGGATAATCAAGCATCAGTTGTGTCCGACACCGTGAGCTATGGCGAACGGTTTCGCCTCCATCAGCAATGGAGTACCAGATGAAGAATCGATTACGGCGCCGTTCCTCCGCCTCCGTCGCTCTACCTCCAACACCACCTCTCAGATTGCTATCGTCGGATCCAATCCTTGTCCAGTCGAAAGTCTCGACTATGAGTAAACTCTCTGCTTTCACTCTATGTTTCTTGTAGAAGCAACTGGATAATTGTTGGTTGTTTGCTTAGTAATTGAAGTAAGTAGGATTGTATCTGACATTTATGATCTGGATTTTAAGAAGTCGGAGACAGTTCTCGGTAGTACTGTTAGTGGATTCTGCTTGTTCCTATAACCGTCATCTGTTTCTCACGAACTCGAACTGACTATGATTTTATATTTTGGCTAATCAAATTTTCATCGGAAGTTGAAAGTTTTCATGTATTCCTAGATATCATGTTAGGTTAGCGTCTATTTATTTGTTGTTGCTGCTTTCCAGAGTTGAATTTATCGGTAAAACCGTACACACTGGTAATGTTTAAAAATTGCATGTATTGGAAATTGATCAATTGACTAGATTCGTTTATCGAAATCACGTCTATTCAATTGTGTATGATCGTAATTGGACTGAATTGACTGATGGCAGGATAAGTTTCTTGAAATCATGTCTATCAATTGTATCATCTTGTTTCGCTTTATGGCTGTTTTTCTGGGCTTAATTGTTTGGATTATAAACTCGATTTGTTACTCTATAGAATCTTCTTTAGTTTTGAATTATTTTGCAAAGTAACACTATGAGTAAGAGGGCTACTTGCATGACATTTGCTCTTCCTTTTGGAGTCTATCTATCACATTTGTATAGAAATAGAGGGATGAAGAACTTATGTCTTGCTATGCTAATTACTTCAATGGTTAAAATTGGAAATTTGCCAAGGTTTATAAGATCGAATTTGTTGCACTTAGAAACACCCTTCTCTTAAAAAAAGGGACAAACTTCAAGAGAAGAACATAAATCCAAATCTAAAAATAGAGCATCTATTATACCTTATAAACACTTACAGTCCAATTGTGATATGATAAATAATGTATGAAAAGGTATCTCAAGTGGTTGTTCAAAGCTATGCCCTTAGAACATCAAGTATTAGTCCAAACATAAAATAATGATGTTAAAGCATGCAGCACAACTTTTGGAAATAAACAATGCTTAAGACTCGAGGAAAAATAGTACTGTGTAAGTCAGCACCATTGTTTTTTAGCAATGCTATTTTAGGCCCACGCCAGGTATTTTAGACCCTATTTCTGAGCGGGATTTTCTTGTATGTTTAGTTTGGTTTGTGTCAGGTCTAAATGCTACATAGTACTCTGAATAATAAGCGCGATGAGCTGATACCAGCTAACCACTGATTTAGAGTCGGAACGTTGACATAAGGATGTGACAGCAGTCCTCCACTATTGTAAATTATAACCCATACAGATACTTTTTTCTGCATATACGTTTATGTGTTGAGTGGAAGCTTATAAGCCTGAAGGTATGGCCAAGTTACTATTTTCCTTGTGATAATTTCTATGGCCATTTAGTGGTAAGTGAGGCATGGTTTAGAATTTATTTGGAGAAGTTAAAAGCTTTTTTGCAAGTGATATGGCGGGATGGGTATTGTGCCATGGAGAAGATGACATATATTGGGGTCATAACATCTTCTTTTGCAAAAGTAGTTCCACAAGTTAAAACCAGCCAAACATATAGGGTGGAAGGAAATATTTCACTCTGTTCCAAGGTTCATTGTAGCAAACAATTCATTTCATATTAATGTCACTACATTCCTGTCAACCAAATGAAGCATTACAAGCTGACATACTAAGAGCAATACATGCTTTGACAAGTAATTTGCTGATTACTTGCCTTTTCTTTTCCTTTTTTTTTCTTAAGGATCATGGAGAATGATGTCTTCAAGCAAGATTGGCGCAGCAGAAGTAAGATCCAGATATTCCAGTACACATCTTTGAAATGGACCCTTTGTTTTCTTATTGGTATTCTTGTCAGTCTCATTGGCTTCTTCAATAACCTAGCCATTGAGAACATTGCTGGTGTGAAGTTTGTGGTCACCTCCAACATGATGCTGGCAAACAAGTTAGATTTGCTCTTATTAACTGCTTTTTAAAATGAAACTTCTGTTAATTGCAAGAATGCAAATGTATACTGTCAGTATATGTAAACAGCTGAACACCTACTCACTTCATAATTGGTAGAAAGTGGTTTTCTTGACTGAACGTCGAATGCTTTGTTGCAGCTACTTGGCAGCATTTCTCATATTTGCAGCTGCGAATTTAGGCCTTACCTTGTTTGCTTGTCTGATAACGACGCTTATAGCACCAGAGGCTGCTGGATCAGGCATACCTGAAGTTAAGGCTTACTTAAATGGTGTTGATGCTCCTGCCATATTCTCATTTAGAACATTGGTAATTAAGGTAAGGGGGATTGTTCATGCTAGACTTATTCTTCTTTCCTTTTTTCTTGTTCCTTCTTTATAACTTAGTGATGTTGTCTTATATGATGTTAAGTTTGACAAGAATCAAGGAATATCAAGTTCTTATTTAGTTCACATTGTGATTTAGTTAATTTGATTTTTAAATCTTGATATACTCATGTTTTTGGTATTTTCCTTTATCAAATGATTTAGAATGCAAATGCCTGGTAGATGCAGGAAATTGTTTGGTGCTAAAACTTATCTATTACTCAACCTAGAGACCGCTGGTTGTTTAATTTGCAGTTGGATGGAAGTGGTTGAAAAGATTGCATGAGGTTCTCATAATTGGACATTCATTACTCTTCTTATGCATGAATAAAGATGAAGAAAGTCCAAAATCCACCTTTCACAAAAAACTCTCACTTTTAACTCTATGCTTGCAACCTGTTAGATCACTTTATTTCTTTATCCAGTTCAGTCTTTATTCTTTGCTTTATATCTATCTTCTCAACTTCAAGTGATTCCTGATGTACTCTTATGTAAAGGGATTTTCCTAATCAACAAAAATGATGAGGTTATATTGTGATAACCAATTGGCTACTCACATAGTCAAAATCAAGTTTTTCATGAAAGAACCAAACCCATAGAAGTTGATTGTCGTCTTGTGAGAGACTGTATTGTGGGGAATCCTGCAGAACTTTCATCAATTCGACCCCTCATAATAAAATAAAAAATAATCAGTTAGCTACATCTGATAAACCACTATGGAAGCCTCAAATTGAACTTCATTAGTAACATGATTATTGATGTCCCCACTTGAAGAGGAATGTTAGATGCTGTATTTTATGCTTATCTCCTAGTCCTTGAGATAATCATGTAATCCATTATAAATACAGGATTTTCCCCATAATAATGTTATTAGGAAATTACCTGTATTTTTCCAGTGTGTATTTCTTCTGTTTATTATATTCATATATCAACTTATATTACAAATTTGAAATGGACTTGTCGACAGATAGTTGGCAGCATTGCTGCCGTGTCGTCGTCTCTTAATGTTGGCAAGGCAGGGCCCATGGTACATACTGGTGCGTGCATTGCAGCCCTAGCTTGTCAGGGTGGATCAGATAAATATAAGTTGACATGGAGATGGTTCAGATTTTTCAATAATGATAGAGATCGACGTGATCTTGTGACTTGTGGATCAGCGGCTGGAATTGCTGCTGCTTTTCGTGCCCCTGTTGGTGGTGTACTCTTTGCTCTTGAAGAAATGGCATCTTGGTAATGTTCATACAATTATGGAGGGATAATCTATGGTAACCATCAAAATTACTATCAAACTTACCACATTTGATTTTTCGGGAAACATGAATTGATGCACATTCTCTCTCTTCAAAAAGATGGTGAGTTTGATGGTAAACTGATGCTTGTTATAGATTTATGCCCCACATGCATTTGTACGTCATTTGTAATTTGTTATCGATCCTTCAGGTTAATAATCTGTACACATGTTAATATGAATCCTGGGGTGGGTGAGGGTCTACAGTTGCTATTTTCTTAAAGGCTGCCTCTTCAAATTTATTTTATCATCCAACTTATTGCCTGCTGTAAGAATGCTAAATGTCATTATACTTGAAAGAAAATCATGCAAATATCTTCATGCTGAAAAGAGTCTTATTTAATTTCTCCGTAGTTTATTGTCTGGAAGCCTGAAGTCATGGAATTATATACAAACAAAATTGTAGAAGATGAATTTTGAATGCACAGGTATATTTCAAACAACTATGCAGTGGCACTTGAGGAGCCCGAAAATTCCATGTATCAAAGCTGTTCAAGGCTTGCTAGATGCAACTCACTATCAAACAAACGATAAGAGTACAATATGAAAACCAATTATGTTACCAAATAATTTTACGGTTGTTTTGGTCAAATGGTACTATAGAAATATCTGAACACTTGCTTCTTCTGCAATCATTGTCCATGAAACTTCTTAGATTTATGTCTTTAGGCATTGCTCAAATGGGGATCTTCAATTGTGCTATGTTGGCTATCCTTCTCAGGCTCTTGATTGAATTGACTATGGATGCATCTTATTTCTAATGATGACAGTGATAAGCAACAATGCACCAACATGTGGCTGACGGATACCCATCCTTAAATTAAAATAACAGAGTCCTTGGAACAGCTTCTGTAAATGTTAAACGTTTTGTTTGTGTGTGTGTTATCCGGCAGGTGGAGAAGTGCCCTTTTGTGGAGAGCTTTCTTCTCAACCGCCATTGTTGCAATTTTGCTTCGGGGTCTGACTGATCTGTGCTTGAGTGGAAAATGTGGACTCTTTGGCACTGGGGGTTTGATAATGTATGATGTTACCTCGGTAAACATATCCTATCATTTAAAGGATGTACCTCCGGTTCTTCTTCTTGGAGTCATTGGAGGCATTGCAGGGAGTGTATACAATTGTCTATTGGGTAAAGTTCTCCGACTTTACAATCTAATCAATGAGTAAGCTCCCTCTTTTGCTTGCTGTCATCTGCACGTCTATTCTGCTTATTTGGTATATCAAGTGTATGGTACTATCTTTTGTAAATGTACTCCATGAAAAATTTCAATACTTTTCTTTTCTGTGGATGTCCTGTGAAATTTGCAACATTTTTTGTCTGAAAAGATCGCAAATTTATAAGTAATATTTTGCCTAAGATCATCCTAATCCTTTGATCGCATTTGTTTGGGCCTACATGGTTTCTTTATTTGTTTTGTTCGAAGGTATTCTAGATATTTGATAGCTGGTCAAACAGTTTACTTAAAACTATGTTATAAGTAGTTTGGGATCCTTACTCGTAAGAGGATTACGTATAACTCACTCTTCATTTCTGACTTTGCTACTTCAGGAAAGGCACTGCTTACAAAATACTCCTTGCTTGCTTGGTTTCCATCGTCACTTCCTGTCTCTTATTTGGTTTGCCATGGTTTGCAACTTGCCAACCGTGTCCAGTTGATGCATCTGAACCTTGTCCCACTATCGGTCGATCTGGCAACTACAAGAAGTTCCAATGTTCACCTGATCATTACAACGAACTAGCAAGTCTCTTCTTCAACACAAATGATGATGCAATTAAAAATCTCTTTAGCAAGGGCACCGACACCGAGTTCCACCCCACATCGGTTCTAATATTCTTTATCACCTGCTTTTTCCTCAGCATCTTCAGTTATGGCATCGTGGCTCCTGTGGGTCTCTTCATTCCTGTAATTGTGACCGGTGCATCTTATGGACGTCTTGTTGGGCTGTTAATCGGTTCAAACTCTAACCTTAACCATGGGCTATTTGCGGTCTTGGGTGCCGCTTCACTTCTTGGTGGATCGATGAGGATGACAGTTTCACTTTGTGTTATTCTCCTAGAATTGACCAACAACTTGCTCTTGCTACCACTTATAATGTTGGTTCTTCTTGTTTCCAAAACCGTGGCTGATGCTTTCAATGGAAATATTTACGACCAGATAATGAGCTTGAAGGGGTTTCCTTATTTAGAAACCCATGCTGAACCATATATGAGGCAGCTGACTGTTAGTGATGTTGTCTCAGGCCCACTTCGCGTATTCAACGGCATTGAGCTGGTTGCTAACATTGTACACGTTCTAAGAACGACAGGGCACAATGGGTTTCCGGTAGTGAACGAGCCACCACATTCTGAAGCACCAATTTTGTACGGTCTGATCCTCCGGTCCCATCTTATCACATTACTAAAGAAGAAAGCTTTCTTGCTTACTCCAACACCAACAGATGCGGATGCCATAAAGCATTTCTCAGCAAGTGATTTTGCAAAGCAGGGTCTGGGAACCGCGGAAGAGATTGAAGACATAGAACTGACAGAAGATGAGATGGAGATGTACATCGACTTGCATCATTTCACGAACGCTTCTCCCTATACTGTTGTCGAGACCATGTCATTAGCCAAGGCCCTTACACTTTTCAGGGGTGTCGGTTTAAGACACCTGCTAGTAGTCCCCAAGACTTCTGAGGTAAGAATGCTGTCCTACTTGATAGTGTTTTCCATTCCTTTGGTAAGAGTGCAAAAGTATAATACGGTTTCGTTTGTTTTTTAGTGCATTACCACTAATCTCACAGGGCCCTGAAGATATTGCAACAATTAATACTTGTATAAATACTAAAAGTGGTGGTTGTCTTGCAGAGACTCCCCGTGGTTGGGATATTAACAAGACATGATTTCATGCCGGAACATATCCTCGGTTTGCACCCAATGCTGGCAAAAAGTAAATGGAAAAGATTAAGATTCAAATTCCCTCTTTGGAACAAAATCTTTTAGTCCAACTCCTCCACATCAAACATCTAGCAGCAGTTCCAGTGAAGATGGTATTCATGATGAGGCCTTCCTTCTAAATCATGGTATATATGCACTTGCTCTTTCCTAACACACTCTTTTTCTTAGATTTCACCTTAATATTATTATATTTTTCATTCAAAGGAAATAACTTATCAGTCCTCGTATATTAGAGTCATATTCGTTGATTCTTGGTTGCATCTACGTGTTTCTACATTCCTACCCCTGATCCTGTGTAACGAGTAAGTCAAATCTCTCATAGTGTGTTCCTCTATAAATGATATGAGAAATGAAATAAATATGGAAAACCATCGACACTAAATCTTGCACCAAATTTGGTGTAAAGAATAGTAGTATATCAAATCTGGTGCAACATTGTTTGTTTACGCCAAATTTTATACCAGTAAGAAAAGATAAAAAAGAATATACCTAGAATCTTACATTTTGGTCTAAGATTTGATGTTACCTGTTGGAGTAGATTTATTGTTTGTACCAAATTTTATATTATTTTTTATAGATTTGGTGTTACCCATTAGAGATAGGCATGGGATGGGAATGGGGCGGGGACCTCAATCCTTGTCCCCGTCATTGATCACTGATCTCTATCCCCATCCCCATCCCCATCCCTTCCGGGGAATATAATCGCATCCCCGTTCCCATCCCTAATGGGGACAGGGATCCACAATGGGGAAACGGAGACTTTTTTTCCGGTTTATGTAAGTTATTTTAAAGTAAATATGTAAGAGATTATACATGTTTAAATCTCAAACGTTTAAAGTAACTTGCAATATAAATCTTGTAAGAGACCTTACATTTTTTGTCATTCACTAATGCATCATTATAGTAGTAGTACATTAAAACAATACATAATAGAATGTGAACTCTTTTTTGAATTATGTCTGGTTGGTTATGGAATTAGGGATGACTTCATTTGTTAACCCAATATATCGTGTTAATTTTGTAAATCAATCCTAGCTTTTAATCTTTGCAATTTATGGATAAAATTCATCATGGAATTTTTGTAACAAATTAAAAAATGGTGCTTAATAAACATAGGTGAACAATCGTGAATAAAGAGTAATTTTGGAAAAAAGTAGAGTGGTTTCGTTTAGCATTAATTACCTTTTCGGTAATTACTCCATCGTTTTGAAACTGACATCAAGCTTTAATTATTCCTTCATTTATTATATGTAATGTGTAACTTGTGAATGATGTGAATTAATGAACAATTGTTATATATAAATAGCTTATGAACATTGTTCATTAATGAAAAATATAACATATATGAAAATGTTCATTACCTAACACATACCTGAATGTATAGGTATGTGTGATTGGTGAAATAAATAAGGAACAATGTAACTTTATCATAATATGTTAAACACACATATAAATTTTATTTGTGAAGGACATCCATCATAATATGTTAAACACATATACAAATTTGAAAAGAGTCAAATTTTAGAAACAATGTAACTCTCATATTTTATAAACATATTCTTATTAATTTGTCCACACTTATTAAATATTTAATAAACTATTAATCATGAATCAATTTGAATTCTTATTGGATTATTTTGGTTTGTATAATTAACACAAAAGGTAAGATTAACAAAAGATGATGTCCCTGTGAAACTAATGGTACATGAGATTTATCTTCATAACTCTCTTCCAATGAAAATAAAGCAATGTTTTTATGTTAGTGCATTGTGTACTACGTTTCTTCTATGTCCAACTTCATTTGAATAGTGATAGCTAAAAACCGGTCTCAGGCTGGGCCTAATCGGTCCTAAACTTTCTCATAACCGGTCTCGGTCGAAAATGGTAGGACTGGTCAAGGTACTTTATAACCGGTTATGGGCCACCGATCTCGGTCCCAACTGGTCCCGACATTAAAAAATAAGATTTAAAAAGAATTAATGATGTATGTATTTTTAATACATTATAAAATTTATAATTGGGTCACTCAAATATACTTTAAAAATACGTTTTAATATAATTAAAATTACATTATCATATAGTAATACATTATAAAATTATTTAAAAATACATTTATTTATAAAATTATTTGAATTTTCGGGCTAGGCCAGTTCATAGCCGGTTCCGGTTCCACAAAACTACCAAAAACTTCAATTGGTCCCGATATTCGGTCCTTATCGGTCCCGGGCCGGTCCTTTGCCGGTCTCGGTCCCGATCCTTTGGCGGTCCCAAGCCGGGCCGGGTCGATTTGGCCATCATCATTTAAAAATGACATAAATTCCCATGGTATGAAATGTCAAATCTATAAAGTCTTATAAAAGCACCAGGTATGTTAATTTTATATATTTTTACTTTTCCATTTTATGTAACCAACCGACATAATTCAGAAAATTTTACAGTCTATTAAATGAATTACTATTAAAGGAAGGCTAATTTCAATCATTTAGTTTCTTTTTCTTGTTTTTGGTGTTGTTTTGTCTTTTTATCTTTTTAATATTATAAATATATTATATTATATAATATTATTATATTTTCTTAGATGTTAATTAATAGATATTGTATTTTTTTTTATAGTTATTCAATTTAACTGTGAATAAATTATATCAAAAATATAATTTCCTGATAATTACATAACTTATGAATAAATTAAAAAAATTGTAAATAATTGTGAATTACATGAGATTAAATAATAATTTTTTTCACATTTATTATTTTAACTTTTTTATTTTAAGTAAACATAATTTTTTTAATTGTATCATTTTTAAAATATTAAAATAACCAAAGAAATTTGAATTTTTACTTTATAAAAAATAATTACATCTCTAAACTCATTTATATTATAACGTCGTTTAGCACTAATATTGTAAGTAGTCAAAACGGTTTAGAATTTTAGTTAATTGTTTTTATTATCTATACTATAATATATAATATTTGACAAAAACTTTTAAAAACCATTTTTTATGCATGAAGTACTGTTTATTGATGCATATTACTTAAAATTCAAGATTACAAGTAAATTGTGCATAAGTATAACTTATTAAAGCTTCATGTTTGAATTCGTGTAACTAACTGCAGATAAACATAATCTAAAGGATAAACATCTCATTTTAAATATAAAAAATCTAAAATATAATTACGATAATCATTGAATTCTAACAAAATACTTAATTATTATCGTTATAAAAAAATATATTATTAAACCGAAGATAAAAAAATAAATTAAAGAAATACACAAAAAAATAATAATTAAATAGTTAGTTTGATACTAATATCAATATTATTTTTTTTTCAATATTTTTATGATGTATTCATATTTATATCTTATTTAAAATAAATAACATTATCGTTTTCTCAAAACCATATAAAATCGTAATATAACATCGACTGAGACGAAAAAAAAAAACACAAAACATTAAAATCGAGATGTATCTCACTGCATTGTGCGAGTACCCTTCTAATGTTCTTTAATTGGTAATCTTTTTTTTGATTAACCTGGATATCTAACCCGTTATGCGAGCCGACTAATCCCAGGGCGATCACATGTTTTGCAGATAGCCCGGAATCACCGCATTTGAACCTCCGTGACCACAAGGGGATTTTTATTTCTTCTTGGATTTGAACTTAGGATCTCCTGGTACTTTTGACATTTGGAGTCAAGCTCAAACCAATCAGGCACCACCCTTGTGGTTTAATTGGTAATCTTAAAGTAAGATGTATGAATTTTCTTTAACTATTTATTAAAGAGAAAAGTCTAGAAAAAAACCAATGAAATTTCCCTTTTTTTAAATGATTAAACTTATTTTTTTAAATGATTAAGTCCACAAGCATCTAAGTAAATACTACATTGAATTTCTAAAAATTATTTACGTAACGTCTTTTTTAACCTAAAAATTTACTTACAACTGAATAGGAATATTTTAACATGAAAAATTAGTTCAATTTGAGGTAATATATTCAACTCAATCTTAGCGATTTTTACATCAGAAGCTTCGGTTTTAAGTTATTTATCGAAGTGAGTCAAAACCGAGCTCAAAAGCTTGAAAATTTGTAGCCATGAATAGTTTTGTTATTATTATTATTTAAAAAAAATTAGTTGTATGGAGTTGAGTTTAAACTCACGACCTCTATTTTGAATAATGATGTTTTACCACCAATCTAATAAGCTCTTTCGTCCTTTTAATGCACTGAAAGTTTATTATTATTACAGAAATTCGAGTTCAATAATGATAATTTTTCTAGAAATTTTAGAGAGGTCGTTGGACTTTATAAAACGTAAGTTCGAACCCATTTTAATATTTGGAGATTATTAAATTACCAAAATGCCCATAATTGCTGCTTTGGGACGTCGTCGAGTTGTAGACTTAAGGTATGACTAAAGTTAATCGAGTTTGACTGAGTTGACCTAGGGTTAACTTTTACCTCGTTTAATCCACAGGGATTTTAAAGATGAGATCAAATCGACATATTAAGATACTCAGGTTTCGAGTTTGACTTCAGGTTAGGTCAAGTTTGAAAACCATTGACTTTCGTTGACTTTTAGTTAAGTCAAATATTAGATACGGTGATAGGAACTGTGTAGATCTTTAGTCAAGAGCTATCAGTAGTCAAACTACATGGACAAGTGAGTTTTCATGAGACTTACAATGAGATGCATACCTATGTACAAATTATGTTGAGCATTATATGGTTTGTATGGTGATGTGGCGTATACATGATGTTTCAGTTCTCATACATGTTACGATATATTTTACATGTATATTGTTTATGACCAGTTGCATGCTTTATGTTTATTTTTTTCAAACAATTCTAACATGTCATTTCATACGACAATTTTCTGATCAGTTTTAAGGGATGAACATTTAACCAGTAAGTCAGGGACAAGTGGCACGACCCAAACAAGTGGGTGATTAAACAGAGCAGAAAATTCAACCCACGACGTGTAAATGACAAAATGACCTATACATGATCATAAAATTTATGGGATCTCATTTCTTTCAGTGTCTCATGTTTTAGAAAATGCATACTATTTGATACGAAGTTTACAAGTTGACATGTGAAATGTCAAATGATTGTATTCAAGTAAACCCTGAACTCACTGAGAATTTTAAGCTGATCTCAGTGACAAAAGGTTTAAGGTTAGAAAAAGGAAAAGGGCATGCATAGATACCTGTCCTGTTCATTAAGGTTCAATATTTATGTTTAGACATTTATGTTGGATAAATTTTGTAACACAACCTGGTATGGGACGGGTTAGCAGTTAAGTTACATATTTATTATTTTAAATTTTTCCGTTGTAAACGGTTTTAATTTAGCAATTATTTTGGAGTTATTACAGGAAAGTTAGTGATGATGATGTAACATTACTCGTGGCAGAAAATGAGGGTGTTACAAGTTGGTATAAGAGCAATAGTTCAAGAGAAATAGGTTAAGATGTCTAGCCTAAACTTGAACTGTTAAGTGTAAGAATTAGGCATCAGTTTTAAACACACTAGTCAATATCAGTATCAAATGTCGTACATGCATCTCCGCAGTTGTCTAGCACATATTAGATGCAATACAACACACGGTTAGTACAGTATAACATAGACAATGCAATAAGTTCGAGTATAATTACAATTCATCTAATTTCAGTCCTAGTAGATAATGAGGTGTTACAATAACAACCACTACTAGAAATTAATTAGAACAATCATGATTCACATGCTTTCTTGATTTTATCTTCATAAGAATTATTTAAGTTATTTACTTTTTAACAAAAAGAGTATTGGACCTTATATTATCTATACTATCTTATTAAGCAAATTTAGCAAAAGTCTTAAAGTCTTAAAATACTAAATGCCCAAAATACCCTTTATACTCACTTTTTCACCCATTCTCTCCTCACATACACTCGCCCCCTCACCTCACAACCGATTTTTTTTAAATTATAAATTTACATTTTATACCCTTATAATTAATTAATTTACTTTACGTCATTTACTTTTAAATATTTCATTTTAAACTTTTATCAAATTAACATACATAATCGTATATCAATTAAAACATGT
>NC_037529.1:11322481-11323056 GCF_001531365.2 Cynara cardunculus var. scolymus | reverse complement strand
ACTTAATTATATTATTATATATACTTTGAAAAAAAATATTCTTAATATTTACGATTTATATTTTTATAGTTATTTATTTATATATATACTATATATTTTGGGGTTAGGCTGTCTAAATTGCACTGTATAATATATTTTGAATTAATATGTTCTTGGGTTTTTTTTGAAATATATATATATATATATATATATATACATGTATTAATTCAATTTTAATCTGAGTTTCTGGACAAGAAAGATGGTAAGCAGTTGAAATTTCATTCTAAAACCCATATTTTTTTGTCTTTTCATGGCTTATGATCTGTCAAATTTGTAGTTTTCTTTATTGGTTTTAAGTGTTTATCTTAAAACTCAAGTTTCTTGGTTCTTTGCCCTTGGTGTAAATCGAATACATTTATGGAGTCGTTTAAATATGTTGGATTTTAAATATATTGAATTTTAAACTGTCATACAATTTTTTTCATCGATAGTCTGTAATTGGAACCATAACTCTTATTTATTCAAATTGTATTAATATGTAAAGACCAAGTGTAACCTATATCATCGTTAAATCTTATCTTATAAAACCAGTGGAA
>NC_037529.1:11308726-11319006 GCF_001531365.2 Cynara cardunculus var. scolymus | reverse complement strand
GTTAAAATTCATGGCTCCCGCCGCATTGCGCGGGTACACAACTAGTATCAATCAAAAGCGAAATGAGCATTAAAATATAACGAGCAAAATGATTTAGAAACTATTTACATGGAAAAAAGATACTTAAGGTAGATTTATTGATTAAAGAGAGGGATCAAATCCGTTATAAAAATGAAAGTAGATGAACATAAAGCGTTAATGAACGAAACTACATGTCAATAACGACACTCTAGGAGACGATGTTATTAACAGGGACCCAATCTGATATAAAAATGAAAGTAAAAATTGTCTTTCGTTAAGTATAATTTCGTGACAAAATTTACATAAACTTCTTTTTGGTTACATTTTTAAAATAATAATTTCAATGGAATGCATTTTTATAATCACATCAATTACTTTTAAGCAATACTAAATAATTTAAAGTAAAATTAGAAGGGTACTCGCACAATGCAGCGAGATGCATCTCGATTTTAATGTTTCGTTCTTTTTTGTCTCAGTCGATGTTATAATACAATTTTATGTGGTTTTGAGAAAACAATAATATTTTTAAGTTTTGAATAAAACATAAATATGAAAATATCATTAAAAATGAAAACAAAATATGATATTAGTACCAAACTAACTATTTAAACTTTCTCCTTTTCTTTGTATTTCTTTAATTATTATTTTTAATTTTTGGTTTAATAATATAATTTTTTATAAAGATAATATTTAAGTATTTTATTATAATTCAATAATTATCCTTATTATTTTTTATATTTAAAATAAGATATTTATCCTCTATTTGATTATGTTTATCTGTAGTTAATTATACGAATTCAAATATGAACCTTTAATAAGTTGCACTTACCACAATTTACTTGTAATCTTGAATTTTAAGTAATATATATCAATAAAAAATACTTAATGCATAAAATTGTTTTTTTAAGAGTTTTTGTTAAATGCTTTATAATATAGTATAAATTATTACTTTTTTTATTATTTTTATTTAATAAGTTGCACTTACCACAATTTACTTGTAATCTTGAATTTTAAGTAATATGTATCAATAAAGAGTACTTTATGCACAAAAGGTGATTTTTAAGAGTTTTTATCAAATGTTTTTATTATATAGTATAGATATATGAAAGCAATTTGACAAGGGGGTCAATCTTATAAATACAAGTCTACAATCAAGTTAAATAATATCTCACCAAAAATGATTTAATAAAATTTATATCAAACATATAACTAAAAAAATATAAATATATGAAAATCCAATAATTTATTACTCTCAAATTTTAATATATATATATATATATATATAATAAAACAAAAATTGAAATTATAGAATAATTTTCTTACACTTTATGAAGCATACCCATGTCCTAAAAGGCTAAATATATGATTGGTGATAGGTTAAGGCTTCATCTATACAATCATACCTTTGAGTGTTTGACTCTAAGAAATAAAACAACCATAAATAATGATCTCTTTTTCTTATGCAAATTAATAAGGGGAGTGCTAATCGCACCCTTTTGATCTCAGGTCCAACTCCCAACACACCAATGAATGGTCTACCAACTAAAGCTATCCATGGATTCTACAAACACAAATAGAGGTACATATTAATAATTTATAAAAAATATAATATAAATATTAAAATATATTTGTATTCTTGTATATATTAAAGCTTTCAAGTCTAAAAACTTTTAAAACATTAGTGTTAAGAGCCTAATTAAATGAGGATTGTTTTGTTTGTGGTAATCATGAGATTCAGTATTAACCAGTCATTTAATATAATTATTATCATATTTTGAATAATCGTAAAGGGTAATTTAGTAAAAAAAATTACAACTCATTTGTATCTTTCTATGTACCAGACTCATCAAATCTTTTCATATCTCTCACCACTAATCAAACAAAAAAAAGATTCCTTCTTTCCATCTCCCTCAATTTCTATCGACAGCCATGGAAAGAAGTCGTCAAAAAAGATCGGTAATCGGCGGGGAAGGAGGAGATGAGGTGATGGAGACGTGGGTGGTTGACTGAGGACCAAGTGGACTTAGAGACGTCAACTAAGAAATCGTTGTGAGAACATGGGCTTGCAGATAGGATGATGCGGTGTCAGCTTAGGTGAACTCTACACCCTCCCACCCCTTAAAGCGGCGATGATGTTGAACCACCGTCCCTTCTCCTGTTTTCCAACCATAACAGCGGTGAGGGTTCTCCGTTGATGATGTCACCATGGAACCAGACCTCTTCTTTCTATCCATCATTCATCGCTAGTCTTGAGAATCGCCTCATCGGTTCTATGGTCCGTGAAGATGGCCATATTTATTCCTTTGTTGCCACTTCCACCGACTTCTTCTACACCAGATTGGACAACAAGAACATCCACTCCTGGAAAAACATGAAGATGTTTACCACATTCAAGTCCTACGATGATCTTGTAAAGGATACTATTATTTCCGGCAACAAGATTTTGACCGACCATCAGGATGGGAAGATTCACGTTTGGAATCAAAGACCAAGGACCCCAAGAATTCATAAACGCATTGAAATCAAACACCAACATGAACTACATTATTTGGAGCAGATGATGACGGTGATATAGATAGATGTGGGTATCATAGTGGTTATGTTTGATCTAAAACCTATATCATATTTGCTCTCAACCCATATTCAAGACAGTAACACAGTGATATTAAATGGGTATCACATTATTATCACAATGAATTTGTGTATTAAAGTTCTTGGGTATCACAATGTGTATCACAGCGGGTTAAGTGGTATCATAGTGGGTATCACATTGTGTTTGTGTCTTGCTGTTAGAAGTTCTTAGGTATCACAATGTATATCACACCAAAGGTCGTTTATATGTATCTTTTCTTTAACATGTCGATGTTTTTAGGTATCACATTGTGTATCTTGGTGTTCACTGGAATAAGTTTACTAGAGGTCGGAGGTTTCTGATCAAAGGTCGAAAGAGGGGAGAAGGAAGAGGAGAGTTTAAAATAACCAAAATGCTCTTTAATTAAAATTTTAATTCAAATTTACCATAATTTCATAATTTATCCATTGATTTGTGTTTGAAATTGGATCTCACGGTTATCACAAACTAATCAGTTCTCCCTTAAATAGCCCCATCTAGGTTTAATCATTTGAGAACTCTAAAAATTGCGAGATCTATTTTTTGTCCACTTATTTGATTTAACTAAGGTAATTATGTAATTTGTTATATATTTATGCCAACTCATAAATCAATATATTAATTTTTCTTTATATAACTCTCTAGGTTTTTATTTTTTGTTATTTTAAGAAGCCTATATTCCCTCAAAATCCATTTGAAAAACTGTGCTCAATTTTAAAAATTGTCCATAATGTGTAATATAAACATATGGTTATAATGATTAATTGAAATAATATATCTGATAGTAGTTCATATTGTGATATTTAAGTTTTTGGTTTCAGATTCATTGGAGATGTTTGACTAGTGTTTAAACTTGATTACTGATTTTGTTCACAATGTGTTCACATTCCAGATTTTGCAGATTCACGATATGTTCACAATATGTTCATTATGTTTACAAGTGGTAGGTTTAGATGTAGTTTTGTTAGGTTACTTGGTGTTTCCAGTGTGTCATGATATTTGGTGTTCGCAATGTGTTATACCACTTGTTAGATTTAGTTTTAATTTTTTTACAATAATATCTTTAATGAGAAAAGGGCACTATGGTCATTTGTTACTTCTGGTCGGCTTGTTACGAACTAAAGTTCTAAAGCAAAAAGCGACTCTAATCCTCCACAAACCCAGCCCCTAGTTGTTTCACTGGTAGGAGCAAGGAATTGAAGAGGGACATCCGTGCCGCAACTTGGAAGTCTAGCTACCTATCCGTCTCCACCTCTGGCAATAGATCTATCCCACTCTGTCCAAAGGGGAGAGGTTAATTTTAAAATACCCACAAAAGCCTGTATTTAAATTTTTAATTCAAATTTATCAAAATTAAAAATTTCCTAATTTAACTATTAATATAATATGATTTGTGCTTTATATTAGATCTCACGAATTACATGGATCTCAAAAGAATAATACATACACACAGATGCATAAACTGATACATACAGAGGCAGATCTAGGAATTTTTTCAAGTGGTTGCACCATTTAAGTATAAGAAACAAGATATTTTTTATTAAAAAAATATCATTGGTTTGTTGGTTAGTTCTTTGCTTTTCATATATGAGATTCAATGTTCAAATCTTTTAATGCAATGCTTTTTTGAAAGATGATAAATCTAAAGTTAAAAGCTAAAAACTAAGAAAATAACACAAACAAGATTCAAACATGCATCTAAGGTGCGAGAAAAGCCACGAAAACCAACTCTACCAAGGGAAACTTGTATCATCATTGTAGTTCTAAAATATATGTGGTTGCATTAGCATACAACAAAATGATGCGGTCGTACTTTTCGCAACCCTATAATTTTTACAGTACTACCATAAAACGAAGTGTTGGCCTATGTCACCGTATCGTATAGAGTGGTTCCGTCCCCAAATACATATAGATTAAATCTTGATTTCTTTAGCCTTATTAGTATGATGGGTATATTCCAATGGTATTTTATGATGATGCTCATAGTTTTTTTATATGTTCATACATTATGTTTTTTATTTTCTAACAATTTATATTTATCTATAAACTTTTTTCTCACAAGTATTCAACTAACTTTATAAGGTTTCCTTTTTCTCTGTCGGGAAAAAAATACAATACTTTAGGTTTTGTTTAATAAAAGGGAAAATTGCATCAAAATGGAACCAACTTTCACCTAATTCTATTTTGGGGAACCAACTTTCAAAATCGTCATTTAGGGGTCTCTATCAAATTTTTTGTTTATTTAAGGGTCTGGTTCATCTGTTGAACAAGTAACAGATAATTTAAGGGTCTCTATCAAACTTTTGGTTTGAATTGCCAAATTTGATTTAAACTTTAATATTGATACGGATTGGTTAGATATAAAAATTCTGAATGTGATATTTAATATTTATTTTTTATTGCATCAATTAAATTTTTTCTATAAAATTGATTTTTTTATTGCACTAGTAAAAAACAATTTTTATTGTGGTAATTTGGATTTTTTTGGAAAAAATCTTTAATTTGATATCTGAATTAAAAAAAAACGAGATTTGAAATGAAAAATAGATTTTATTGCATTAATTTTTGAAAAATAAAAACGAATTTTAGTTATTTTTCTATAACTATTTTGCAAGTTGGTTCCCCAAAATAAGTATCAGGTGCAAGTTGGTTACCCAAAATGACGATTTTGAAAGTTGGTTCCCTAAAACATGAATCAAGTGAAAGTTGGTTCCATTTTAATGCAATTTTCCCTTAATAAAATTGCATAGTTTCATTGTCATTAAATACATTTTTTATATGTAATTAACATTCAATTTTTTAAATCATCATTCATAGCCGAATGTTAAATAAACAATGCCAAATATTTAGCTTCCGAAAGTATCAAGTAGACGACATATGTTGCGTCACCTCTATAATGAGCTAACAGATTAACTTTAGTTCTGATTTTTATTAATAGTGGGTGTCTGGATCAGCTTATGCACAACTCAACTAATCCCAGATGCCTTAGAGTACAACCAGGAAAATCTCAGCTTTGTGGCACCTGAACTTGTGATTTATGATAAGGAGCTCTAATTATGTTTTTTTCTTATTTATATAAATAGTGAATTACAAATTTGGTTTATGCATTTTAACATTATGGGTCCCTATTTTGAAATATCTATGGATTACATTCTTATTGTTTCCATTTTACAATATACTGGGTCTTTAAATCTAACTCCATCCAAAAACCGATTGAGTTTCTAGTAGGAGATTTCGTGATGTTGAAGGTTTCTCTGTGAAAATGTATAGTACGATTTGGAAAAAGAGGTAAGCTCAGTCTGAGGTACATTGGACTGTCAGAATCTGTAAAAAGGTTGGGTCATAAGCGTATTAGTTGGAGTTGCCTGAAAAACTCAACGCTATTTACAACACTTTTCATGTCTCAAAATTGCGAAATTGTTTGGCTGATCCGAATATGTTTGTACCTTATCTGAGGTTCAAGTTGATAATTAAATGAACTTCGTGGAAACCCCAAAGGTTGTCACTGACCGGAAAGGTATAGAGGAATAAAGAAATCAGTCTTGTGAAAGTACAGTGGCGTTTTCATAAGGGTCAAGAAGCTGCTTGGGAACTAAAGTCTGAGATAAGATCTAAATATTCTCAGTTATTCGATTGAATGGATTCCGGGACAAAATTCTTTTGAGGGGAGGATAATGTGATAATCAGGTTACCGGTTATAAAAGTACGGGTTTGTTATTAAATAAAGGTAAAAAGTTAAGGAGATTGATGTGTTAATGTGCTTAAAATAATTTAAATCATCCACCGCCTCATTATTTGTTATGATTGTTTATGAGATAATGGTTTTTATCTCATTGAGATTAAAAAAAAAAAAGAGTTTTACTTTGAAAACATCATTTATTATATTATTCAGTATAGAAACCATAAGGTTTCATATGTGGATACATGATGGGTTATCGCATGTGTATGATGCGAGGAGTTACTGTTATGACTTATTTAATTACATGCGACAAGTTTATATGTGATACGACAAATAAGTTTTTTTATTGGTTGATGCGATAAGTGATTGTTGTTTCATCATCTTGATGTGACAAAAAGAGGTTTGTTCGATAAAATGTTGTTTATTTGTTATTTATACAAATATGAGTTTTGGAAAGATGTTTTTGCGATTTTCACCCTGTAATTGCAATCAAATGGATTTCTCACTAGAACTCAAGGTTTAACCCTCATTTTGGTGTTCTAAAATGTGCATTACAGGTCGGGCACAATCGGACGATAAACGAAAAGAAAAATTATGAAGAACTTATAATTGTTTGCATGGGATGTTGGGATAATGTATTATCTTTTGTATTTGAATACTTGTTATGTATACAAGTTTTGTATCGAGTTTTTGTGGAAAAAAATTGGTTACCTTATAATGTAGCTTTTGCATATATAGTGGGACCAAATATGTAAATTATATTTCATGATATTTGAAATATGAGGTTATATGCAAATGTGATCTTGAGGTGTTACAAGTGTTTATATTTAGGATTTTTTTTTCTATCAACCGAATTTATTGGGTTAAACATTTGGAATAAATTATGTTTTGATTTCGAGATTAAAAAAGGTTTAGAGGTGGGGCTTGGATATTGTTGCCGGAGAAGATGACCAGCAGTGGCTGTGGCCTTGCCGGAGAAGATGACTGGCGGTGGTTATCGTCTTTTTAATATTTTGGTCCTTTTTGTTTTAATAATTAATAGAGTGAATTACGTTCTTAGTCCTTATGGTTCTAATAAAAAAAAATATAAATTAAATGACTAAAATACCCCTCTAAATCAATTGAGTTAACAATTTTTTTGGACGGAGTTAGTGACAGGGACCCACTACATTATAAAATGCATGTAATCCATAGATATTCCAAAATAGGGACCCAGAGTGTTAAAACATATAAACCACGGAGACCAAGAATGTAATTTTACATAAATAAATAAAGTAAATTACATTTCTGGTCCTCGTGGCTTTGATAAAAAAATAGAAAAGAAAAAGTAAATTAAATGACTAAAATACCCTTCTAAACTAACTCAGGTAACAATTTATTTTGGACGGAGTTAGATTTAGAGACCCAATGCGTTATTCTTTATTAATATAAGAGTGAATTACAAAGTTGGTTTATGTGGTTTATTTCTTTTAATATTCTAATTCTATATTTTAAAATATCTATGGATTACATCTTCGTAATTTGTAGAGATTCGTTAGATAAATAATTTGAATACATGTTAAATTAATTTAATAAAATCACCAATAGACCATGTTTAAATAAATAATTTGAATACATATTAATAATATAATATAAACTTTATTAAAACTCATTCAATAACCAAGGTTTGTATTTAGTCCAGGTGTAAAACCAAACCGATGTGCCCCCTGAAAGTATCAACTATGAACTACCTGAGGTTAAGGTGGATTTGTCAACGACTGTGCTGATGTCTTTGATCAGTAGATTATTTAGAACGTCGAAAGATGGTCTAGTTAGCTAATATGGAGAAGTGAAAATTGTTTCTAGCACCGACAGAACCAGAAAATTAATACTTGAACTAAAACACGTCATTTGAAATTATGGACAAATTATTAAATCGGTCCTAGATCTATGACGATCAAATCATTACGGATCCATAATATAGAAGTTGCCTAAAATTTAAGTTTTCGATTTGTACTGTTTGTGTATGGTGAACAAAGTTGTTAGTATTGAACGATGGAAATTTATTTGATAACACTTTTTGTTCCAAAAATAAATAAGATGAAAAATTATTTATCTATATCGTGTATGAGTATCAAAAATCAAGTTACAGTGTGAAAATCATATATAGGTAAAGGATCATGTGAGAATGAGAGTTAAGGTGAAAAGTATAAGAAAAGATCTAGACCTTTGATTATCTTTAATCTCAAATTCACCTATGAATCGCGTTTAATACGGTGATTGATCTGATCCATCTCATCTTAATGTGCATGCATGCATGCAAGGGTGGATATTTTTTTTAACGCTTCTCATCTTTACTCTCTTTCTCACTGAAACCATGAACGGACATATGGTGATACATACAATGGCATGTGTCACTGTATTATTCCTCCGTCGAAAGGTAAAAAAATTAGATCGTAAAAGGTGTAACTGTATTAGTTTGTTGTGTGCCACCGTATGTCTTTTAAAACTACAATGAGAACAAGTTTTATTTGGTAGAGTTAGTTTGCAAAACTTTTATTTCACCACAGACCCAATTTCGAATTCTGTTAGTGTCATTTTTTTAATCAAATGATGCCACCGTTTGGAGAAAAAAAAATTGTATGTTTGTTTCTTATAGTCAAATGGTGTCACGGTTTGAAGTTTTTTTCCTATATTTTTTTTTCTTATAGTCAAATAATTTCATCATTTAAAAAAATTTAATGATAACATATCCATAGACATCGTTATAAATAATTAATTACATTTTAAGTAATATTGGGGTAAATTAATTTATTTTATTTTGTCGTTACTCAAATTTTAAAGATATCGTGTATCGTATGAAATGTCATTATTAATTTATTATTAAATTAAAAGGGTAGGCAGTTGTGTTCGAAAGAGTTTTCAATATCTACGTCTTTCGAGATGACGTGTCTTGATTTCCATCTCAATCAATGGTTCAAAATTCAAATATTGAATCATATCAGATAAAAAAATGTATTGTTGGTAAGCGTCTTAAATTTGGTAATCTCAATTTTTTTTTAATACTTACGGGATGTTTACAATAAACGCTTACTTGATAAGAGCTTACTGACAAGAGACATCACCCGTACTCACCTTATTGTATAACATTCTCAGCCATAAAAATGGATTGTTGGTAAGTGTCTTAAACCCGGTAAGCATTTCCCTCATTTACTGGGTAAGACTATCGGTCTTTGTTATGTCTCTTACCGGATAAGATTCTCGGTCCTATCCATGCTCAATCGGTAAGATAAATGATATCAGTGAGCGCTTACCTAGTAAGTGATTAGTAAACGACCCAGTAGTAGTAGATAGTTCAAGAAAATTAGAAAATAAAAAAGGTACACATTTTTATACTATTTAATAAAACTTTAAAAGAATTTAGTATTATGTTAAGGGTCCAATCTTTTTTAGCATGTAGTAATACGTAGTTAAAAACAATTAGAAAATAAAAAACGTACAAAATTTTATAATATTTAATAAGTATTCTGTTAGAACTTAATAATTATCCTAATTATATTTTAGATTTTTTATATTTTAAAATGAAATGTTTATCCTCTATTTGATTATAAAGATAATAATTAAATATTCTGTTAGAACTTAATAATTATCCTAATTATATTTTAGATTTTTTATATTTTAAAATGAAATGTTTATCCTCTATTTGATTATGTTTATCCGCAGTTAGTTACACAAATTCTGAGCTTTAATAAGTTGTACTTATATACAATTTATTTGTAATCTTGAATTTTAAGTAATATGCATCAATAAACAGTAGTTCGTGCATAAATAATGGTTTTAAAGAATTTTTGTCAAATGTTTTATAATATAGTATAGATTATTATAATTTAATTTAACGTAACGAAGTAACTTAATTTAAGTTTAATAATATATTTTTTATAAATATAATAATTAAGTATTCTGTTAGAACTTAATAATTATTCTAATTAT
>NC_037529.1:11302851-11307942 GCF_001531365.2 Cynara cardunculus var. scolymus | reverse complement strand
TATATATATATATATATATATATATATATATATATATGATTTCAAAACTACCATTGTTTATTCATACATTATTGACTTCTGATTAGAGATGGCCAAATCGGCCCGGCCTGGCCCAGGACCGCCGGAGGACCGGGACTGGGACCGACAAAGGACCGGCCCGGAACCGAGATTGGGACCGGTAAGGACCGGTTTTGGGACCGAAAACCGGGACCGGTTGAGGTTTTTAGTAGTTCCGTGGGACCGGGACCGACTGAGATCGGGACCGGTTATGGGACCGAAAACCGGGACCGACCGAGACCGGGACCGGTTATGGGACCGACTATGGACCGGCCCGGCCCGTCCCTAAAATTCAAATAATTTTATAAATAAATGTATTTTTAAATAATTTTATAATGTATTTTTATAAGAAAACGTAATTTTAATTATATTAAAACGCATTTTTAAAGTGTATTTGATTGATTCAATTGTAAATTTTATAATGTATTAAAAATATATATCATTAAAAAAATCAAAAAAAAATCTTATTTTTTTAATACAAGGACCGGTTGGGACCGGGACCGGCGGCCCATAACCGGTTATGAAGTACCTTGACCGGTCCTATCATTTTCGACCGAGACCGGGACCGATTACGTCGGGACCGGTTATGGCCGGTTATGAGAAAGGTGAGGACCGATTGGGACCGGCCCGGGACCGGTTTTTGGCCATCTCTACTTCTGATTACCTAATATTAAGGACATAACTTTTAAAAGTATGTTCTTATCTCTATAACAAGAATAAGATTTCAAGCTATAACCAACATAGGCTTTTGATTATAAGATTGATGGTTCTGGATTTTTTTATTAAACTCTAAAAATTTAAAACTGTGATAAAAAAAAAATTGTTAATATATGAGATGATAGATATCCAACTGATTTATATTGATTTACATAGAGTGTTATTCCGAATAGTAAACCCAAATTTAAAACGGTGATAAAAAATGTTAACATAGGATGTTTTTTTACGGTGGGACGGGTTGATGATGCTATGTAAAAATGATGTGAAATATAATCTTTATTTAGAAATGATTGTTGATTGATTTTGCGTCTAGGAATATTCGGAAAAACGTTTTTATATGAAAAATTAGTATTTCTTGAATTCAATATTATTTTAAATATAAAAACAATATATTGAAGATTTTTTTCATATATAATAAGGACCCTCTTTTACATCTCGTTCAAGACCTATAAAATGTCAAAAACGGGTCTGATTATGACAACCATTATCTAAAAGTATTGTTTCATATGATTTTTTTAATCTAATATTAGAATTTAATATATTGATTAATATATATTTTTGTTTTACAATGTGTTTTTGTTTCATGTGTTGATTCACAGTGTGAAACTTTTTTAATTTTGTTTTTTGTTTTTTGTTTTACCAACACATAAAAAAATATTCACATTGTGAAACCAATATACGTCAAACAAACACATTCTAAAACAAATATATGTTAAATCAATATACTAATTCAAGTTATAAGTGGAAAAAATCATGTGAAATTGTACACATGCTGCAACCATTCTTAAGGCTATCACAATTTTATAGGTTCTCAAATAAATGTACTTTTTTTCCAATATACATAACCTCAAAGTTTGAAAACCAAATGGTATTAAACAGTGGCGGATCCAAAAACTTTTATAGTTGGGGGCACACTTATGGGTGTAGAAAAAAAAATTCAAAACCAATAATTCATCCGGATGAAAATGGTTTTGGGTTTTTCTTTTCGGTTTAAACGGTTTAGTTAACTAAATAAAGATAACTTATTCAGATCGATTTTCAGTTGACTTTTTACTAATTCATCGAAGTGTATAATTTTTATATTTTATATTTCAAACGAAAATATCAATGTGTGCTACAAATGAACCAATTAACAATCAGGATATCAAGTTCGAGGGCCATTGCCTTGTTCTTGTTGGAGGCCCTTGTCTTGTTCTTGTTGGGCGCACAATAAGAAAATTGGTGGATTTGTTGGGGGATTAGGACTCCTACGACCATGCACTAGATCAGCCCGTGGTATTAAATTCTTTTTTGTTTTTTTATATACAAAATGAATTAATATTTCACTAGAAGGGTACTCGTGCAATGCATCGAGATACATCTTGATTTCAGTATTTCGTTTTATTCCTTTTTTATGTCGATATAATATTTTTTATGTGGTTTTGAGAAAGTGGTAATATTTTTATTTTTGAATAAAATATAAATTTGAAAATATTATAAAATTCTGGAAAAAAAAATATATACCGATATTAGTATCAAATTAACCTTTTTAAAAATTTTGTGTTTTGGTGTAATTTCCTTAATTCAATTTTTTAATTATAATTTAATTTAGGTTTAGTAACAAAGAAATTAATACAGGTTTATTAATATAATTTTTTTATACAGATAATAACTAAAATATTATGTTAGAACTCAATGATTATACTAATCATATTTTAGATTTTTTATATTTAAATGAGATGTTTATCCAATATTTAATTATATTTATCCGCAGTTAGTTACACGAATTTAAATATGGAGCTTTAATAAATTGTAATTATGCAAAATTTACTTGTAATCATAAATTATAAGTAATATGCATCAATAAACAGTACTTCGTACATAAAAAATGGTTTTTAAGAGTTTTTTTTGTCAAATGTTTTATAATATAGTATAAACTAAAAGCAAAAATGTCTTAGTTTTCTATAAAATAGGTTTGAATGATTGTATTTATCGATGCTATTAATGATTGGTTCAAAACTAATTGGACTAGTTCAAAAAATGAAGCAATTTAGTTATCGAATAGAGGTATACGTGGTTAGATGAGCTTCAAATTAGGTGTTTTAGTTGTATATATATATATATATATATATATATATATATATATGTCTCACGAAAAACATTTGATCTCACATGATCCTATGTATATATATATATATATATATATACTATATTATAAAAAATTTGATAAAAATTTTTAAAAATTATTTTTTTTGTATGAATTATTGTTTATTGATATATATTACTTAAAGTTTCAGATATAAGTACATTGTGCGTAAGTACAACTTATTAAAGTTTCATGTTTGAATTCGTGTAACTAACTGTATGTAAACATAATCAAATAGAGGATAAATTTCTTATATTAAATATAAAAGATATAAAATATAATTAGGATGATCATTGGGTTTTAACAAAATACTTGATCATTATCTTTATAAAAAAATTATTATTAAACCAAAAAAAGGACTTGAAATAAATACATAAAAAAAGAGAAATTTTAAATAGTTAATTTCGTACTAATATCAATATTTTTTTTAATTTTTTATGATATCTTCAAATTTATATTTTATTCAAAAATAAAAACATTATTGTTTTCTCAAAACCACATAAAACCGTATTATAACATTAATCGAGACAAAAGAAAAATAAAAAAAAAACATTAAAATTGAGATGTATCTCGCTGCATTTTCCGAGTACCCTTTTAGTATGTATGTGTGTGTGTGTGTGTGTGTGTGTATATATATATATATATATGATTAACCTGGATATCCACCCCGCTATGCGAGTTTACTAATCCCAGGACGATCATCTGCTTTGTGGGTAGTTCGGAATCGTCGCATTTGAACCTCCGTGACAAGAAGAGAATTTTTATTTCTCCTGAGAATTGAACATGAGACCTAGAGGTAATTTTTCCCTTTGGTGCAATGAAGGGTTGCTTGCGACATTTATGTTGTTTCTATTAAGGATGGCAAAAAAAACCGAAATCGATGGTGAAAACCGAAAACCAAAATTGTCGGGCCGGGTTCCGAGACATCTTATCGGAGATGGGGTGGGGATCGAAGACAAATTCGGGGATATATATATATATATATATATATATATTAATTTTAATTTATATACATACATAGATGCATACATATACATATATATATATATATATTATCATTAAAAGAAAATAGTAACATTTAAATTTATAATATTTTTATCCACTTTACCTCAACAACCTAAATAAAGCTCATGAAAAAATCTAGTTTATTTGTCTAAAATCGTGATTTTAGTTGTATGATGTTTGAATTTGTGTTTAGTTTTATATTGTAATCTAATACATTGTTTGTAATTGGTTCGATTATGTTTGAGACATTTAAACTTACATTTTAAAAAAAAAATTGTAATTTACTTTTAATTATGAATATTAGCATATTGTAATTTTTTTCAGATCGGTTTCGGGTTTCGGTTATAAACAACGGTGAACGGTAAAAAGATGATTTTTACCCTTAACGGGTTCCCCAACGAAGATCGGGGAAATCACAGGGACCCGATGGGGATCCCTAATAAGATCCTCGACGGGTATCAGGACGGTTACGAAAATGGTTTTAGCTATTTACTTCGGGGACAGGGATACCAATACCCGATCCGTTGCCATTCCTATTTCTATAACAAATTTCTTAATCAAATAATGAGGAAAGTAAATGGATTTCTTGATTGAATCTATGAACTATATTTTTGGATAAATAAATCATTTAATTTTTTAAAAAGGAAAAGTTTTGGAAAACTTAAAAGAGTTTTCTAATTATGAATGATCAAGTCTACAAACTCTTTTTAATGAGTGAATTACATTTTTGGCCCTAGTCTATACCTGCTTTTTGGTTTCCGTACCTCAAATTCGTAAAGTACACTCTTGGTCCAGAATATCGTGTTTTTTAGCACAAATGAGTCCCTCCTACTTACATCGATAGAGGAGGCCTCGTTAAGTCTATCATGTACCCCTCATCTGAGGGGCACTTTAATCATGAAGCCTACACACGATGAAAACCCTAAACCATTCCCTTAGCAACACACCCCCTTTTCCATCGCTAAGGCATTGTTTGACAAAAATAAGCTAACTTATCTTTTGGGTATATGTTTGAATGCACATAAGCTAGTTACGAGTTACTTATTGAAACATCACTTGAAGTAACATTTTGAGTATAACCCTCATTATAATTAGTTATTATTTATTAGTACTAATTTATAAATTAATATAAGTTATTAATTAATATAAATTGAAAATTGATTATTAATTAATTTTAATTATACATT
>NC_037529.1:11292453-11299872 GCF_001531365.2 Cynara cardunculus var. scolymus | reverse complement strand
ATAATAATTAATTATTTTGTTAGAACTCGATAATTATCTTGATTATATTTTAGATTTTTTATATTTAAAAAATAAGATGTTAATCATCTATTTGATTATAATCATCCGCAGTTAGTTACATGAATTAAAACATGGAGCTTTAATATGTTGTACTTACGCATAATTTACTTATAATCTTAAATTTTAAGTAATATGAATCAATAAACAGTATTTCATGCATAAAAAATGATTTTTAAGAGTTTTTGTCAAATTCTTTATGATATAGTATAAATATTATATTATTAGAAATTTATTCTAATTATATTTTGAAATATTATATTTAATTAATTCTTCAAGATATGCTTTTTGGTTATTTTACATTTTCATCAGTTAGATATGTCAAACATGAGTTATTCATCAACTAGCTTATCAACTAGCTTATCAGCTCTCGGACCACCAACCGTCGCACTACCACCACTAGCTCTCAAACTACCAATTGTTGTACCACCAGCTTTCAGATGACCAAGCATCACACCACTAGCATCTCTCGAACGACCAATCGTAGCACCACCACCACCACCAACTCCCGGACCACTAATCATAGCATCACCGACCGTCACACCACTAGTCGTCACATCACCAACCATAGCACCATCACCGGAAGAATGAGCTTCGAGAGGTAAAAGACGATGTCCCATCTTAAACTCAAATGCACCAGCAACTGATACACCTTCCTTTCTCCTCTTTTCATTCACGACACAGTGACACCTCACCTCGAACTCAGATGCGGATCTATATCACATCGAACTCAGTTTGGTGAGTAGTGTTCAAGGGCTTTGATTTATTTAGGGTTTCAGTTTTTTGTTCTAGAGATTTGATTCAAGTCAGATGCGGATCTATATCACATCGAACTCAGTTTTTGTATAAATTATCTATTTGGATTGTTGATTTTGTTTTTTAAAATGGATTTTATTTATATTCTTGATGGTGGATAAGATGAAGATTAGGCATAACAAATGCATTGAAACTTATATTTATTTCTCTCTTTAGCCTTGTACACTTGTACATAATGCATTAAAACTTGTACATTAGAAGATTCATTGAAGATTAGGCGTAAAAAGACCAAAATACCCCTCACGTGAGGGGCACATGATGAACTTGACTAAAAAAAAATCCTCTAATGGCGTTAGTTGAAGAGACTTATTGGGGGTTAAAGACATGATTTTTGGAACCAAGAGTGTACTTTAAAATGGCTCACAAACCCCTCACACCCAATACCATCGCTCACTTCACATCTCATCTTTGTCCGCACTCCATCACCACTCATCATTGTCTGTTGGTCCCTGTAATCGATCTCCCTACTTTTGATTGATTTTCTTTGTTTTTTGATTTTTTGATTTTTCTTTGTTTGTCTATACGCACTCCATGAATTTTTTGTAAGAGATGAAGAATCAAAAGACAAAAAAAAAAATAGATAAAAAGGAGGAAGATCGATGACAAGGGCTAGCAATGGCCATCTGTGCTATGAAAAACAGAAGACAATGTCCTTGGATGCAAGGGGATTGAATGATGTAGGTTTGACAACGATAAAACTTAGTTAAATTTCCTTTTTTTTTTACTTTAAAACATTTATAACCGGTTACCAGTAGCTTTTTGGGTTAAAATATAGATAACAAATTTTAAATAGTTCTATAATCTATTTATTTATATAAAATATGTTCAAAAATTTAATCAATTAAAATTAAAAAAAAATCTAATGACCAATTAATTTAAAAAAAATTCAAAAACTTAATTATTTAAAATAAAAAAATGCGTTGGGTTTATTTAAATTTAATCGTAAAATACAAGTTTTTTGTGTGTGATTTAATATAACTTTTGAAAAAGAAAAATAAAAGCAATCCCCGTAAAGTCCATCTTCATCCCTTCTCCACCAACTCATGTAAACCGCCGAGAACATTAATATTCGAAAGGGGAGAGTTAGGGCTTCTTTACCAAACGTTTATCTCGGTAAGCGTTTATCAAGTTATATTACCTTAACTAATGAATATAATAAGAACCAAGAATGTTACCCAATAAGAGTGAAGGTAATGACCGAGAATCTTACCCCGTAAGTGAGGGCGACGACTCTTACCTGGTTAGCGCTTACTGGTTAAATTTTTCCATACGGTACCGTTTTAGTGAACTAAAATCTTACCCGGTAAGGTAAGTGATATGGTTAAATTTAACTGCTAAACACTTACCAAGTAAATGTATAGGTAAACGGCCCCTTAAACCAATTCCTTTTAGGAACTTGATGTATCCGTCCCGACCAGGGTTGGGAATTCCTGTAAAATTAGGGATGGATACGGGGATCCCCTAAGGTTAAAAACTGGGGACAGAGGCAGTTAACGTGATCCCTAACTTGTCCCGTAAAAGTATCCGTCCCAACCAGGGATGGGAATTTGTATATTAAATATTTATCATTAAATGTTATATTTATAAAGAATTTGATTTAGTATTTTTTTTGATCCTGAAAAAAAATATTTTGACCTTCCATTTTTTATAATTTTGATTTTGCCTGAATGGTTGTTGATAGAACTGCTTAAAAACCCGATCAACCCAACCCAAAACAACTTTGTGTCTAATCAAGTTGTAAAATTTTCCAACCGTATTAAGTTGATGTTGGGTTAATTTTATTTGAACTCAACCCAACCCCATGAACCCAGTATCCTTTTATTTCTTGGATTTAATATAATTGTTGAAGATCTTATTAATATATACATAAGACAATTACACTATCATATATGCTCTTCATATACACATTTTTTCAATCTATTCACATCTCTATTTAACTCATTCGCATATATGTTCAGTAACTATAAACATACATACGTAAATTGAGAAAATTAACTGAATGTAATATACATAAGAAGAATGAATAAGTTGTATCAAATGGTTGATGATGAAAAAGAAATTATGAATAGAGAAAACATATTCAAAGTTAGAAAAATATTTTAATGTACCAAAATATCAACCTGACCAACTCGACTAACCCGTACGGCTTGGGTTGGGTTGGGTTGGGTTGGGTTAAATTTTCTCAAACCGCAAGCATTGAGTTGGTTGTTCAAATGTCTTCAAGCAAACCCATGAGCACCATGGTTGTTCATATACCACTTTGAATCACATGATTTTTATTTTAATTCGGTTTTGATTATTTTTTATTTAAAGATTTTGACAGAGATTTGGGTTCTGTCCCCATATATTCTCATGCCTAATCTCTAGATCTATGATATATCAAGAATCGTAATCCCATCCATATTCTTCTCGAACCATCTCCAACTCAACCACTAAAAATAAAACACTGAAAATGATGTCTTTATTGAACAAAAATAAGCAACTCAAACAGCACACTAAAAAAATGTTTAATACTATAGTAACAGTAACTTAATATGTTAAACTATTAACTATATAAAAATAGAGAAAGAGAGAGAGAGAGAGAGAGAGAGAGAGAGAGATATGTGATCATATGAGGCCAGACTGTTTTCGTGAGACCACTTTTTACACTTCTTGAAACTTCACAGCAAAACACTATGAAGATAACTTTCACGATATTTTTGCTGTGAAGGTTCAGATGTTTTTACCTTCACAATATCTTACTATGAAGTTTCAAGTGTAAAAATGTGGTTTCACGGATCTCACGAAAACAAGTTGGTCTCATGTGAACCCAGCCCTTAGGATCACGTGAGACCATGTTGTTTTTATGAGAACCATGAGATTATTTTTTTACACTTAAAACATCTTAGCAAAATACAGTGAAGGTAACTTCACAGTGTTTTTGTTGTGAAGTTTAAAGTGTAAAAAAAGTGGTTTCATGGATCTCACGTGAACCCAACCATATATATATATATATATATATATGTGTGTGTGTGTGTATAAATTACACAATTACAATCATCTCGTTAATATGTTCAAAACGAGTCTAATATTGAATATTTTTTGACTTAATATTATTAAATATCATTAATACTACAAATTATTTTTAAATACTTACATTTTATACTTACAAATTATATATATATATATATATATATATATATTACACTATTATAATCGTCTCGTTAATATGTTCGCAACGAGTCTAATATTGAATATTTTTTGGACTTAATCTTATATTATTAAATATTATTAATACTTACAAATAATTTGTACGTATTTATGATATTTAATAATATGATTAAAAGTGTAGGTTTTAAAAATATTTTTTAAAATGACGGCCATCTGTGGTATGAAAAACAGACGACAATGGCTGGCAAGGGGAAGCAATGTCGTTGGGTGCAAGGGGATTGGATGATGTAGGTTTGACTAGGAGTACTTATGGGTTGAATTGATCGCATTGAAGACATTTGAACAATTCAACCAAATGCTTGCGGTTTGAAAAATCTTAACTCAAGGCAACCCAAACGAAAGTGCAACCCAACCCAATCCAAAAGAAAGTGCAACCCTACCCAACCCAAACTGTACGGGTTGGTTGAGTTGATACTTTGATACATTAAATATTCTTCTAGTCTTGAATATGTTATTTCTCCACCCATAATTTTTTTTTATCATCAACCATTTGATACAATTTATCGATACTTCTTACGTATATCAAATTCAGTTAATTTTCTCAATTTACGTATATATGTTTACAGTTACTGAATATATATACGAATGAGTTACATAGAGATGTGTATATGAATAGCGTACGTGATAGTATAATTAACTAGTCTATATAGTAATAGAAATTCAACAATCATATTAAATCCAAGAAATAAATGAATATCGGGTTCATCGGGTTGGGTTAGGTTCAAATAATAGTAACCCAATACATACGGTTTGAAAATTTTACAACTCGATTAAACATCGGGTTGATCGAGTTGGTCAGGTTTTTGAGAACCCCTAGGTTTGACAACGATAAAACTTAGCTAAATTTCTTTTTCTTACTTTAAAACATTCATAATCGGTAAGCACTAGTTTTTTGGGTTAAAATGTAGATAACAAATTTTAAAAAGTTCTATAATCTATTTATTTATATAAAAAATTTTAGAAATTTAAGCATTCAAAATTAAAAAATTCAATAATTCAATTAATTTAAAAAAAAAATCGAAAACTTAATCATTTAATATAAAAAAAAATTTGCTGGGTTTATTTAAATTAATTTGGTTCCATGGTAATATACAAGTTTGCGTGTGATTTAACAACACTTTTAAAAAAGAAAAAGAAAAGCAATCCCCCCACCCGTAAGCTCCATCTTCATCCCTTCTCCCGATTCCGCACGGCGATTGGCGAACCCTCCATCGCCACCTCTCCTTCCCTTCCGACGATCGTTACATTTTCCAGAACACTAAACAAATACGTTTCCTCTGTCACCAACCCCTTCATCTGCGCCATCCGTCATCCTTCTCCACGAACTCATGTACGACTAAACCGCCGATTCGAAAGGGGAGAGTTAGGGCTTCTTTACCAAACCTTCATCTTTGTGAACGCTTATTAAGTTATATTACCTTAACCCCAATGAATATGATAAGGACCAAGAATCTTATCCAACAAGAACGAAGATAATGACCAAGAATCTTACCCGTAAGTGAGTGCGACGGCTCTTACCCGGTTAGCGCTAACAGGTTTATTTTTTTTCCATACGATGCGGTTTTAATAGACTAAAATCTTACCCGGTAAGGTAACTGATAGTGTTAAATTTAACTGGTAACGCTTATCGGGTAAATGTGTAGGTAAACGGCCACTTAGACCAATTCCTTTTGGGAACTCGGTGTATCTGTCCCGACCAGGGCTGGGAATTCCTGGCAAACTAGGGATGGATATGGGGATCCCCAAAGGTTAAAAACCGGGGACAAAGGCAGTTAACGTGATCCCTAGCTTGTCCCGTTCTCGTATATTAAATATTTATCATTAAATGCTATATTTATAAATAATTTGATTCAGTATTTTTTAGATCTTGAAAGGGTATTTTGACCTTCCGTTTTTTATAATTTTGATTTTGCCTGAGTCGTTGTTGATAGGAGTGCTCAAAAACCCGACCAACCCGATCAAATCAACCCAACACGAAATAACTCAACCCGAAACAAGCCGGTGTCTAATCGAGTTGTAAAATTTTCAAACCGTAGGTATTGGGTTGATATTGGATTACTATTATTTGATCTCAACTCAACCCAATGAATCTGGTATCCTTTTATTTCTTGAATTTAATATGATTGTTGAACTTCTATTAATATATACATTAGACAATTACACTATCATGCACGCTTTTCATATACACATTTTTTCAATCTATTCACATCTATATATAACTCATTCGCATATATGTTCAGTAACTGTAAACATATATACGTAAATTGAGAAAATTAACTGAATGTAATATACGTAAGAAATATGAATAAGTTGTATCAAATGGTTGATGATGAAAAAGAAATTATAAGTAGAGCAATAACATATTCAAAGTTAGAAAAATATTTTAATGTCCAAAGTATCAACCAGACTAATGCAAGTAACCCGTACAGTTTAGATTGAGTTACATTTTCGTTTGGGTTGGGTTGGGTTGGGTTGGGTTGGGTTAAGATTTTTCAAACCGTAACATTGGATTAAGTTGTTCAAATGTCTTCAACCCAACCCATTAACACCCCTGGTTGTTGATATACCACTTTGAATCACATGCTTTTTATTATAATTTGGTTTTGGTATTTTTGATTTAAAGATTTTGACGGAGATTGGGGTCCTGGCCTCATTCTCGTGCCTAATCTTCACATCTATATTATATCAGGAATTGTAATCCCATCCATATTCCTTTCGGACCATCTCCAACTCAATCACTAAAAATAGAACACTGAACATGATGTGTTTATTGAAAAAAAAAACCAACTTGAACCACACACTAAAAAAATTGTGTAATACTATAATAATAATAACTTAATATGTTAAACTATTAACTTTATATATATATAAATATATATATATATATATAGAGAGAGAGAGAGAGAGAGAGGATCATATGAGGCCATACTGTTTTCATTAGACCAATTTTTATATTTCTTGAAATTTCATAGCAAAACACTGTGAAGATAACTTTCACAATATTTTTGCTGTGAAGGTTCAGATTTTTTTTACCTTCACAATATCTTACTCTGAAGTTTCAAGTGTAAAAATATGGTTTTACGGATCTCACAAAAACAGGTTGGTCTCATGTGAACCCAACCCTTAGGATCACGTGAGACCATGTTGTTTTTGTCAGAACCATGAGATCATTTTTTTTACACTTGAAACATCATAACAAAATACAGTGAAGGTAACTTCACAGTATTTTTGCTGTGAAGTTTGAAGTGTAAAAAAGTGGTCTCATGGATCTCACGAAATAGTCTGGTCTTACGTGAACCCAATCATATGTATATATATATATATATATATATATAT
>NC_037529.1:11289384-11292308 GCF_001531365.2 Cynara cardunculus var. scolymus | reverse complement strand
TTCAAAACGAGTCTAATATTGAATAGTTTAGGACTTAATCTTATATTATTAAATATTATTAATACTTACAAATAATTTGTACGTATTTATGATATTTAATAATATGATTAAAAGTGTAGGTTTTAAAAATATTTTTTAAAACGACGGCCATATGTGGTATGAAAAACAGACGACAATGGCTGGCAAGGGGAAGCAATGTCGTTGGGTGCAAGGAGATTGGATGATGTAGGTTTGACTAGGGGTACTCATGGGTTGAGTTGATCTGATTGAAGACATTTGAACAACCCAACCCAATGTTTGCGGTTTGAAAAATCTTAAACCAAGCCAACCCAAACGAAAGTGCAACCCAACTCAACCCAAACCGTACGGGTTGGTTGAGTTTATACTTTGGTACATTAAAATATTATTTTAACCTTGAATATGTTAATTCTCCACCGATAATTTCTTTTTTATCATCAACCATTTGATACAACTTATCGATACTTCTTACGTATATCACATTTAGTTAATTTTCTTAATTTACGTATATATGTTTACAGAACCTGAACATATACGAATGAGTTATATAGAGATGTGTATATGAATAATGTACGTGATAGTATAATTAACTAGTCTATATATTAATAGAAATTCAACAATCATATTAAATCCAAGAATAAATGAATATCGGATTCATCGGGTTGGGTTAGGTTCAAATAATAGTAACCCAATATCAACCCAATACATATGATTTATTTAAAGTTAATTTGGTTCAATGGTAAAATACAAGTTTAACATACAAGTTTGCGTGTGATTTAATATAATTTTTAAAAAAGAAAAATAAAAGCAATCCCCCCACCCCTAAACTCCCATCTTCATCCCTTCCCCCGATTCCGCACGGCGATCGGCGAACCCTCTATCGCCACCTCCCCTTCCCTTCCGATCACGGCATCATCTTTAACTTTTCCAGAACAATAAACAAATACATTTCCTCTATCATCTGCGCCATCCATCATCCTTCTCCCCAAACTCATATACCACTAAACCGCCGAGAACTTTAATATTCAAAAGGGCAGAGTTAGGGCTTTTTTACCAAATGTAAGCGTTTATCCAGTTATATTACATTAATCAATGAATATGATAAGCACCAAGAATCTTATCCAAGGTAACCACCGAGAATCTAACCTGGTTAGCACACTTGCCGGTTAAATTTTTGCATACGATACCGTTTTAGTTGATTAAAATCTTACCCGGTAAGGTAAGTGATATGTTAAATTTAACCGGTAAACACTTACCGGGTAAATGAATTTGTAAACGGCCCCTTAGACCAATTCCTTTTGGGAACTCGGTGTATCCGTCCCGACCAGGGGTGGGAATTCTTGTAAAACTAGGGATGGATAGGGGGATCCCCTAAGGTTAAAAACTGGAGACAGAGACAGTTAACGTGATCCCTAACTTGTCCCGTTCTCGTATATTAAATATTTATCATTAAATGTTATATTTATAAAGAATTTGATTTAGTATTTTTTAGATCTTGAAAAAGTATTTTGACCTTCTGGTTTTTATAATTTTGATTTTGCCTCAATCTTTGTTGATATACCGCTTTGAATCACATGATTTTCATTATAATTTGGTTTTGGTATTTTTGATTTAAAGATTTTAACGGAGATTGGAAACCTGGCCCCATTCTCGTACCTAATCTCTAGATCTATGATATATTAGGAATTGTAATCCCATCCATATTTCTCTCGGATCATCTCCAACTCAATCACTAAAAATAGAACACTGAACATGATATGTTTATTGAACAAAAAAAAGCAACTTGAACCACACACTAAAAAAATTGTTAATACTATAATAACAATAACTTAATATGTTAAACTATTAAATATATATATATATATATAGAGAGAGAGAGAGAGAGAGAGAGAGAGAGAGAGATAGATGAGATCATATGAGTTCAGACTGTTTTCGTGAGACCATTTTTTACACTTCTTGAAATTTCACACTAAAACACTGTGAAGATAACTTTCACAATATTTTTGCTGTGAAGGTTCATATTTTTTTTACTTTCACAATATCTTACTGTGAAGTTTCAAGTATAAAATGTGGTTTCACGGATCTCACAAAAACAAGTTGGTCTCATGTGAACTCAACCCTTAATATCACGTGAGACCATGTTGTTTTTGTGAGAACCATGAGATCATTTTTTTTACACTTGAAACATCATAACAAAATACAGTGAAGGTAACTTCACAGTGTGAAGTTTGAAATGTAAAAAAGTGGTCTCATGGATCTCACGAAACAATCTGGTCTCACGTGAACCCAACCATATATATATATATATATGTGTGTGTGTGTGTGTGTGTATTACACTATTATAATCATCTCGTTAATATGTTCAAAACGAGTTTAATATTGAATATTTTTAGACTTAATCTTATATTATTAATACTACAAATTATTTTTAAATACTTACATTTTATACTTACAAATTATATGTATATATATTACACTATTATAATCGTCTTGTTAATATGTTCAAAATAAGTCTAATATTGAATATTTTTGGACTTAATCTTATATTATTAATACTTACAAATAATTTGTACGTATTTATGATATTTAATAGGTTTTAAAAAATATTTTTTAAAACGACGGCCATCTATGGTATGAAAAACAGACGACAATGGTTGGCAAGGGGAAGCAATGTCATTGGATGCAAGGGGATTGGATGATGTAGGTTTGACTAGGGGTGTTGATGAGTTGGAATGATTAGATTGAATATATTTGGGTTAAAATGTAGATAATAAATTTTAAAAAGTTCTATAATCTATTTATTTATATAAAAAATTTTAGAAATTTAAGCATTCAAAATTAAAAAATTCAATAATTCAATTAATTTAAAAAAAAAATCGAAAACTTAATCATTTAATATAAAAAAA
>NC_037529.1:11250100-11289284 GCF_001531365.2 Cynara cardunculus var. scolymus | reverse complement strand
AGACAAATAATAAAATAGAACATTAAAATCGAGATGTGACTCGCTGCATTGCGCGAGTACTCTTCTAGTATTAAAAACCGACCTGGATGAGAGAACATTAATAATTTTAACCTTATTGATAATTTATGTTAGATAATTTAATTGAATATTAAATATAATATATATATATATATATATATATATATATATATATATATATATATTTGATATGATCATGAAAGTTTGATTGATAATATATTTGTTTATTTAAGTGAAAAAAAAATTGTAAAAATACAAGGACGTTTTTGTTTGTTTTGCGTAATGCTTACTGAAAAATGGAAAATAGACTTAAACAAGAGTTATAAGTGTATGTAATTGTGACGTAATGAAAGTTAAGATTGGATTCCGGTGAGAAGATAAGTTATAGTGAAAAACATAAGAAGAGATCTGTACATTTGAATCAATTCTAATTGAATGTCAATACTAACATGGTGCATCGAGATGTATCAAACCAATGCTCTTCTAAAACACAATTCATAGGTGGACATGAGATTAAAAGGGTTCAGATATTTTCTTACGTTTCTCACCATAACTTCCCTTCTCATATGATCATTCGTCTTGAAAGTTAATTCGGTTCATATTTTGTTGTTCTATCTGATTTTAAAACAATAATGATTTATATTTAATACATAGATATTGTATTTTTAAAATTTGTATAGATATAATAAGAAATACGATTATGTTTTTATTTTTTTGGTATATATTTTTTAATAAGTTGATTTAGAAGGTGTTTAGAATTGTTTATTTGAAACAACTTATGTTTTTCTATAAAAGCACTTATCAACTTATTACAAGTTAGAAAGGTTTAACTTCTTCAAAAAAAACTCTTTATTACCGGTTTGACACATGTATAAGTTGTTTATTCAAACACTTAAAAATGTTTATTAACAATATCACACCAAAATAAATCAATAAGTTGTTTTTATAAACAACTCAGAACTCCCCAGAATTACAAATTAAAACCCAAATGAAAAGAACCATGTATTTGGACCCCAGAATTTCGTACACAAGCATTTCGCCTTTCATGTGGTCTAAAGCTCTTAGAGACGTGGAGAATTTAAGACGAACAACAAAAAAGTGATGTGTTTGCTTCCAATAGTAGTTGGATTTCGGTTTCTCAAAGTATAATCATCAAGAAAAAGGACTGTTCAGTTCAGGAGAAGGAATGGCGTTGCAATTCAGCAGTGCCTGTAACTTTGCTTTGAGCCAGAAAAGGGTTGAGAGAATCAGGGCAGTTGCTTCGAACGATTTTATTAAGGTGAAAACCGAGGAAGATAAGCTTGTGAAGTTGGGTGGTTCTGATTTGAAGCTCACAAAGCTCGGGATTGGAGCTTGGTCATGGGGCGACACCAGTTACTGGAACAATTTTGAATGGGATGGTAAGTATGATTAAATTTTAAAGAGTTAGCCCACCAGGTGTTTGTTAAAATTCCTCTGAACTCAACTTTTTTAAGCTAATATGTTATGTTATCGATTGCTTTTTCTAATCAGAGGTGGGAGTTGGATTTGGTAGAGAATCAGCTTAGTTCTTTGTGAATTATTTGAAGATTTATTGGCACTAGCATATGTGGCGCTTGTTTTTCCTATCCATGTCATGTTATTCTGCAATTATATCTTACACCATGACCAATGGTGAACAAATTATTGAAAACCCCATGTATAACCACATCTTTTCTATGAGAATTAGTGTACTTGTATATAAAAAGGATCATTGAATTTTCAATGTGTTTGACTGCCCCATCCGGGTCATTGTTGGATTGAGTCCAGTTTGAATGTTGTTTTCGGGATGATGGCAGATAGGAAGATGAAAGCTTGTAAGAACGCATTTGATGCTAGTATTGATAGTGGTATAACTTGGTTTGATACTGCTGAGGTTTATGGCTCAAGGGTGAGAATAAGTGCATTACTTTTCTCCTTTCTGTTTCATGTAAATAAAAATCCATGCCATTAAAACCTCAATTACCTGTGTTTTCAGTTCTCATTTGGTGCAATAAATTCTGAGACGCTGCTGGGAAGGTAATCTATCTGAGTAATAGTCATCATTCTTTAGCATTCATTCTCTTTGGCTAAAAAAAATGCTCTAATTTTCCTGATTCCCAACGATTTCATCATATAGAAAGAATTTGGAAGCAAGTCCACTAGTAAATACTAAAAATGAAGTTGCCTTGTTGCTGACAACCAAACAAAAGACGCAAAATCCCTCACTATGCTTAGAGATTTACATGGTTTACCTAGTAGCACTACACCCATGGAGTAACCGCTAAGAAGCTTACAATATATGGAGAAAGCAACATAGCAAATGTAGAACCTACCCTTTAAAACAGATGGAGTAATATAGACACTAATACATATATAATCCTACTAGTTTTCTAACTCCTATAGAATCCCATTTCTTGAAGATGTAGGGCTCTGGAACTGGTAGATTTTCCATTTGGATTATGATTTCAATGTGAATTTAGTTTACTTTAGTTCTATTTAAGGCAATTCGCGTACATTTTGGTCCATTTAGGTTAGTTTAATTCAGATTAGGTTCATCTAGGTCTTACCTCTGTTAGGTCGATTTAGCTATGTTAGGTTCATTATTTAGGTCGATTTAGCAATGTTAGGTTCATTATTATATGAGTTTAGGTCCATCATTGTCGACATGCATCCTATACGTGAAGTTTGGTCAATTTAGGTCATGTAGATCCCTTTCAGATCATTTGATCCAGTTATATCTATTTAGATGTGTTATTCAAGTTCGTTTTGTTGAAATAAGGTATGTTTTAAATTCATTTAATTCCATTTAGGTCCAATTATTTCACTTCCATTTAGATCAATATGTGTCCATTTAGGTTTATATTAGTCCATCTTTGTGGTCAGTTTAGATCTACTTTAGGAACACTTTCTTGTATAGAATCCTGCAATATGCACTACTGTACAAGCATGTTTACTAATGTGGTGAGAAGAGAAGATAGTCTCGTATTCACTCCCATTTTATCTGCCAAAGATTTATCAAGGAACGGAAGAAAAAGCATCCAGAAGATGAGATAGCTGTTGCAACTAAATTTGCTGCATTGCCATGGAGGCTTGGGCGCCAAAGCGTCCTCTCGGCCCTTAAGGATTCATTGAGTCGACTCGAGCTTGATTCAGTGGAACTCTATCAACTCCACTGGTGTGTCCTCTAGTCTCACTGCCTGTTTTCATGTTGGTTTTAGAGTAATCAACTGATTTTTTGCTATGTACTTTCAGGCCAGGAATTTATGGAAACGAAGGTACGTGGTTGCATTAACGTATGACTCCTTGCATCCCGACACTTTCCTGTTCACAACATGCTGGTTTATGCATCAGATGTCTTCTATCTGTTACCAAAAAGCAAACTTTAATACCATATTTAAAGAAATTATAAATGAAATCTATAAAACGGAATGGGACAACCCTTTCAGGATATATTGATGGTCTTGGAGATGCTGTGGAGCAAGGGCTGGTGAAGGCTGTTGGAGTCTCCAACTACAGCGGTGGGTGTTCCATCTTTTTTCTCGTTAAAACCATGAGATACAATCCTAGGGTGTAGCCTTGTTGGTTCCAGGATGGTATACGTGCACAAACATTCAAAGGTTCGAGTCTGGCAACCACAATGTGGGAGTTACAATTCCTTTGGGGATCGGGCTCCTTGTGGGCACTGGGCTGGGCTCTCAAGCCAGCCATCTAGTGGCCCATTGTCTACTTGATTTGCTTCCACATGATGCTCAGGCCAAGCAGTGTGTGCCGGCTAAAAGTTACAAACCCTTTTGCACAAACTGTGACATACAGATGTTTGACGCTTTTCCAGTGACTTTCTTGTTTTAGAAGAGCGACTTCGTGTGGCTTATAAGCAGCTAAAGAAGCGAGGTATCCCCTTGGCTTCAAACCAAGTCAATTACAGTCTCATTTATAGGATACCCGAGGAGAATGGTGTGAAGGCCACGTGCGACGAACTTGGCATCTCTTTAATAGCATATTCACCCATCGCTCAAGGTTCGACTAGTAGTTTTGTATTTTTTTTTTCTTACAAACCTGAACCTTACATTGTCTTGATAAATAAAAAAGAACTGACCAATTGTGAAAATATATGTGGGACCCTTTAGATTACCCTAAAAGTTAGTCTTTGAAAAGAGAACAGGGGTTCCAACATATATCGAGGAGAAATGGTCCAAGTTAAACTGATGTGGGACAGTTTAACACAAATATAACTTACCTCTCCATAATTTCAACTCTTCCAGGTGTTTTGACCGGAAAGTATACACCACAGAACATCCCTACAGGACCTCGAGGAAATATTTACACTTCCAAGTTCCTAACTGAGGTAAGACCGCAAAGGCGCAATACTAGGCAAAACTTTACATGTTCATAATTACTCTTACATTGACTTGTTTCTCTGCAGCTGCAACCTCTTATTAACAGGATCAAAGAGATTGGACAGAATTACGACAAAACTCCAACACAGGTACATTTCATACATTCAAGACATCAGGCACAATGAGCCTTGACCACACCCCACGACGAACCATAGGGTTTGTTTGGTAGGGCATATGGGACTGGAGTGGACAGGTGAGAATGATGTAGGTTCGGTTGAAAAAATGATGAAAAGGTTCCAGGGTTTTAATTTGACATGGGTTGTTTAGTAATTTATTAATCTTTGTCTCATCTCCCAAAAATTTTGTTCCAATTATTTTGACGGTACAAAAAATGCATTTTTGTCCCACTATGCATTTTTGCACCAGTGGAGTGAATAAAAGGATCTATGGAGTATATTCCTTTGAAGTAGTTAGTGCTCTAATTGAGTGAGCCGTAGATCATAAATGATGGGCGTAGCTTAGTTTAGCTGATCTCCTTATGTCAAACATGGGACAAGTTTTTGTGATGTCTCATCCTATCTAGTGTACCAAGCACACCCATAGAAAATGTAGACATACTAAAACCAAACCAAATCAAATGAGCTTAGTATATCCCATCTAAAGAATGATTTGGTTCGGTATATCTCATCTAAAGATGGGTCTAGGAGGGGTTGGGTGCATGCGGCTCTGATATTTGTTCCAAAAAATAGAGCAGTTATTTTCATGAACATAGGCATTCTAAGATGTATATATTTCTGATATGGTGCAGGTGGCTCTCAACTGGCTAATAGCTCAAGACAATGTGATCCCAATTCCAGGAGCCAAAAATGCAGAACAAGCGAAAGAGTTTGGTGGGGCGTTGGGTTGGAGACTAACTAGCGACGAGGTTAACGAGCTTCGTGCATTGGCTTCAAAATCAAAACCCACGATGGGTTTTCCCGTTGAAAAAATGTAAACTAACAATGCCCATTTCATGTTTGTCGAAATACGTTAAATATATGTATATGCAATAGGTTCAGCAGTGCGTTAACTCGATCATATTTTCGGTAAAATCATAATACAAGAAACAGATTGGGACATAAGACAACATATACCAAGAATCTCCACTCAATCACTATATATATGATACATGAATGTGCATAAGACAATCTCAAAGGGTTTACACAATATTTCTATCTTCATCAATAAAAAGAAGAGAAAAGAAAACCATAAAAGAATCCGAAAAATTGACGAAAAGAATTTGAATGTAATCATTATTCCGTACCTCGATTGCAAATAATGAACAATGCAGACCACTACTCCTAATTATCTTGTACACGTTTTTGGCCCGAGAAAAGTTGTGACTAGCTACAAGATGGACGGCCTCCAGTTCTCGAGCAAAATATGAGGATTTTTTTATATGAGACCAGAATAGGGATTATAGGATTGAACTGGCACACCTGAGCCATAAGGGTGGGGGGTAGCCCCATATGGATTGGCAAAGGGGTTTGAACTTTGTTGTGGCAATGGTGGAGCCATCATCATCATTTGTTGTTGCTGCTGCTGGAACAAGAAAGCTTGCTGTTGCTGAGCCATGGCTGCCATTTGTATGTTTTGTGGTGCGGCTATGGCGTTGGAAGCGTAGAATGGGTCTGGTGCCATCTGTGATGGCATCATGGCTCCACCCATCCGGTTTTGTTCCCATGGGTTGTAGCTAACATTCTGGTTGGTTCTTCTGATTGCATCGTCGTATAGGCTGTCAAGTGTGAGTTTGTCCAGCCCTCCCGCCTAATTTTCATCCCCCAAAAAAAAACAAAAACCCAAAAATTAGTAGAAAAAAAACAACTAATTGGTGAAGGTTTCAGACATTTACAAGGCATCCTGTGAAAATTACAACTTGCATGCAGCACAAGCTGCTCATGAGTCATGACAGTTCATGAAAAACCAAACCAACACAGTGTATCTCACCAGAGACGGACCCATAATTTTTTTTAAACGGTGGCACCATTTGACCATAAGGAAAAAAATATCGAATTTTTTTTTTCAAACGGTGACACCGTTTGACTATAAGAAACAAATATACATAAAAAAAATTCAAACGGTGGCACCGTTTGACTATAAGAAACAAATATACAGAATTTTTTTCAAATGGTAGCACCGTTTGACTAAAAAAATGACACTAACATGATTCGTACTTGGGTGTGAGGTGGAATAAAAGCCTTGCAAACCAACTTTACCAAATAAAACTTGTTCTCATTGTAGTTTCAAAATACATACGGTGGCACACAACAAATTAATACGGTTGCACCATTAACGAAACCTAAATTTTTTACCCTTCGGCGGAGAAACGATACTGTGGCACGTGCCACCCATGGCACCTAACTAGGTCCGCCCATGTATCTCACTCGAAAGTAGAGTCAGTAGGGGTAGGAAATAGGTAGACAAGTCCTCTACCCAAACCAAATGAGACCACACTGGCCCAGTATATCCCACTTAAAATAGGGTCTGGTAGGGGTGAGGATGTCCTCTACCCCAAAGAGTAGAACGGTTATTTCCATAAAGACCCTCGAATTGTCCAAGCCTATGCAATCACTTGAGCCACTTAATGGTGATTGATAATTTACAATTCCCTCCATGATGACCTAAAATAAATGCAGCTTTTCCCTCTTTGGTAAATCTTAGATAGAAAATTACCTCTTTAATCATTAGTAGTCATTACAAGATATTGATGTCGCTAATTATGGTCCACAAAGTTCATCTATCTTGTTTTATTGAGAGGTGTTTTAGATATTTGACTAATAGTCGAGAAACTATGTGTCTGGTCAAACATTGTGTCATTGTACTAGAAAAAGCAAAGCAGAGCTATAACCATACCAGTTTGCTTGCAGATGTGGCACTCCCGTTAGAGCTTGGTGCAGTTACAAGGGCCAACTCCCATCCTGAGGTTCCGTTAACTGAAGTTATGGGAGTTGAAGCTGGTGGGTCAACTGTAAATTGCAATGGTCATCAAGAATAAGTTAGCAAGATAAAGTGTTTTGCAGATAACCATTTGTTATACTGGCAATTGGCCATTGGCAACCATAAGCTAAGCTTATTTTTTGCACTTATTATAAGAGCCTGTTTGGTTAGCCATAAGTTAGCTTTTACACTAGTTTTTTGAAAGCTACTTCAAGGAGTGTTTCAATAAGCTCTACGCGCTTTTCCAACTTTTTCAGATTTCACGTCCTTTTAGGTCATTTTACATTGTCAACTAGTTTATCAGCCAACAACTAGCTTTTCAGTTTCAGCTCACAGTTAGCTTATCAGCAACAGCTAGCTTATGAGCTAGTTTGCCAAACATGTTGTATATATTTATGTCATGTTTCTCCATCAATGGTTCTATATGAGACCCACTATCACATTTTTGTATCTTCTCGCATCATATAAATGCGAAACAAAATGAAAATATGAAACTTGGAAACAGACATGTTTACATACCAACAGGCACAATGGCCAAAGCCATGGAATTCTTCTCGTCAAATTCAGCGGCTTCTGTAACCGGATCATCCAAACTCTAGCGAAATGAAATCAAAAGTCATTCAGCAAGGATCCATGCATATTATCACTATGAAATCACAACATCCAGCCAGGATCCAATAGTTGGGATTTCTAGGTCTCAACAAAATTGCAATATTTTCCATTTTCTATTTTGGGAAGTTGCAATTACCTATTTGCTGAATGTCATTGTTACTAGAAAAACTAATACTGATTTTGGTCCATGAGATCCCTTATTATATCATTTTAGAAGGGTGTCTTACACATTTTACATACTCAAAACACTTGGTAAAACTGTCTGGTCAAACATCAACAGAGGGAGTATTGTAAAATAAGAAATACTATCTGAATTACCAGTAAATCTGGTGGTGGTTCAGAAATGGGAGTTTCCACTTGAGCTGGTTCAGGCACAGGCTCAGCCAGAGGTGGTGATTGTGAGCGTTTCTCTGGAACCTCTGCTTCTTTCTTGTATTCTATGGCTAAAATTCCTTTCGGTTTGTCATCAACTGCCTGCTTTGTTGACAATGTACAATTTAGCAGAATTTTCAAATTTGAAGATTCAGGAACAGGTAGAGAGAAATCCTACCAGATCTTTACGAACAGTAGAAGCACGAGGAGCTTCTTTCACATATTCTTCCATGGTTTGTAGAAATGAAGACGGAGGCTTCAATAATGGGTAATTGGAAAAAAATTAGGCAGTGTCAAAAGCATATCACAAAGAAATTTGAAAACCTTACAAGCAGACCATCATACCTGCTCGATCTTAATGAACCTTTCGCCACGTCCAACGTCAAAGTTTTTACATATCTCATAAAATTCAGACAATCTCTCGGCCTGCAAACGTGTATATAGAATCGCATAACCTATCTGCCATTTGATACAAACTTCAAAGGGTGTATAAAAAATTTCCAGAATATTACCTGCTGCCCAGCCCTCCTATATATATCCAGGGCCTTAAGAGCATCATGCCGTTGCATCTCAAAGAACTGTTCCACAGCAAAGTTCAATTATTAGAACTTGCTCATCAACATTCAAAGAACTCCAGATTCAGTAGCTAAGATTAAGGCTTACCTTGTCTACCAAATTCACTGAACCGTCACTAATTGCGTTGTAGATTTTGATACTTTCAGAGGCAACCTGAAGAAGCAGGAAGACATAGTAATACATGAACATGTCAAAGAGACAAATTCAAAGATGTGGTGGGTATATTGCCAGCAGCCACTACTAACCATAGAAAGTGCCAGCTGAATCACAAAGTTATGAACTGCTGCTCCTTGTGGCTGCATAGTACAGAAAATGAGGTTCAAATCTTATTATGATATGCTCAATGCAAGCAACAATAGATCACCGAACCCAACACTTGCATTAGAAAGCACCAAACTTTATGGTTTAGAACTACCCAAACTAAATAAGAATTTGAGACTATACCTGACAGCCTAAAACGCGAAATAAAAGTTGCTGCAGAGCTGGTAGTTGTTCAAGCAGCTCAGGAGTGTCAAGATCTTTTGTTCTCTGCATGATAATTTGTAACAGAGATGGTTAAAAATCAGGAAAATGTCCTCTAATTATATCTTGGTGGTCCAATTTTTAGCTGGAGCAGCCAAAGACATCATTCTTGACTTGGATCAGTACTTAATTTAATTTGATCAGAAAGAGACATAACCCAAATATTACAGAAACACCACTCCAACAATCATCTTACCGGGCGGTCTGTTTCAACGTCATATTTCAAGACTCGGAAGCACTCCAACCTCTCTTCCAAATATAGTGCATAGGTCCTAACCCAGCCAGAATAATCCCATGCTGAACAGAAAATCACAATATATTTTGTCAAGAATTTTATCGAACCATAGAGTTTGATTCATGACTACAAACATTTCAAGGTACCATTTGGACTAGAATCATCTTTGAAGTAAGACAAATTGAGCACATGGTTTCTACTCCTTCCATAGTTGAGAAGTTCCTCTTGAAATGTGGGATCCACCTCCCTCAAGGCCCGATGAATAACAATTAAAGTTTTCAAAGCAACCTGAATTAGAACAATATTCAAGTCAATGTCCACATGTACAACAACAGATAACAAATTTAACCATATGAGACTCAAAGAGGATCAACCCTATGGAAGCAGAATTATTATAGAACACTAAGCAATAGTCAACGAGGGTATGTCCATCTCTGGCAGCATCAAGCAATTTCAGATCATGATTCCCGTGGAAAATTTGAGAAATAAAAAGAAGCTAACGACATTTTGGTGCAAAGATGATCAGCCTTTTTATTTCTATTTAGAGGATTTGCTGACAAAATACTTCCTCAATCCTTTGCATTCCCTACTTTTGAGGGACGGTTTGGCTGGATTTAATCAGCTAACCATCCCTCTTAATGGTTCCTTCATAAGTATGAGAATTTGGGGAGTGGGAGTGCTACCCTTTATACCACCATATAAATATTGCAAGGGTAAAGTAGCAACAATACGCCCTTCTAAAATTCTTCCAAACTTAATAACAATTAAGCAGAAAGAAATTTTATCATATATCTTAAAATCAAAAATACAAGAAAGGATTGTTGCAATAGTTTACATGTATGTCTTGCTTTTTAAAGAATTAAAAGGGTATCTTATTACTAGCTAACGTAAAACAAACTATCATGCTATCTCGGCTAGAATGGATAGTATTTAATATATACTACCAAGTGAATATTAACTACTCTTTGAAATTAATGTACTTTATTCTTGAACATATAAGCTTTCTAAACATAATATCAACAAAACGAACAAAGTTATAAATTTATCAGTTTTCTAATAATATAATTAAGATATTTAAGCACGCGACTATAATTAGGTATGACAGCTGGTGCTTAATTGAACAAGGATATAACACCAAGTATAGAAAGTGACATGGATCTTTATTAAAAATTTCTATTTTAATAATATGTTGTGGATTCATAACATAATCTATCAGAACTTTGAAAAGCAAAGATATTTTATTATCATAAAATCACACTAAAAAGTTAATGGAAGGAAAACATACTGCCCAATTATGTGTCTTCGACAATCTTCTTGCAAGAGCATGTATGCAATAAGCGACATCAGCTCGAGGTCTTGTAGCTGAAATAGCTGCAAATATAGCTGCAACAAGGAAAAGCATCAGCTCTCCCTTGTATATATAGAGTACAAATACTGTTGTGATGCCTTCAATTCTAACTTAAACAATAAGTCCCTACTTAGTTGTAGAGATTTACTCTCCCATTAGCTGTGAAGCGAAGCTCCCTTCAAAGCAGTGGGGATCTTTAAAGGTCTACATTATTTCTGGCATAAAATACTTAAGATTATCTTAATCCAGCTACAAGGAATTTTTATGTTTAAATCAGAAACTTGGCAGGATTATATATGTTCAAATCATAATCATGTTAGTTCTCTCTTTCATGTTCTTTCCTCCAGATAGGGTATATTTATCTTCCTCTAACCATGGACCTAGCACTATTGAATAAACCAGTAAAATTGTGTTCTACGAGTGAGTGTGATTGGTCTCCCAACATATGCATCATGGTTGAAGAACACGAAAGTACAAAAGGGTACGGAGTATCCATAGGAAAACTAGCCAATTCCACCACAAGAGAATATGGAGTACCCACCACGTATATGCTTTTCTTTTGCCGGGCGCTCAACATGGTTCGTAGCCTTCACAATATTTATATCCAATTCCTACGGAATCCATACCAACAAAGAAAATTAAAGACAATCATATTGCATGAACAATCGTAAATTCTTAAGTAGATTCCAAATATTTGCCTACCTTGTAGTCACTACTAACTTTAGCTATATTGACAGTCGTACTGTCCTTAATTGCTCCAAGAGCTTTTCGTAAACTGTTTTGAGTTCCCCCACCCGACATTCTTCAATGCGGAAATCTACACTGAGCTACATTATTAAGCAATCAATAAGGGAATAAATTTAGGAAGACCAGCTTAAAAACACCTCATCATTGATTCATTTTAGCAACATCAACCCTAGTCTAATCAACATTATTGAAACCTATTTCTGCCTTCAATCTCAAGCATCAAGACTAGTAACAATCAAAAAACAATCATTTATACAAGTAGATCATACAGCTCAACTCAATAGCATAAATGCTTATACAATAAAAAACAAATCAAACGTACACACCTCCCTCCTGATTCTCTAAAGATATCAATCATCATGAAAACAAACTTCGAAATTTTGCTAACCAAATAAAAGTTCTTAAGAGATCCTGAAAACTACTATAGCAGATTATATACGTAAAGGATCGTTAAGAAAACCTAAATTATACACATACGACTGAAAAAGGGATAACCAAACACTTAATACGAACAGAGACAATTATACACACCCTGTATCTATTTTATAAGGTTGAAGAAACAAAATAACAAATCAAAAATTCAACAATTCAGGTCAAAACCAAAAACTAAAACCGGAAACCCATCAACTAAATTCATAATCATACACACCCTGTATCTAATTCACGGAATTGAAAAGAACAAACCAACGATGAGCTCCGTGACACAAAATTTGCTGTTTTTAGCTAGAAATACAGAATTTAGATGGATCATAAGGCAGAAATCGACTCACCCGAATGCTTTTCTAGAAAGAGAAAGTGAAGAGGGAGACGGAGAGAGACAGAGAGGCGTCTGGTGTGTGTGTGTGTGTCTGCACCAGGAAAGGTCTACAAAAACACAAAAATGGAAATGGAAATTCGTATTTGGTTGGCCGTCGGCGTCAATATTCCATACATATTAAAAAACATTTAAGACTACATCACAATGTAGTCCCTATTATTATCGAAAATGTTGGATCGGATCCCAAAACGAATTATTTACAAATACAGGTATTTTTTTGGCAAAATAAGGGGTGTTTGGGACTGTTTATTTGAAATAACTTGTGTTTTTTTATAAAAGTGTTTATTAATTTATATGATGGCAAACCATAGTTTTATAAAAAGTGTTTAGATTAACCTATCACAATACCACACCGAATAAGTTGACCTTTTTTCCTTATACAAACACTAGAAACTTTTTGTTACCGGTGTCACATTGAAATAAGTTAATAATTGGTTTTTTGAAACCTTCAACAAAATCAACCTATTTTACTCTTGGTTTTGTCAACATATTTGAAAACTCAAAGAAGAGTGTTTATGATTATGATATTTTGGATATAAGAAAGAGAAACCATGCTCGAAAGAGCAATTATAAATGTACAGATTCATTACAAAGTAAGTTTTGGTTCTTCAGAACTCCAATAAAATAAAAACCAATAACCCAATTCAAATGACGCTGATGAATTCCACTGGAGAAGATCATCGCGTTTGACTCATTAATGGAGTGGGTGGTGAAAATCTTGATAACAGGTGAAGAACAAAACCAATTTGGGATGGAAGGCTTATAACTGGGTGTTCAACATAAACTTCTAAGTAATTAATTAAAAAGACTAAAATACCCTTAATTTAACGAAACTAAACTTAGTAGAGTTAGGTTGAGGGACCTAATTAGTAAGAAAAGTAAAACCATAATGACCATTGTTGTAATTATTTTGTTTGAAGGATCGAATCTATTATTTTCATATAACTATGGTGACGAAATCTGTAATTTACTCAATGTATAATTATTAGTTAAATATTTAATATATGAAGTTATAAAATTATAACTCCATTATTTGAACCCCTTTTTGTAAGAGTAAACTACAATTTAGGTCCTTGTGGTTTATACCCAACTACGAAAGTCGTTCCTAGACTTCAAAAATAGAATAAGCATCCTTGTAGTTTACATTTTGCTTTGGAAAAGTTGTCGTTGGTCGCTAACTGCGTCAAAATTGTCAATTAAGTAAGAGGTATTTATGTCTTTTTACTTATTTTCATCTTTTTTATTTTGTCTTTACTCAAATCAAATGACCAAAATTGTAGTTTACTTTCTTACTTAACTGTTTTTTTCTCTTTATATATAACCATCCACACACATACAAACACAATCAAAATATATATATATATATATATATATATATATATATAGTGTGTGTGTGACCATAGGTTCATTTGAGAAGTAGTAATTATATTTGAGAAGTAGATAAGTGATCCTAGCCTTCACCTGGTCAAGATTTGTTGTTTTGACTGTGAAGTAACGAATAATCTCTCACATGGTATGTGAAAGATAGAGGGGTGATTTTGTAACTTTTACAAATAGGTGGTAAAACAAGTGCATGTGTGAACCTGTGTTATTCCCATATGAACTATATGTTCATATGTAGACTCGTGGAATTCACATATGAACTCGTTAATGGATTCATGTATGAATCTGTGTGATTTACATATGAACTAGTTAATTGATTCACATATGAACTAATTAATTTGTTCACATATGAACTAATTAGTTTGTTCACATATGAACTAATTAAATGATTCAGATATGAACTAATTAATTGATTCACATATGCACTTATGGGTTTACATATGCATTTGTTTTTGTAGGAGTTACGAACCTACCCTCTATTTTTCCCTTGACCATTCAAAGCCGCAATTCTTGACCAATCTTGACCGTAGGACTATAATCACTTATTTACTTCTCAAATACTTATCACTTCCCAAATGAACCTCTCCTCATGTTTGTGTGTGTAAATATATATAATCACACACAAGGCCAAGAATCATGTGAGAAGAGAAGTTTTGATGGGAAACATAAGAAAAGATTTGAACCTCTAATTACTTTTTAATCTCATGTGCACCCATGAATTGTGCTTTAGAATGTAATTAATCTGGTGCATCTCGGTGCACCTTATTAGCGTTGATGTTCAGTTAGGGATTGATCCAAGAGTGGAGATCTCTTATGTTCTGACCATAACTTCCCTTTTCACCAAAACTCAACCCTCACACACACAATACGTGTATATTATATATATATATATATATATATTATACATGTTGGAATGAGCAGAGAGGAAGATGGTACTTTTGATATATGTAAAGAACATCGTCCATGTGGGTGTATTGTGGTGTTTTTGACGATGAAGTAGTATACGTTTTCAATCTCTAAATATTTAACCCTCCATTAGACAATAGATTTGGTTTTGAGAACAAGGGTTTGATTCTTGTTATTCACATACTTTCTTACAAATATGTCTAGATTTTAGGTTCTTGTCACAACTTATATACCATCAATATAGTTATTTGCCATATAACGTAATATAAATACAAATACAAATATAAATGTAAACTATAATTTTGGTCCCTATGGTTTAAAAAAATACAAACAACATCCCTCAATGAATCAAAAAGGTAAAAAATATGAAATGCCCTTCAATTGACAGAGTCTTGACCAACAGAGTTAGACACAAGAATTATTTCCAAAGCAAAATATGAATTACATGAACTCGGTCTATACTTGTTAAAGTTTAAGAACAACTTTCATAATTAGGTGTAAACCACTGGGACCAAAATTGTAGTTTACTCTCTTTTCTATTATTTTCCTAACATATACTTAGGGACCGTTTACTAAACGCTTACTTGGTAAGCGCTTACCGAATAAATTTTTTTATCTGATGAACATGACAAAGACCAAGAATCTTACCGGGTAAGAGCGATGAGAAGGATGAAGAGTCTTACCCGATAAGTGAAGATTACGACTCTTACCCAGGTAAATGCTTACCCGGTAAATTGTTGCATTCAATACGTTTCGATGTACTGAAATCTTATTCATCAAAATAAATTATAGTGTTGACTTCTATAGGTAAGCACTTACCGGGTAAGTATTTAGGTAAACAGTCCCTTATCATTATTCCATTTAATCCAAAGAAAAATAATAATAATAACATAAACATTTCATAGTTGATGTAAACAAATACAAGTCAAAATATAAACAATGCTGTATTATTTGTTATTGTTGTTGTTTTCATTTTATTGTTAAAATAAAAAACATGTGCATTTTCTTATACACAAAAATCACTTTCAAACATGCAAACCAAAGTTTTTTTTTTGTACATTTTAATAGAATATAACGTAGTTATAACACGTCATAATTATCTTTATCATATCATTTATTTATGTTATGTTATTATGATAAAATTCATGCTAATAATTTACCTTTCTCACATTTTTTTCATTAACCTGGATATTTAATCTGTTATGCGAGCCGACTAATTCTAGAGTGATCATCTGTTTTGCAGGTACCTTGGAGTCACCGTATTTGAACCTCCGTAGCCACATGGAGATTTTTATTTTTCCTTAAATTTAAACTTAAGACCTCCAAACATTTTAGACATTTGGAGCCCAAAATCAAACCAATCAAACACCACTCTTTTTGCATCATCAATGAATTCCAATCTTCTTAAAAATTTAATGTTTTCAAATCTCACAAAAAAGTAATGTATTCAAAACTTTGGTTTTTTTTTATAATTTATATTTATATAATTTAATTAAACTTAAATACTAAATAACATAACTAGTATGATTATATAGTATTTAGAGTAAAGTATGAATTTGGTCCCTATGGTTTGTCAAAAATAACACTTTTCATCTTAACATTTTTGAAATTACACGATGACCATCATAGTTTGCAAATCGTTTTGATTTGGTCTCTTTCTCTAACAATTTAATGAGGAGTACTTCTATATTTTTATCCCCTTTTTTTCGTTTAATCAATCAAAAACCACATGAACCAAATCATAAAATCGATTTTGATAGATTAAAAGATAAAAAAAAATCGATAAAAGTATGAAAACGTCCCTTGTTTAATGGAATTTTAACAACCGTTAGAAAGAAAGACTATCACTTACTTACCGGGTAAGATTTTATTCACTAAAATGCATCGTATGCAACAATTTATTCCGGTAAGCGTTAACCATGGTAAGAGTCATCGTCCTCACTTACCGGGTAAGACTCTCGATTTCTTGTCTTCGTTCTTACCGGGTAAGATTTTTAGTCTTTGCCATATTCATCCAGTAAAGTAAAAGTGAATTGGTAAGCGCTTACTCGGGTAAGCATTTGGTAAACGCACCTGAATCCAAACATTCTTGCAAAAGTATAATAACCATCTCGCAACTTTAAAACTATAAGGACGAAAAGTGTTATTTTCGACAAACCACAAGGACCAAGCTTGTAGTTTACCGTTATAAAGAAACCTGTGATGATTAAAAAAATATGAAATATGAAAAAGGTAAATTAGAAAATTCCAAATCTGTATTCAATACGGAAAGAGTACGGTGGATCGACTACGGCAATAAATCAACCCCGTAGATATTACACATAAAATGCCAACCGTCGGATTAAAAATCAAGGACTCTGGCTTTTAGTGGGATCCACCCTGTCTTTAGATCTAGCGGTCAGAGACAGCTTTGCGGTGGATGCAAGAGACAGACAAAGTTTCTACCATTTGTTTCACTTTTGTACCTTTGAGAAATTAATATTGACAAAAATAGTCCCTAAACACTTTTCTTTGTGCCATTTTATTTAACTTTTTCACTCAAGAATAATCTTGATTCATAGTGACGATTTAGACAGAAATCATAACGTATAAATGTAGAGAAATATAAACAACTATTATACTAAAACCGAGAATGAACCCCCCATTATAGGGAACTGGTTACTAAAGATTGTGGCTACGGAGATTAAAATGCGGTGACTCCGGGCTATCTGCAAAGCAGGTGGTCGTCTTGGGATTAGTCGGCTTGCATAGCTGGTTGGATATCAGGTTAATAAAAAAAAGATTATGGGCAATTAACGGGTTTGTTACGAAAGTGCATACACCCACTAACCGACATCAATAAGTAGCATCCAAGGCAAATTCTACCAATTGTTGATAGGCATCAGCTGCCGCAAATATGCATCACCACCACTAATGACATTTATTGCCACCAATTGCGCATTCATCAATATGTTTCAAACACTGACGAATAACAACCAATCAACCACTTGACACTAAATCGTAAGTGTCAGTCTCTTAAATTTCCGCTAGGGGTTTGCCCCTATGACCATGCAGACCATGGAAGGGGGCACAACCCCCTTCACTGTCGCCATATGGTGGCATCCAACAATCCCGAGTTCTAATCAGTTTTATACGAGTATGAACTCCAAACCTCCTAATCCACATTATAACTTAACTATCAACTCATCATTCTCTTGTAAATCCAATTACACGATAGTTTTATTAAAATCACCAACATGTGTAAGAGAAACTAAAACACCCTCGTTTTACAAATGAAATTTTGTATTATAAAACGAAATATTGCAATAATAATTACCAGTACTGAATAAACAAGAGCAATAAAAACACGAACAATAATGTGTTAACAAATGATACGTTTCAAATGTGATGTGTGATATTTTCACCGTTACAATATTTGTTCCTTATAGAAAGAAATAAAGTGGATTATTTTTATTAGTGAAGCACGAGAAATAAAAGAGGAAGTTAATACTTTGAAGTTATGTGCATTAAAAGAAATTGGCGTAAACCATAAGAATGGTGTCCGGTTGGTTTGAGCTTGAGCTCAAAAGGTCAAAAATACCTGAAGGTCCCAGTTTTGAATTCAAGAAGCAATAAAAATTCTCTTATGATCATGGAGATTTAAATACGGTGATTTTATACTACCGGCAAAGTGAATGATCGTTCTGAGATTAGTCGACTCAGATAACAGATTAAATATCCAGGTTAATAAAAAAAAATGTAAATAAAGTTTGTGGCAATTATTACAAGTTTGGATGAAAAGAATGAAATAATGGTGGTTGGGCCCACTTCATGAATTATGAGGTTGACCTGCTAGCAGCACCAAATTATTTACATCAAATTGTCGGTGAGCCTAAGAAAGTTACATTTACTACCCCTCATAAATATAATATTCTTAAATTTGCCCCCTCAAACAAGTTGTCAATTCCAATTATTACTAAAAGACATCCGGGTATTTTTGCCAAATTTTTATGATTTATTGTGAGTTTGGTTTATACTTAGGAGTTGTCTATTTACCTTTTAATAGTTCCATTAAGAGATAACTTCTGAATCATTAATAGCTGAATCTTGTTTGATAAAAGAAAAACTGTCTCTGAATTCTAAAACCCTTTGAATGATTTTGTATCTTGGACATCTCTTAACCATTCAGCGCCCTAATTTTGTTGTAAATAATTACCAAATAATTATATTTCATTTTGCACTATATCATGAGAGCTTCTTAATCATTCTGCACCACACCATTCAACAACTATTAAATAACCCCTTAATTAGGTTAGTAATTTATTTATTTGTATTAAACAATATTCTTTGCTTATTTTTTAATTAATGATTAAAATATGAACCAAAAAAATTCTATTATTTTATGTTAACTATGTCTTAATAGAAAGAAAGAATATTTGTCTTTTATAGTCTATATTTTTGTTGTTGCTTTTAGCAATAAAAATAATAAAACATAACCTTTATTAATACCTTGTGAATTATTTTGAAAATAAATAAATTACCAGTGATCCTAATCAGTCTTATAACTAACTGGTATTTAAATACACTGATATAAATGATATTTTTTAACTTACTCAATAGCTGAAAAGTTAATAGAGGTCCTGAAACCAAACCATTGTAAAATGAATTATGATTAATGTTTTATAAATATTTACTCATAAAAATAAAAGTTTTTAACCATAAGGATGGTGCCTGATTGGTTTGAGCTTGACTTTAAATGTAAAAAAAAAAAAGTTTTATTAATTTAACTGCTTATTCATATGGACCACTAAAAATTTAATACGTGCTGACATCTATACCATTCTATTTTAATAATTTAAATATGATATATAAATCTGGGCGGAATTTAATAAATTTGTCATTTTATGGAAGACATGGACACTAATTTTTCATATTAAATTTGTGGATATTAATAGGGTAATCTTCGTTTTATGTCGAAATCAGGTCAAATTATGTATTGAGAATGTAAAATGTAAGAGGCCGTTTATCAAATGCTTAACGTATATACACTTTTTGGCAGAGTCACCTCCTTACTTATCTTATTGGTAACATTTTTGACCATCAGAATTGATTGTTGGTAAGCATTTTTTATCCGGTAAGCTTATTGGGTAAAAAATTTCTTACATACTTGCCGGGTAAAACTCTCGGTCCTTATGTTGCCTCTTACAGTGTACGATTCTTAGCCTTGCGATATTCACACAATAAAGTAAGTGACATCCGAAGCAGTTATCCAGTAAACATGTGATAAACACACTGAGTTTCAAGAAAACAAAATATACAATAAAATATTATTTGAAAATGTGATCATCAAAATTATTATGATACAAATTATCAAAGATAAATAAGAGAGTTGTTGCCGACAAAAGTTTAGAATACTGCATAATTAAACAATTATTTAGAAGTAAGAATAATTTGATGATATAAATATTAATCATTATTGAATATATATAATGTTGGGTTCATGTGAGATCAAAGGTTTTTTGTGGGACCCGTAAGACCAATTTATGTTCATTGATCAACTTTATAAGTTAATGATCTAATGATCTAAAGTCGTACGGTGACAATTTTGTGATTATTGAGAAGTCTCGTGACAATCTTGTGATTATGAATGTTCATATTGTAGATCTAATCCACGGGTTGATAATTGGTCTTACGGGTCTCACGAAAAACCCTTGATCTCACATGATCCCAAGTCTCAACCCTTGGATTAGATCTACAATATGAACATTCATAATAACATGATTGCCACAAGACTTCTCAATAATTATAAAATTGTCATCGTGCAACTTTAGACCATTAGATTATTAGTTTATAAAGTTGATCAATGTATATAAATTAGTTTTACGGATATCACGAAAAACTCTTGGTCTCACGTGAACCCAACCCGAAAGAAACTTTATATATATATAAAATTTAGAGTAAACATTTAGGAAGGAGTTCCACTAATTTACCTTTATCTTTTTCTATAAATGAAAGCAAAGGCAAAGGCAAGGCATCTTGTTTTATATTTATATTTATATTTATATAAAAGGCACTTTTAGGCCACATTGCTTTATTTTAATATTTACTCCATTTTTTTAATATATTTGTTAAAATATCGATATCATCAATTTGCTAATCGTTTTATGATTAAAAAAAAATTCAAAATATTTAAGTAAAAAATATATTTTTATTATTATATAAGACTCGTAATATACATCCTGAGCATAATTTTTCCAAACATTGTTTTATCTTTTTTACCGTCATTAGTTTTAAATATGATTTAAGTGATTTTTATTCTGATTACAGACTACAAACAGTAAATAAATAATGGAAATAGACAAGACAGATAATAATTGAAGCACCTAATTTTAGATGCTTTATAATGCTGTCTTTTTTAGAATCGAATCCAGTCAACATTGTTATTACTGATTTCGTGTTTTATACGTATATATATATATATATATATATATCACATGGCAATAAAAAGAAGAATTAAATAAATACTGTATGAAAACAACGTTGATAAATCTAATTGTTGTCACGTTTTCTCTAGCTTGGGCTTCGAGCCTCGTTTGAATTTTCAATAGCTTCAACTCTGGGCGCCTACGACCTGTTTTTACTCCCATCATCTTAGGAAAAGTCAGTCTAGGTTTTTGGTTTCACTTTGATCGCACTTTTTAGACGAATTCCATTATCATCGTTTGGTCTTGTTTCTTTGATATATGCCCTAGACTCCAACGCTGTTGCTCGGCCTTAATGGTAGTTGTCATTGCCGCCTATTCTTAATCTGAGTTTATTAACTTTCCCGACTTCTTTTGCCACCATTACAGTAAAAGTTAGTCAATCATTACCATCTTATATTCCAAATGTCGTTGTCGTCAACAATTTTATTCTTGTCCAGAAAGTACTTTTCCACCACCAATTGCTTAAACACCATACGTATTGAAGTCACATATTAATTACGCTTGAACATTTTCTTCTCGATATCCATTTCTTCCTCAAGTGTTCTTTTGGAAAATAATCTAATGAGATTCAACATAATCTCACATGATATCACAGTCAGTGTCTACCACTTTAGGGATTCGACACTCAAACAATTTGTGGGCTGCAGCTCCCTCTTGACACAGTATAAAATAATAACTTAACAATATTATTTGCAGTTCAAAAACAATTTTAACTGATTTTAGTACCACTATCTTAATGGGTACGGATAACTACGTACATAAATAATTACCCATTTTATTATCCAATACGACATAGTTTTAGCTTTGAATTATGATTGTATCTTGAATTGGATATTTATATTCATATAATTTGGTTAAAATAATGGGAAGTTGGAGACATAACTAACACACTTAATAAAGTAATAGTTTGGGTGGCCAAAAGAGGACCACCATCACATAATATCATATCATCACTTCCTTTTTGTACTTTGAATCTTTTGTATGTGCATGCAAATGTTGACATCACCTTTTAAATTTCATCACTATTTTATGTTTCTAAGAGTAAACTTCACTTTTCATCCCTAAAATTTAGTGATTTCTTTGAAAGTGAGACTTATACTTTAATAAATAACATTATATATATATATATATATATATATATATATGATATTTGTTGGGCTCATTCAAGGAAGAACTGAGTTGTTTGTGGTAACAGTGAGATCCAATCTCAACCACACAAATTAATAATCAATAGTTGAAAATAAAAGAAAAATTAATTACTGAAATTCCAAAAATAACTCTTCAATATTTAATGTGAGCATGTAAATAAGGGCAAAAGGGTTAAATTTTTTTAATTTAATGAGACTATCTTGAGCGCCCCAGAAAATTGTTAATCTTCTAAAATTACATTTCATCAAATCAAAATAAAAAAAACACAAAAGATCATGTTGGTTGTAGGAGAAGAGATGAAAAACAATTTATAGGTTTTGGTTGAACAATGTTACATTGTGTTAAAAAAATTGTGGTTTCATGTGCTACCCAAACCACTAAACCCATGGTGAGAATTCTTTGGTAGCAAACCATACAAGACAACCTCCAAACCACTAAACCCATGGTGAGAATTCTTTGGTAGCCTACAACCAAGAACTCATAAGTCATAAAGGCCTACAAATTCCAATAGTTACTATGTAAAACAAGGTGTTGCAATACCAATAGTGTATTAGGTAACAGAAGATGTTGTGTTACATTATGGTAAAAAAGATTATGATTTCATGTGCTACCCAAATGATTGTGATTTCATGTGGTAATTTAGGAATATAAAATCAAAATTAATTGAAAGTTTGAAACGTATGAAATTAATAAATAAATTTTTAATCTAAATTTAGAAATTTACCAACTTGCCCTTTTACATTAATTTAAAAATAATAATTAATATATTCAAATGATTGGTTGAGATTAAATCTCACGATTACCACAAACAAAACAGTTCTCATTTGATTAAACCCCTAATATTTGTTTCCAAAATAATTAAAATAGAAATACAGATTATCCTTCAAACATGTTAAAACCTTCACAAAGATGTGCACAGCAACAATCCACACTTACCGTATTTTCTTATCTTATTTATTCTTTTTTTGAATGTTTAGACAAATTATCCTCATCCTTGCAATATATATATACACACACACACACACACATATATATATATATATATATATATGTGTGTGTGATTTGACCAAAAGATAAGACACAATCAACAACCAAATCCTTTCAAACTACTATTTTAATTATCAACTCGTTGACCTAAAAGGTCACATTTTCTGTTGACAACTTATTCCAATATAATGCCTAAAAATTTGTTCTACCATATTAACGAGGCATATACATTTAAAAACCAACTATTCATAAATTCTATCGTGATACATATTCATGATGAATAACGCAAATGTATGATATTCATTTTGAAAAATATTCATGAATATTTAGGTATATTCAATATGAATAGTTGGTTCTCTAGTTGCTAGAAAAACTTTCCCCTATGCTCTCTACATAAAGGCATACTATTCCTATATATCAGGAAAAAAAAACCCTCTTAGGCACCAACTACCATCAAATATTGTTGGGAAATGAAAACTTATTGTGATAATAGATTGCCAAAATCTTTTGTATAAACACCAAGTCTATATTACATGGTTCATGACAAATTATACATGAATTGTGGAAGTTGCATCTTTAATAGAAGAAGACAGATGACATAAAATGTTGCTGCTGCTAACACTCTATTTGCAAAACTAGAATGTAATGACAACAATAATAATAATAATAATAAAAATAATGGAATTAAAAACAAAATTCAGGATCTCTTCACAACAGCAGTTGCAAAGTGGGGATGATGGTTAAATTCAAAAGAAACCTTGAGAGATGGATCAAGGGACCCTAATTGACTTACAAGATTAAGGGCGATACCGTTGTGTTCTGCAACCTGCTCTATATGCCGAAGTTCTGCCAACTTGTTTGCATCATTCGAGAAACTACTCCGCAGCTCCTTTGCAATCCTCTGGGCTTCTTTAAAGTAATTACACATAACAAGGCTCTGTCAAGAAGAACAAGAACAACACCGAGAGATAAGAAAGAAGCAGAGCAAGTGACAAACACAGCATTTTTATAAGCTAATACTCACATCGAATTGTGCATGGGTGGTGTAGTCTCTAAATGAGTAGTATGAGATGTGATCAGGAATGCTAGCTCTCTGTAGGAGCTCGAAATGCTGAATGAATCTCTGAAAAGATAATAAAGTGAATCCAGATTGAATGAGCAACACAAGCAGTGTGTACGGAGATTAGAGATTCTCAGGGTGTTTGGTATGCAGACGGCACTTGGCAGTACTTGATGGGACAGAATTGGAAGGGTGAGAGTGAGGTAGGTTGGTAAAAGATTTATGCAAGGTTTTAGGGTTTTAAATGACATGGGTAGTTTAGTAATTTACCAACCCATCTGATCTTTGTCCCACTCAGTTCAGTTCTGTCCCAGTCTAAATGTCGCACCAAACATGGAACAAGTTTTTGTTCTGTCCCATCCTGTTCCGCATACCAAACACACATAGGACAACGTACTTAATGTGTTGCCAGTTGTTAAAAGTCCTAGTTTAGAGATTCATCTTTAATGGTTAAAGACCCAGAATGATTAACAAACATTACTTGGTTATAAACTTAAAAGCATAGAAAAGATTGGGTAACCTCTTGCTCGGTGTTAAAGGGTCCCTGACACTGAAAACTTCCATGTTCATTTCTCAAAGCAGCAATCATCTACAAAAGAAAGAATAAATGTGAATAATTTGCAGATAGAATGCAAAAAGCCAAGCACTAGAGCTAGTATTCAGTATGAGTGCAGATATGGTATCCTCAAACAATATTGACTTTCAACAGCTCCTAATTTTTTGCTCCCAATTAGCTTAAGTTAATCTTACATGCACATCTCAGTTTTTTAGAATATATTGTGGAAGCATATAATGTTTATATGGGGTGAAATCAACAGTCACCATATTATGTGATGGTGTATTCTATTAAAATGGTAAATGAACTACATTCCCCCATCCCCCCCCCCCCTCGATTTTCTTTTGCCAACACAGTGCATCTCCCATGAACTTGAGTGTGGTTCTTTCCCTCGAATTATTTTAGCCATTGTAGGTTTCAAAAAGTCAACGAAATATCATATGCAATCAGAAAAGTAGTGACAACAGATTGTGTGGTCTGCAATTTCTTCTCTCAAATACTAGAATGCTAATTTCAGGTGACAATGTACTCTATGTGTTGCCAATTGTGTATCAGGGAAATCTTGGCAAAGTATTACATTACCAATGTCAGCCCTTCGGCAAGATATATATGGCACTGAAGCAACAATACTGCAGGTGGGATTGATTGATCCCTTGCCACATCCTTCACAGATTCCTTTTTCTTCTTTCCCTTCCGCTTACCTGAGCATCAAGTTACAATTGGGATTAGCTTCTAAAAAAAAAAAGGAACTGAAACCCTTTGTAATTCATCACCCTTTTGTGATTCGTCACGTGCTGACAAAGTGTAAAGATTATGGCACAAAACCATCACATGGAACTCTCAATTTGCAACCTTAATCCATGTGGCATGTGCAAGTACATGATTCACTCAACATCTTTGGTCATCTAGCACCCCCCCCCCCCCACACACACAGAACAGACGGTTCTTTTTGCTGATCCATAGCACTTATATTTAGACAAAAAGGTTGTGATAGGTTATGAGAATTTGTGTTGTTGCAATGCTCAATAGAACATGTTAGTTGGGCCTCTTATAAGACATGGACCCATGTGACCATGTCCTTATGAATCCTCTTTGAGGCCGGGTTACCACTTCATATTTTGTATTAAATAAAGAACACATCAATGAAACTTGTGAAAACCATGGTTGCTTTAGTAACATAGAAGTGCAGAGAACAAAGGAACAAAAGAAATATGTTAGAAAAAAAATGTTTCCTGATGGGAAATAGCCAAAGGGTTCTCCTGCAAAGCTAATGCACCAGACAACCATCACCATCAGGTAGAAGGCCCAAGTATCACATTATTCCCCTGAAACTGAATTGGTTTAAAAGAATAAAGACCCGTATTAACTGCCATAACCTTTGTTGATAAACAACCCCAAAAGTATCCCAAAAAACTTCAGTTTTACTACTTTGCCTGGTTGCATGAAAACTTAAAAATATCATTTTTAAGTGCCAAATCAGCTAACATTTCTATGTGGCGAATGGACTCTGCACAAAAATGTCAAACACGAAACATCTATCCAACCACTTGAAGCAAACCAATAGTTTTATGAAAGCATACTCACCAGTCTCGGTGCTTGTGATCATCCTGAAATGCATTTTTTCGCCAAGCTTGATCAAGACAACATATAAATACCAATACACCATGCAGTATTCGCTAGGGGAATAAAGCTCCAGTTCAAAACCCAAGATGAGGAAACGAAAAGCTATCCAATATGTTTGTTCCTCAACCCAATTAAGGACGTGTTTGTAGATCTTCATGCATAAGTTCTGCCAAACATACATAACAGAAAAGCTTAAGTCATTAAGAGATAGTGAACTTTCAAGTCAATTTTCATAAAACAATCCTCTATCTAAAATCCTAGTCGCATAAGATAGAATAGTATCCCTTTATATCTTGCTTGTATATTTCACAAGAACCACCAGGAAGATATAACAAAGTCGAAAGGAAGCAGATGCCCAGAAAAAAACATTCCATAACATTTTAAGAGCATAAAAAGATAAATTGTATGTTATATTCTTCATCAACACAGTTGCCGCTCATAAAAAGCACTAGAGAAACTATCTCCAAGACCAAGTGAATGTACCTTAGGTTTAGAAGTTACATTATGGACATGACTTAACCCTCACATAAGACATGCATATAAGATTGGAAGCGGCCTAAGGACAAGAGAGATAAGCTAAATATATTACAAGACATGTCATCATTCCCTTGTCTTGAGCAATCAAGCAAAAACATCAATCCCCCCCCCCGGCGGGTGCGGAAAGAATAAGAACCCCAAAATATATTCGGGATCGGGACTGATTCTTTATAGTTTGACATTTTTAAGAAGGCACGAAACACATAAACTGGCAGGTTGGTTGTATAAAAAGTAGAATGACCAAATAAATGACGCATACCTCATCGATTGAAGTGCTTGAGCTTTCTTCAAACTCCTTTCTAAGAGCAAGCTCTAGCTATTGGAGCAAAAAGAAAACAATGATAATAATAAGCCATAACATCAATGTAGTTGCTATTATTAATGACCATAAAGGATATTATCTCTGTGTGTACACAAATATAACAGTATAGCACTGGAGACAGTGGCCACAAGTAATGATGATTTAAGACATGCATGATTACTAAGACGATCCAGACAATTATGTTTCCAAGTAATGTGCAACAGGGAAAAAGGTAAAGGATAAACAACTGCTGTGTTAATAAGAACAACGATTTAGTCTTGAGAAATGTTTCTAGCTTTAGCATATAAGTATTTAGAACAAAGATAAATTGAACCAATCCTTATACAGCTTAAAGTTTCTAAATATTCAAGGGAATAAGTCTCTTATCTGTAATTGCCAATTCGCCCACATTCAAGTCAATTTATCTCACCATGCATGAAGCTGCAAGGATATGCAATGAAAGGGTTGTGAGTTATGGTATCACTGTTTCCTGCTATTTCCTTTACAAAGATGCCTTTAGGATAACACTTGCCTAACACAAACATAATGTGGTGCTAGGATATCACTACAGTTCTCAGCTTGACTCTTCAAAGAATTAATCTTAACCATCACATTCTAACCACTTCCTTGCAAGGGAAACCTTATGTACTAGGGCTACTTATTACTCACCAAGTAGATATCTTTGTTGATAGCATCCTTAAATATCTACCAAATGAATCAAACCCAACTATCAACAACTTAAAGCAACTTACAGAAAAAGAAAACCAATAAATGCATAATACACACCTGCATGTGTATGATACGCCAATCTTGTAAAACTTTCCCAAGTTGACGCCTTTGCCAAGCAGCATTTGTACACAAAATTTTGAGCAAAGTTATCACCAACTTTATCATGCAAAATAATAATCATATGTTAAGGATAATCAAGTAAAAACGTATGAGCCGTCAACCAAATTTTCAATAGGTGTAAACAGATCATGTCTACTTAAAAATGAAGACATTCACCTGACCAAGATGGACAAAAGACTCGTTTTTCTGTATGTCATGGATCTTTGTAATTTCTGGTACTGCAGCAGCTTTACAAATCACATCAAAGATAGGATCACGCCCATACAGTTTCCCATCTTGAACTAGTAGAAGCTGCCCAGTAGTTTCAGAATGAGAACCAAAAAGTTGAACGATAAAGAAAGGCTGAAAATTATCATAGCTGAGAATGAAACAACATCCGCAGAATGACTAAACAGGCTTGGTAAAGACAAAGATGAAGAATTCCAATTTAACATGTTCCATGGTGCAGAGAATATGATAGTTGCGTCTAGACAAGGAAACAAAGACTAGTTGAAGTTTCCATTTGACAAGCAGTGGCGGAGCCAGGACTTTTTGCAGTGGTATCACAAAATAATCATCGTAATAAATACAACTTAGAAGTTAATTATAACATTATTACATGGACTCCATTTATGGCTATACTTGGGGTCAATTAAATATTAAGTTAATAAATCGATACACTAGTTCTTTTTCAAAAAATTCTCTCTTAAAACCTTAAAACTAATCGATCATTGATGCATTTCTAGTTTTTCATTTGGTGATTCTACATGATCGAATCAAGATACAATATATTAATCTCAAACATAAACAAATAAACCCTAAAGTTTAAAGAGTTAACACCAAATATAAACAAACTAACCTACAGAGTTAATCCCAAATTAACAAATAAACCCTGAAGTCAAAAAATTAACCCCGCATTAACTCTAACCTACAGAGTTAATCCCAAATTAACAAATAAACCCTGAAGTCAAAAAATTAACCCCGCATTAACTCTAAATAAATAAACCTAAAGTTAAAGCTAAATTTTATTAGAAAAATTCAAGAAGAATCAATGACAAACATCGAGACAATTGTGTATTTAATACAGATTAACATTTATCATAGACGCATACAATTAACATTAAAAATGTTATTTTTTATTTGTGTTAACATTAAAAATATAATTTAATTTTAAAAATATTCAAAAAGTGAACAAAGTACTTGTAGAATTTAGTCATAGCAATTTTCCATAAAACCTAACAAAATATTAACATGTTGCCAACTAAAGTGCGATCTACTTAAACCTGCACTGGTATTGTACATATTGCATATGAAGACACCAAATTAGAGGTGCACCATGATGGAGATTGCATTAGAGATCAAAGTAAGACTCAATGATGTTATTAGTGGGAAAGATGCATTGTTACTTACAACTGAGAGAGAGATTGTATGTCTTTATCCAGCAAAGATTCCAGTATGATGGGTTAATTAAATAAATAAGAGACTGTGGTGTAAGGCAGGTATTTATTTTTATATAGAAATATTTTCCAATAACAATTTTCCTTGATTGTACTTTTCATTTCCATGTAAATTTAGGTTGCTCTTTAATGAAGATAAGGTAATCCTGAATGGTTCAATGAGATAAAACGAACATTATTGTTGTCTTATGAACTTTTGCTCTTACAATTGATTACTCATGAGAACGGGGAGCATTATTTCATCCCTATTCTCACCCCCTCTCAGCAGCATTCTAAAACCAGCCACGTAGGTGCCTTTTAATTTTTAAATTAAAAGGCATTTAGTACATGTATGATAAGCAGTGGCTGAATCGTCCATGTAAAGTGATAAGGATCTGGCTGGAATGATTGAATATGTAAAAGCACATGGATTCAGGAAGAAGAAACTAATGATCAAACATATCGAACATTACCAGAATACCAAAAGTTGGATCATGAAAATTTAAAAACTATTGAAAGTTTTAGTTCAAGAAATTAATGTGGTATCTTTCTGAACTGAATTCTCTTGTAACTTCCATTTTCATTGTGAGGATCAAGCGTTCATTAGTCTCTTAAACAATGTTTCAGAGTTGTTCTTTCCTATTCTTGAATGTATGTATATCATTCGCCATTTCTGAGTATTGTACCTATAAATTAGTTTTGTCTATCATCAAATATGGGGAGATTGAACAACTTGGGTTATGGTGCACTGGTTAAAGCTTGGGGAGATGTAGTGGAAATCTCATCTTCCGAGGGGTAGAATCTAGGCTTTGTCAAAGCCCTTGTGTCCATGGAGGTTCTCCTGCGATGACTACAGCCATTCATGGTCGCATTGAAGATTAGACGGTATGCATAAGCTAGCCCGGATACCCAATATCACCCAAAACAAATAGGGGAGATTGTTGAGCCTTATAGATTTTACTGATGACAAACAGTCTTATACTTAGAAGATTTAAGGGTTCTAGAGTGTCTTCTGAAGTAAAGTTAAGAAGGCAAATGTTAAGAAGATTTAAAGAATGCTGACTCAGGATCAACCTTCTGAAATACATGATCAAGCCAAATAGCATGAGATCCAATCTTTTTGAGGAACAAAGTCTAATATTCAGAAGAGTGCAACCGATGGAATATTAAAAGCCGATAGAAGAGTATATGGCTAATTTCAGAAGACTCTGAAAGATCTCAACTTTTGAAGTGGTTTATGACAGAGGAACTCTTGATAAGGCTATCCAATAGCACTTTTCACAAGGCTTGCTTTCGTAGATGTGTTTCTGAGCTCATCACTAGTGAAGTTAATCAAGGCCTTTAAAAACCTGAACAGAATAAACACATGGCTCAATGGACCACTATGTTCTCACTACGCATGTGAGATCTTCCTGAAAGATTTGATGCCAAACCAGCAACAAAGATTACATTATCTAATAGATTGATTCCCGCCTCGAATCTCATATAAATACGAGTGGTAAAGACTCTTACATACGCACTCATACACAAATTCAATTATGCAAATTTGCAAAGAACACAGACAGCTGCAGATTACACACAGCAAGAGAGTGATAAATGCATTTGAAAGGTTACAATCAAATTGATAAAAATAATCGCATCGAAATTTCGGAAAGTCTTTCTGTAGACAAATCCATTGTATTTGAAAAATGCAACGAGACAAAAAAAGAGGCTTTCTTCTGACACTAATCCAGGCTCCAACTCAAATATATACCCAAATCCCAACTAGATATAATTTCAACTCTCCCTATCTAAAGTTGAAGTGTATGCATACTCTTATAACATAGATCGAGTATAAGAGGCACCTGTAGGCACGTGATCAGTCCCTCACTTAGAACAAAATCTTTAAAGTTGATGCATACGACACTATGAACTATAGGGTAGTTCTCTTTGATCTAAAAAATGTAGATACAAGTATAATAGGAGCCCAAATCCACACATATGCATGATATCAGCAGGTTTAGAAAGATACATTAATATATCGAGGAATAAAAGGTGCAATTAATACAAGGACAATGTCAAACCTACCTGTAAATGAGATCTAGCAACCAAATCCGGTTGCAATTTCTGGAACTCTACAACAAAGCGCAAAACACCTTCAAAAGATGGATCTAGAGGATGTGAACAGATAGCTTCTAGATCATGAAGCAGCTTTTGAAAATATTCAACAGCCTGTAAAAAGTTAATGAAGTATTTAGGTGACTGCAAAAGAAGCATATTAGTAGCAGAAGCTCATTTCTGATTGCATACCTTCTTCCAGGAAAGAATTTTGATTGCACGGGGTGGTGTTGGAGCAGATAATCTACTGTTTAAAGTGGAATCAAACCCAATTGGTTGACAACCAGAAGCAGTCATGCTATCTTCCATTCCATCTTCACACATTCCATATCTGCTGTTCGACCTAAGAAATTCTGCCGTTTTAAGAATGCTTTGGAGCTCCACTAAGCAAGAGGCTATATGTTTTCTTGCTAAATCCAAACCCCTGCCTTGAGGTCGCCTTAGACATACCAGGACATGGTAAAAATGCTGGACTCAGACAAGACCAAGTCAATGTTACTTGAGACAGCACACTGTGATTGGCAATATATAGAACTTAAAATTTTCTAGTTATATCATATACATACGCCATGTACCAAAAGACATTCATGCATGTGCACTGCACCTAAGACCATTAGTGACGAGTAAAGTTGCCTTGAGATGTGCAAGAAAAAGCAGCATATATGAGCAATAATACAATCATTCTCACCAACAACAATAGAGATATTTATATGTTAGTAACTGCATGCACCTGGTAAACGCATAACATACAAATGGAATATCATTTCAAGTCTCTGCGAGCCTCATGAACACGCAAGAACAGCTTAATGAGGCTCATGATCACTCAACTAAACATATGATACCAAGAAATAATCAGGCCTTGTAGATTACTTTTTTCCCCTCTCCTCTCCATCTCTCATGTTCCTCCTTTGTCTTCTCTCTGTGTGGCCCAAAGAAGGTGATAGAATTAATGCATTGACGTTTTTTATCCATGTCAGAGATGTGTGAGGATTAAACAGCAATAGAAATAATATGTTATGAATTGGATTGATTTATACAAGAAACCAAAGAAGGATTGCAACATATATGAAGATATGTTTCACCGGTGAAATGAAACGGTTTCTAGCTTTCGAGAGGCTAGTCTCTCCCAACAGAACCGTAGATAATTTTCAGGATGCCTTCCTCTGTACGGATCCCTATTTATAACATGGCATGACAACTTTATGAAGACAAATCCCTTTCTTACCCCCACTAACAAACTAACTCGCCAGGTCACTGAATTACCTCTTCTATTCTCATGTAGAATACCTAAAACATATTGTTGGGCTTGGGCTTGGGCTTGCATAACCACTCAGGCATATGGGTGAGTGCATAACATTACCTCGCCCCCAAAGGTCCACCTCAAGGTGAAAAGAACAAGTAAGAGACTGATGCTGCCTTGTTATACTTCTTCCCAACCGACTGCTACTAAAGTAAATTGTACCCATTGATCCTCCACGAGAAAATTTACCAGACTAGTTACCAAAGTTCCCCAAAACAAACAGGATGCAAGCATTCATCAATGCCACCGCATTGAGTACCTTCGCTAAGTCAAACATAATTGTTGCAATGTCGACCTGCAATGGTGTATTCAGAAAGACACTTCATCCCCTAAAGATACTGCTCACCAGCTCTAAGAAGATCTTGGGCTAGTCTCATATTTACCTCTATTGATCTCGTGTATTTGTACCTAATCATCAACTCAATTGTCTACCATCCAATATGTTAAACTTCACTGTCTTTGGCATCTTTCTCCCTGCAACCACCGTCGAACATAGTCTGAAATGCATCAAAGAAAGTAGACCAATTCCATGAGCGAAGATCATTTGCCAAGACTATGATCGCTTATGTTGCACTATCGAACATTGTTGTGAGAATTACCTTAGCAGTTGCAAGAATGGAAAACACATCCATTCGGCCAACAAGTCTTGTAACAATCCCACTCGAGTGATGAAGGTTAAGTAATAATCTATCAGTTTCTATCCCAAACTTCTCAATTTCTACAGAAAACATCATCGTGATTGGCGTCTTGAACTCCGTTTTGCCATCAACGGCTAGTGGTGTTGGTAGCAGGGTTAGTTCCCAACGAGCTTATCCCCACCGGCCGATTGACAACCCTTCCAACTTTATAATTTTTTTTCCCAAAATATTCACTGGATTTTAAGAAAACCCCCACTTCCTGATTTGACTTTTTTCTTCCTGAGTTTTCTCACTAATCAACTCCACCTCCTGCTTTAAAGAACCCTCCATCACCACCTATTTTTTTCTCAAATTTTTCCCATGTGAGGTCTTTTTCCAACTGAAGGTTGCAATGGCCACATTCAACCTGAAGTGGATCCTTCACCCTTGATAATGTGGTTGCCAGAGACAGCCAGGGTGGTTAACAGCGACAGTGGCAGCAGGCGACGGTTACTATGGCGACAGTGGCAGCAGTCCAGCAGCGGTGGGGTGATAACTGCGATGGGGCTTCCGATGAATGTTGCAACCAACTTTCCCCACACGCTGATAACACACCAAGTCTGTCGAACATCTGCATGCTCATGTTATGTTTAAAACAAGTCTTCGGCCGGTTGAAATAACTCAATCGGGATTGGGCCAGAATAGATCTACTAATCTGCGCCTTTACGAGGACAAATCCCTGTCATGGCATGACAACTTTATGAAGACAAACTCCTTTCTTACCCCTACTAACAAACTAACTGCCCAAGTCACTGAATTACCCCTTCTATTATCGTTATAATACCTAAAGCATATTGTTGGTCTTAGGCTTGCATAACTACTCTCAGGCTTATGGGTGAGTGCATAACATAATACTATACACCTCTTGGCAGTGTCAGACACGTGTCGACGCCATGTCCCAATGCCTAACATATGGCACTCTGAACCTCAAATGTCTGGTACATCAGGTACAAATTAGTTACAATTTAATCTGACGCCTTCCACTCTCATCATAGATTTTCTAAGTAAGATGGGCTCAGGGGTGGATATAAAATCCTTTGAAATGGTTGGTCTTTGAGAGCACAAAAGCAGTTAAAACATTTTATTTAGTTAACTAGGAGGAAAGTGGTATTTCAAAAAAATGTTTACAAGTGTAATACTTTATACCATTGTTTTGAGGAAAAGAATCAATGGCCAATGATTCACGTATTTATTATTCAGGATTGAATGGAGAATGGTTATCAAGAAAATACATTGAGTACTTCAAAATCTTGACGAAAGAGCCTAGGACTCCATGAATCTGAATCCTAAAAGTGCCTCTGCTTAACATTGTATAATGATTCCAACCTAATTAAGTAAAATAAAGAGAAAAACATGGCATCCTTCAGAAATATTCGAACACTTTTACTTGGCACAAAGCTAAAGGAATTTTTGTGCTTCTTTCACCACAACATGCGCCATTTATAACCTTTCATATAGACACTTGCATATCGTTTATAAAGTGTACTCCCTATGTCCAACAAATACTCAATGTTTGACTTGGCACGTAGTTGGAAGAGAGTCTTAGACTAACAATGAAACACCTACAAATTCCCCTTAGTAAGACAAACTTGAGAAAACTTGTGTACCCAAATCAATGTCACAAGTATCTTGTAATGATTGCTAATGAGCAAAGAAGTAAAATTCGATTCAAATCTTACAAAAGAACAGGAAATGTTGCACTTTTTTTGACAGCCAAAATGAAAAAGCATATCAGCATTTTGGACGGAAGGAGTACTACATATTCGACATAACTTAGCGTTTATAAGTATGATAAATAAACTTTCTGGTATATCCCTTCATCTCCATGGATTTATGGACTATAAATTGTGTTCATCTGCAATTTGTATTTAATAACAAGACTGTACTGTATAATCGGGAACTTGTGTGACGCATGATATAAGGAAAAAACAAAACACAGGATAAGACCTTACGAAAGCGCAAACGACATAACACAGCTTTGCAATATCCTTCTTCTAAATCAAGATTTGTTTGTAACGGCTCTATGTCTGCAATACAACAAGCAACTTCTTGAGTTACACAAAAGAGAACCATGAACACACTAAAATAAAACTACTGAAATCCAGAAAGCAGACAACATGCTAATATGCATTATGCTGTATAATAGAAACAATTCGCAACAAAACTATATCAAAGATGTTAGCCACCTACCAAACACCACTTAAAGATATAAAAAATTGGGGAAAAGAATAACTTGCCAAAAAGAGAAAAAATAAAACCCTTGAGAAAAAGGATGCGAACTTGTAAAATAAAATATGTTCGAGTACTAGTATGAACTTCCTGCATCCAATAATTTACTTCTTATCCACACTAGTTTCTACTCGAGCTACATTTTGGAACATCATCAGCAGTTGTTTATGTGCCATTCATTCATCATGGAAACAGTATACCTAGCAATGAGTAAACCAACCTTCTATTGCTCTCTTCTTATGTGATGGGGCTTTACAAGCATGCAACTGGCGAGAAACCGTTTCTTCTATTACATTTAGCAAGGATAAGCACTTTTCATCACCATCCTTTTTCAATGGTAGACCAGATGTAATAGTAAATAGATCTTCTTCCTGAAACAAATGTAATAAAATGCTTGTATAAACAAGAAGGTAACATGCTCATAGTACATTATATTTGTACTGAAGGTCCTCTAAACCATTTCATACAAGAAAAAAAGTTGTAGCCTAAAAAGTATATAAAAAAATATATGAAACTGAATAGAAATCAGACAAGAGAAACAAGGGAGCACCCTCAATAAGGCAGAATTTCAGAAGATATTTACATAATCATTTCTCCCACAGAAGCAGCACAAACCAAAATGTGAGACAAGAAGGCAAAATGAAACTTTCCATAGGCCATAATGTAATGATAATAAATTAACATACAAGGAATAAAAGCAAGAATGAGCAGTGTGAGAGCATCACTAGCTTACAGCACTGTATTTTATACCATCTGGCATGAGTCAGTCACCCAAATCATAAACATGGCATTGACCATGTTACATGGTACCTTCTTATGAAACCAAACTCCTCTTATGTCATCTTGGCATAAAGAATGAACATTGTACCACATTCTGGAAAGAATATTATTTATATTGTAAACTTCACAGAAGATACAATCATAAAAGATATAACGTGATTGAAAGAAAAAGAAGTATTAACGTGGAAAGTAACAAAAACAATAAATAAATTATGAACTCTGATCAACACAAATAAAATAAATTATGGAAGGAGATGACTATTTCTGGTTGCTGCTGCAAAACTGGCAAGGAGACTATGAATCAATAAGCAATCTCCCTCAAGAGGTCTACTGAAAGTTAATAGTTAATGAGATGCTAGAAATACATAATCAATATGGTCTCTATGTGAAAAACAATTGAAAGACCATGAGTCACTAAAATATGTCACCTCATGTGTGCGTGCATCAGAAACGGCTGAAATAATTGCATTGCATGTTGAACGGATTACTGTACAGTAAGAATGAAGCAATGCATGTGATGGCGTTCTTTCAGGTCTCAAAAGATAAATGCAAGAAAAAATAGTCTGTGCCAGCGAATGACCCTTGTGCCAAGTTGCCTGATAAGCAATTTAAGTGTTGATTAGAGTTCAGATCAGATGAATTGATGAGAGACTGTCTTCAATAACAACATGAATTAGCTATAGATCACATGATGAAAGCAGCAGTAATTGGAACATTAATACTGAAAGTACCTCACATGAAAGCAGATGATCCATGACATCGATTATGCAATGAACATCTACTGTTTTATTCAGACTCAAAGGGATTGGTGCCGCACCATCCTCAATGGCTTCATCAACTGAATAATATCTACAAACAATGCCTGAATCCATCTTTGGGTCCATTATCTAATAAAAGTAGATAAAAGCACAAATATTTTATCAAAGCAAGCACATAAAGAAAATCAAAGCAAGTAGGTAAACTTGGTACCAGAACTAAAATGCAAATTATTATTACACATGTTAGTAAAATAATCTTGCATGTAGCAGCAGCCCTGGCCTTGGGCCAAAGATTGCAGGATAGTGAATTGTAGATGAACTACTCTGGCAATGAAACCTGCCATAATGTATTCTCAATTATGGAAGATAGGAACCCAAAGTAACACAGACAAACATGTGTGCTTACAGACAGAGCCGTTGGTAATATTTTTAGCTAGTGAACCTTAATTACATCTTTGATTGTAATTTTAATGCCTCTAAAGTTGCAGATAATGCTGAATCTGAATCCTAGTCATTTGGAAATATACATCTAAGTTTCTGGCAGAAATTCAGAACTTCACAAGCAGATCAAGCGATTAATTAGCAACAAAATGTCAAAAACTACATCTTAATATAACGTTTCTAGAAAGACCTGGAACAAGGGACCGCAGCTACAATTTCACCAGAAAAACTCTTTTCAGAGGAAAGCAAATCAACATAATGCATGTTCAGTATTGGGTGTGGATCTCTGCAGCATTTACACCTATTGATGTTTGAAGATGGTAATATCTAGAGTAATTGTCGTCCAAGTTCATATATTACTGATCAGATAAGCTGCCGTAAAGTAGCACCATTACCTCCATGAAGTATTAACAACGTGAAGAACATGTAAGAAAATTCCTTACAAAATAATACATCATTACCTCCAAAGCAGACATGGCTGCAAAAAGATTAAAATTCTCTCCATGAATGAGCTCCCCATCTCGAAGATCTGTTGATGCATCACGATGTTTCAACAAGTTATGTGCAATCACTATTCTTAGAGTAAGAAATTAAAACCTAATCATATATGATAAGGCCCATCGTCACTCGAAACAACCATTTATGAAGGATGGTGATGATACAAATAATACCCCCTTTCCACGAAAATTGCAAGAACTGGTCTACATGCATATTAATAGAACTGTTTGACTACAAGTGTGAAGTCAAGGATACCCTTCCACCATGACAAAATAAGCGGGGTGTATTTCAGTGAAATCTTTGTTTTGAATTAAAATACAATTTGTGAACCAAGAACACCAACACGAATATTTGATGACAATGGTAGCAACAAGATAGTTTAACAAGAAAGATGATAAAAAATAAACATCATAATTAGTATGAGACATCCTTGTTAGACTAAGTCAACTAGTCTAGTTTATATTATTAATATTGTCTAGGGTCCAAAGTGTAATTAGTTTTACCTATATAAGGTGTATCAGATTATTATTATTTTTCAATCAATACAAATCAATATCAAGTTTAATATGGTATCAGAGCCTAACCCTAAACTTAACCCTAACCCTAATCTGTTG
>NC_037529.1:11228182-11242565 GCF_001531365.2 Cynara cardunculus var. scolymus | reverse complement strand
AGTTTCTACGGTCCAAGTTGCAGATTGCTAACCGCGCTGAACTTGCGGGGGAATGTTAGACTAAGTCAACTAGTCTAGTTTATATTATTAATATTGTCTAGGGTCCAAAGTGTAATTAGTTTTACCTATATAAGGTGTATCAGATTATTATTATTTTTCAATCAATACAAATCAATATCAAGTTTAATAATCCTGATCTAGAAATGGTTGCACTTCCTATGGTACAGGGATATCTTTATTAGTTATAAGGTAACAAAACAGAATGACACAGACAGATAAAACCATTCAGAAAACTGAACTTTCACATCCAGAACCAAATAATGAAAATAAATCTTTTTATCTAATAACCATCTCCACCAAGCTTAGCTTTAACTATATTACAACCTTTGCATCCAGAACCGAATAATAAAAAGAAATATTTTTATCTTATAACAATCTCCACCAAGCTTGGCTTTAACCACACTAATGACTAAATCAATCTTTAACCACACTAATGACTAAATCAATGTTCTTTTTTTCGAGAATGAATTTTCAAGCCTTGGAATCAACCAATGTACTGAAGTGAGATGAACTTTGCAAGTAGTGAATGGCCAGGGCGTTCTCACACATTCTTCTATACGACTAGATCTTGACCAATGCAAAAAGCTCTTATAGCTCCCTTCCTGATATGACTTATCCAAGAACTGAAGCTCATCAGCCAAACTTTCAGCCAATAATAGATGAAATATTTTTACGAAAAGTAAAGGATGCTAGGGTCCTTTGGGATCATTAGGCTTCAAAAATATCATAAGGCTTTGAGTTATGGATTCCTTCAACGAAACTAATCCATTAAAATCTCATCCCAACTCTATTTTTCTCATCTGCATATACTCCCAAAACCAGTCAGCCACATGTGAGGCTTCAAAACTCCATACTCTGTGATGATGACAAGCAGAAATTTCCAATGGCTATCATTATACAGTACCCGAAGAACCTGACTTTGGTCGAGGCAAGGCAAAACAAAAGATATAAAAAGAATTAAGTACTCTATACTCTGTTATGCTATTCTGCCAGGGCAGTTCAACAAGGGGATATCACCTGCCCAAATTTTTTCCAGTTATATAGTTCAGTATAGAAGAGTAGTTATTTTTGTCACTGTGCATATGCAGTCTGCAAGAAGTTCACACCAAATAAATATTTCACAATCAGCTGTCTTGACATCGACTTACCAGAATAAATTTAAGAACATTCATGTCTCCTTTTTTTTATTTTTAATACAATTGATTAAATAAGAGAATGCTTGCCTTGTCAGATTAATATAAGTTTTGATAAAAAAAAATGAAAATTAGAAGTATTTTAGCTCAAGGCATTTTTTGAACATAAATTTTGAAAATTAGAAGTATTTTACCACAAGGCATTTTTTCACCAATTGTAAGTTCACATTATAATATTTCAAAAATTGGCAAATATCAGAAAACAGCTTTCAACTAATTTAAAAACAAATAAATCATTTTCGTACTACAGGGATAGAGCTTAAAAACCTCAGTTTTTATTCTTGCAAGCATGGCTGACATTTTTAAACTTGTACTTACTACTTAGATATTATATAAAGATAAACATCAATTTGAGTGTGCTGGTTGCAAATGAAAACTAATCATGTGATTTAAAGGTAAGAGATGTTCTGTCTATGCTGCAAGTCCCTTAGTCAGAGGAGAATGGATTACAAGTTTTCAAGAAAGCACCTCTGTGATAAATTTAAGGAGTTACAGGAATTCACAACAAGTATCCTGTGACCACATGTATGCCACGCAAGAAGCAAGGTACATGATTGCATTTTTTGACGAAACAGCTAAAAAGCTGATATGTACAAGCTCTAGTTTCTCTACGTTCTCTCAAATTTCAAATTTTTCTTACCTTTTCCAAGTAGTACGGTTCAATCCCAGTGAAGAATACAACCCCAAAGAAAATTTAGTTTATAACTCAAATACCTTATACAAATTACACTTGCGAGACTTAAGTTAGGTACAATAAATATGTATAATTCATCAACAATGCATCAAATCAATCAACTGAATTGAAGTAACCATCCCGAAACACATGACCGTTATCAACCCCCCATCAATGCAATAGGTCGTTGCAATCAATCACCATTGGTAAACAACATGACCGCTATAAACCCCCCAATCAAATGATAAACAATAATCTTGGATTTCAAAGAAGGGAGCGATTATTACCATTACGAGCCGAATCGAGAAGGGACGAAACGTCGGCCCAAACTGTCTGCTCACCGGATGGTATTGATGGATTAAGAACAGGTACATACGCTGCTTCTTTGTTAGCGGATTCTTGTTCTTCAACTCCATTACTGCTATTTTCCTCCATTTTAACGATCACAAAAGAAAAGGCAGTAAATCTCTAAGTACCGGTTGCTGCTTCTTTGTTCCTTGAGTCAGTGAGAGAGAGAGAAGAGAAGTAGTTCCAACACTAGTTTTCAAACCAGAATGTTTGAGATCGGCTCGGGTAGGGCATGTGAATATGGGTCGGATCTGCAACCGAGTTCAAGCAATGTGGTACTGGTTCAAACTCAAAATCGCAAATTCTTTAAAATTATAAATTATTAATTTCCTCTTTTTCGATTTTATCTATACTATATTATAAAGTATTTGATAAAAACTCTTAAAAACTATTTTTTATGTATAAAGTATTGTATATTCTTGCATATTATTTAAAGTTCAAGATTACAAGTAAATTATGCATATGTATAACTTATTAAAACTTGATGTTTGAATTCGTATAACATTTCAATGTATATTTATATATTTGAACATATTTATTAGTTGGTTAAATTTAGTTTTATAAAGTTTGATTCTGTTTGCAAGTTGTAAAGTTGTATAACATGATAAAAATATTGTATGAATTAGGAGTGCTCAAAAACTTGATCAACTCGACCCAACTCAGCGTAAAATAACTCAACCCGGTGTCTAATTTAGTTATAAGATTTTCAACCATCGGTATTGGGTTGATATTGGATGACCATTATTTGAACTCAACCCAACCCAATGAATCAGATATCATTTCATTTCTTGGATTTAATATGATTGTTGAATTTATATTAATATATACATTAAACAATTACAGTATCGCGTACACTCTTCATATACTCATATTTTCAATCTATTCACATCTATATATAACTCATTTATATATATTTTCAGTAACTGTGAACATGTACATGTAAATTGAGAAAATTAACTGAATTGATATACATAAGTATGAATAAGTTGTATCAAATGGTTGATGATGAAAAAGAAATTATGAGTAGAAAAATAACAAATTCAAGGTTTGAAGAATATTTTAATTCACCAAAGTATCAACCCGACCAACCCGTACGATTTGGGTTGGGTTGCACTTTGGTTTGGTTTGGGTTCAGTTAAGATTTTTCAAACCGCAAGCATTGAGTTGGGTTGGTCAAATGTCTTCAACTCAATCAACTCAATTCATGAGCATCCCTAGTATGAATATACTCGCATTTGAATATATTCGTGATTGAAAATTTGAAAACCGAGTTCAAAAATTATATATATATCAATATGGGTGTCAAATTAAAGAGAATAGATTAGTCGTTTTTATATACATTTATTTTATTAAAAACTAATTTAATTTTTTTGAAATTGTAATAAATATGTAGATTTTCAAAACTTGATAGGATATATGGGTTTCTAAAAAATTCCAAATTTTCATTCTTATTATTTATAAAAGATGTAAATATAAACTACAAGGGTGGTATATGATTGGTTTGAGCTTGACTCCAAAAGTCAAAAGTACCAGAAGGTCTCAAGTTCAAATCCAAGGAGGAATAAAAATTCCCTTGTGGCCATGGAGGTTCAAATGCGATGACTTCGGGCTATCTGCAAAGCAGGTGGTCTCCCTGGGATTAGTCGGCTCGCATAGCAGGCTGGATATCCAGGTTATAAAAAGAAACATGTAAATATACATAATTGTATCAACTTGCTATTAGTTTTTTGAAATATAATAATTTTGTTTAGCAAAGCCCAAGTTTCCTTTTAGCGGTAGTAGGTTGAGTTTGACGAAAAAAATCAATTTTTTTTCAAGGCTTCCATTTCGCTCGACTTCTGCGATTCTGTCTTATCTCAGATCGCACGCCTGCTTGACTTTTGCCCTACCGCATACTACACTCCAAGTCCACTGCCTCCCTTAATCTCGGTTTGTTGGTTCCAATCAACGCCGCACCAAGTCCTTGAAATCTGATTTTGCACTTGCTCTCTCATCCTTCCTGGTGTTTTCTTCTTATTTACTTATCTTAGACCTAATCTATTGTTTATTGAAGCTGTTTGGTGATTTCTTTAGTGATAGTCTGCTTGATTTGGTTACTGAAGCTATTTGGTTATTTGGTGTCTACTGGACTGCTTGTCTACTTGATTTAGTCTGATTCTTTCAATTGGCATTGTATTTCATGCTTCTCATGATTTTGTTTCATGAATCATGGTTCTTGTGGTTCGATCTAGCGTGGAGTACACTTGATGTCCATGTGTTTAACCTTGTATATAACTTTAGTTTTCTTCTTATCTCCTTCTTATACACGAACGCCGATGGAAAACAGAATTGTACATGCTATATGTGTATTCATTTTTATCAACGCCCTTTTTACAGTTGAATGAAAAAAGTTCCATTTTTTTTTTCCTTTCTTTGACTTTAATAAAGTTTTCATATGATATTTGATTATTAATTTATAGACTTGGATTTGACTTTGACTCTTGATTAAGTCAAAGTTTCAAACTTGGATTTGAATGGGGAAATGGAGGTCTAACTGGCTTGTGGAAACCGTATCCACATCCACCATTCATATTGTTTAATAAAGGTAATGCAACTATGAATCTCATGGAGAGTTTGATTCTGGCTCTGAATTGTTTTTGGTTTGTGAGACATGTTCACATTCAATCTAAGTCCCCAAAATCCCAAATAGAATATGAATCACTCTTGTGTGGAGTTTCTGTTGATGCAAACTATTGGAGCAAAAGTTTCATTTCTTTAAAGCAATTAATTATTTGAAGCGGTAATGAAAGCACACGAGACTTTTTAGCAATGATATGGTAACTTTTATTAATGAAAGCACGTAATTTGCGCCTTCTGTTTACCTTTTTAAGAATGATATGTTTAAAGGTCAATTCCTTAGGTTTATCTAAAAAAATGTCCATGAAAGAATGCATTTGAAATTGTAGTCAACTTTGAAAGAATGAAGCAATATAAGTTTGTCTCTTTTATGCCTAATTATGATGTCATTTGAATTTCTCAACGTGTTTGAAACATGATCCATGTATGCTAAATAGAGGAACACAAAAACCACAAAGGTGGTGCCTGATTGATTTGAACTTGACTTCAAAGGTCAAAAGTGTCTGAAGGTTTCCTTGTAGCTACAGAAGTTCAAATGCGGTGACTCCTTGCTACCTGCAAAACAGGTGGTCACTCTGATTAGGCGGCTCGCATAGCAGATTTAATATCCAGGTTAATCAAAAAAAAAAGGAACACAAGTTTTTTTTTTTGATGATTTTTGTTGTTTTTTGGCTGCTGTTTTTGTTGCTATTTTGGTGTTTTTGTTGGTTTTATGTTTGTTATTTGTTTATCGGCATGGATGAGTCGCCTAACTTGACTAGGTTACAAACCTCTAAAAAGGTTATGTGTTCTTAGTCATTGGATTAATCCAAAACCATTAGACCGATCCTGGCAGTGGTTATGATTTATTTGGGGTAGGAAACTAGTGTGGCCCCTGGCAACTACTCTTTTATGGAAAGAGGGCGGCCCCTCTACAATTAACATAAATTTATTTACGTATGGTCAACTTTGTCACATATGTTCATATATTACATGTATTGTTTACTTTGTACATTTTATGGTTGACAAGTATGTTAGCATGCAAAAAGAACAACATTACAATTTGATATGTTTTTGTAACTAGTGTCAACATAACCACACTTTCATAGGACGTTGCAAAGTAACATATGATATACGTAATGATTTTGACTTCACAAGGTGCATATAGAAGTCAGTCACAGCTAACTCGACGACGATATTCATAAAGTATCAGTACAGCGATGTAATGTGCCAATGCAGCCACTACCACAAAAATGTGGAATATTTGGTGGCTATGCCCAATTAAATCAAACCAACCAGGCCTCCATTTCTCAGGTACTCGACTAACATAAAACATAGCCCCCACCAAGTAGCAAAACGCCATGGTAGATTCGAACCCTAAAGTTGTATTCCTCTGAGCCACATTCCAATTTACGATGGTACCGTGGATTGTAGGAATCACCCCGAAAAGTCCCATTGCCACAAAAATCGAAGTACGGATGAAACGATATTTACCATTCACCCTTGTTGGAGAAAGCAATACCATGACTGCAATAACGCCTAAAATTGTGATTCCTCCAAGGTAGATGTATTGCCACAAAGGGGTGCATTGGAATGTATAATAGATTGGAGGAAAGAATGAGGTGATGATCATAACTGCGATTCCAACGTAGTCTAACTGACTGAGTAGACAACTTAGATGTTGTGTATGGCAAGAGAAGAGATGGCATAGGCTACTTGATACGAAGCAAAACATTGAACCACCCAAAAACACAAATAATGGCCAATGTGTCGCTTCTGTTTGAAATGGTGTTGTATTCATGTACGGCGACACCAATTGATGAGTAATAGTCGAAGAATGATCTGATCCAAAAGCCCTGAAAACAAATTTGAAATCAACATAAAACCTATAACAAATATCCCATTTTGGTTCCAAGACGAAACCAACATTATTATTTCTAAAACGTATATTAAATAAATACAATAATTATTTCTAATGAAGTCTAGATTTAAATTTATTTCTTTGTTAATGGGTAATAGCTACATGATTGTTCTATCTAATCCACATTTTAAGGATCTTTAATTAAACATAAAAATCAATAGTCTTTTCCATGATTTGTATGGTAATTTTTTTTTATTAACCTGGATATCCAACCCGTTATGCCATCTCCGGGTGACCACCTGCTTTGCAGATAGCCCGGAGTCACCGCGTTTGAACCTCCGTGGCCACAAAGGATTTTTATTCCTCCTTGGATTTGAACTTGGGACCTCGTGGTACTTTTGACCTTTGAAGCCAAGTTCAAACCAATCAAACACTACCCTTGTCGTAAACATTATTAAATCAAATGGCAATTGCTAATGAAAACCCAATCATACATACCATTTGGAGATGTTAAGGAAGTCTGCCACTTGATGCCATTGTGTCAAGTTTGCAATTGTCAGTGCCAAGAATGCAAGAAATCCAATCAAGTGGCTGCACATTAACAATACAAATTTGTATTAATGCATTTATCTTCGAAAAGCATCAGAAGCTTCAAACATTTTGTAAAAAGGTATGATGTAAGTTTCTGAAGTGATTTTACTGTATTGGTCCCATTTTTATTATGATGATAATAAATTGTACATCTTAGTGGTAGATAAATGGTGCCAAAAATCGGACATTTTTAACATGATACTGAGGAATCTCATTGTTATTATTCAAACAAGCATGAAACATATGAAAATTATCTACTCCATCCAACTAGTTCCGGGTTCGAATCCTGGACAACAACCACACTTACATAACTCAAAATACTCGGATTCGTTATAGTCCGCCTAAGTTTTCTCGTGTTTCTAGGCATGTTTTATCAATTTCATTCCAATTGCAATCAATCCTCTCATTCGTTCTGCAAAAATGTACTTTTTATTTCTAAACTAAAAGTATGGTAACAAAAGCCTCAAACAATATACCAAAGGCACTACAAAACAAATGACTTTTACTTACAAAAATCACTAAGGGAAATTTTCGTCAGTGATAACCAACGGATCACCCACAAGATACAAATGGTTAGGTAGAATTCGATATTTTTCAAGAAAATACCAACGGATCACTCGGAGAATTTCTTGGTAATCTGCCACTAATTTGAATTACCCACTAACTTTTGTGACAGTTTTGTGACGAATCACCTTTTAACGATGAATTTCCCAGAGAAAAGTCCTTAAGTAAAAGTCTTCCATTTAATAGTGACGCTTTCATAAAAACATTTGAAAATGAAACCATGGTTGTCTTCTGAAAAATCACAAATCTATACTATATTATAAAACAACTGACAAAAACTCTTAAAAACTATTTTTTATGCATCAAGAACTGTTTATTGATACATATTAATTAAAATTCAAGATTACAAGTAATTGTGTGTCTATACAAGTTATTAAGACTCCATATTTGAATTCGTGTACCTAACTGCAGATAAACATAATCAAATACTGGATAGGTATGTCATTTTCAATATAAAAAATCTAAAATATGTTTAGGATAATCATTAAATTCTTTTAACCATTATGATCTTTATAAAAAATTATATTATTAAACTAAAAATAAATGACTTCATTATTAAATCTAAATTAAATTATAATAAAATTTTGAATTAATAAAAAATAAGAACTTTTTAAATATTTAATTTAATACTAAAATCGATAAAAAAATTTCAAAATTTTATGACACCTTCAATTTTATATTTTATTCAAAATATAAAAAACATTATCCTTTTTTCATTACCACATAAAATCGTATTGTAACATTGACGGAAACAGAATAAAAACGAAACATTAAAATCAAAATGTATCTCACTGTATTGCACGAATACTCTTCTGGTATGAAAAAAAAGTTAATCTTATGCAAATATTTGAGAAGTGTATCGCAATTTAAAAAGTGGTATAACAAAAAGAAAATATTTTCAAATGTATATGAAATAAATAATATTTATGTCGACACCCGATCTAAAAATATTAAATATAAACTTTAAAAACAAAAATAAATGAGAGGTCTAATATAGGTGGAATCTGTTGCAACAACCTAACCACCAAATTTAATGAAAAGATAATAAAATTGAAGGAGATCTTAACAAAATCTGGATGGAATACACATTCTAATGGATCCAAAAATTTGCGAGTTTTTAGACAGTGTTTCCACAAACGAAATTCCTTGTGATCCAGACGTATGTATTCATCACGCTCTAAAATCAAGGACGGGAATCAGCTTTTTGCCCCAAAAATCGTAAAATTTCAGAGAAAAATGACCTACATTCATCCATACATGTGATGGAGAAGAGAGTACGAACTCTTATCCTAAAATTTGAAGAAAATTCTGAGATGATTGTAACATAGATATCTCGGATCATCTCCTGACATCGACAAAAAAGAGCATCACACACTTTTCCCCTAAATTTAGTAGCAAAACTACGAGATGATTATAACATATACTAATACATCTTAAATCACATCATGACGTCGGAAAGAGAGAGAGAGAGAGAGAATTACGAACTTTTTCCCTAAAATTCAGAACAAAATGTCAGATCGAGAGAGATTAAGTCACTTACGTCCAGACGTTGAGAGTTTCGTTGTGGCAAAGGAACAAGGAGATCAAGGCCTGCTTGAGAGACCAATTTGCTCTGTAGTAATTCAAGATATACTCATTATCCTTCATATAATCTGGCAGTTCTTCATATCTCAACAATGGAAACTTGTTCTTCACCTGGATCTTCTTCACCTTCTTGTTTGAATTCAGAAACTGTGTTTCATCCATCTCTCCAATTTCCCCCTTCATCACTCTCACATGGATGATATTCAGCTCAACACAAAGATATTTTCAAACCCTTTTTATTCCGAAATAAATGTATACGTCGAATTTCTTTTTGCTAATAAAACTTTAATTTAAAATTGAAACTTGTTCCACAATCTTTAAATACCAAAGGAGTGTTGCGATTGCTTATTTTAAAACAACTTATTCTTTTAACAAAAGTTTCTTATTAACTTATTATAAGTTAGAATGGTTTAACTTATTCTAAAACTTCTTATTACCGGTTTGACACCGGTATAAGTTGTTTATCCAAACACTTAAAAATGTTTATTACCGATGTCACATCAGAATAAGCCAATAAGTGTTTTTATAAGCAATCTCAAACACACCCTAAATCGTGATGTTAATAAAGTCATACCGTTATTTATATGCTACAAAAAAAAATTAATGTTTAAAATAACTCTGAATAATGAAAAAATTAAATAATCGTAAATTCAAATTCCGTGTGAGCAGAAGTAACCCGACAAAATCAAATGACCTTATCGGGATCAAACTAAGACGTGTTTGTATTTCGTGCAATTCACAATTATTTCATTTTTCTTTTAAACGGTTTTTAGTTCCATTCAGAATCATCTTAAATTAGTCAAAACCGAAACCAAATTCAAACTTGAAAGTTGAAACGACACCATTTTATGTTTTTTCATGTTTTTTTATTTTACACTTATCAACTTAAAAAAATTCGTGTTTAAATTGATTCGCGTTGGTTTGTTTCGGAATAAACCAGTTCAAGTCATCCATGTTTTCAGTTTAGTTATTTTAACGTTAGTCCAATCCAGATATAATAAACAATCTTGAGTAATATCAGTTTTAATTATAATGATAATAAACTAACAAACAAATAGATCATTAATTAGACCGTATTTTTTCCAATAAATGTAGCAAAATTTTGTTTTGGTCATCTAATTTTGACACTTAGGGGCCGTTTACCTAAACACTTACCGGGTAAGCGTTTATCGGTAAAATTCAACACTGTCGTTACTTACTGGGTAAGATTTGAGTCCACCAAAACGACATTGTATGTAATAATTTACCCGGTAAGCGCTAACCATGGTAAGAGTCGTCGCTATCACTTACCACCGGATAAGACTCTTAGTCCTTTCCTTCGCTCTTACCGGGTAAGATTCTTGGTCCTTGTCATATTCATCCGGTAAAGTAATGTGACTTGTCAAAGACCTTCCAGCTTAGTGGTAAAGGCTTGGGCATGGCATAGTCATGAACCTGAGTTCGAGCCCTGGGAAGGGAGTGTTGGCGACATTTAAGTGGGGCCATGTTTAGCCTCCAAAATTGCCGGGGATTAGTCGGGCTTTGGCCCGGACACCCTTACAAAAAAAAAAAAAAAAGTAATGTGATTTGTTAAAAGTTTACCCAGGTAAGCATTTGGTAAACGGCCCCTCAACGAATTTATTGATACGTTATTTGAGATAATTTTATAAAAAGTTAAGTAATAAGCTAGTATCAGATCAGGTGGTTTTTAATTAATTGAAAAATAAACTAGTTTACAGATGTCAAACATGAACTTAATTGTATTATATGTCCCAGATTTTATAAATATAGCAACAAATTCTTTGTACTATCTAAATTAGGTGAGGAATTAGGTTTTAGACCATCTCCAACCGTAAATACTATTTCTTGCACCAAAAGAATGTAAAATTTGGTGTAAACAATTATGTAACCATAAGGGTGGTGTTTGATTGTTTGAGTTTGGCTCCAAAGGTCAAAAGTATCTGGAGGTCCCATGTTTAAATCTAAGTAGGAATAAAAATTTCTTGTGATCACGGAGGTTCAAATGCGGTGACTGCGGGCTATCTGTAAAGCAGGTGGTCGTCTTGGAATTAGTCGGTTCACATATCCAGGTTAAAAAAATTATTCATATCCAACCAATTATGGTTCTAAATGGCGTGGCGGCGAAGCCAAGTCTCAAGCCTTAGGAGTCATTATGAGGTCACGACGTTTTTCAAGGTGTGACTTATGACGACAAATATATATATATATATATATATATCATATATATATATATGTGTGTGTGTGTGTGAATCAATCTTTATATATAAAAGAAAACCTTTGGGGTATTGATGTAGCACCATGAGAAATAAGTATTTCTAAACGGTGAATTATGATTGAGTTTTTGTTGTCCCACATTAGTTATAAGTTGAGAGATTTATACAAAATGATATGTATAAGAAAGGTGGATTGAAAATATTCTCAAACAGTAAATTGTGGTTTAATTTTAGTTGTCCCACATTAGTGAGAAGTTGAAAGATTTGAAGAAAATGGTATGTGTGGATTGGATGTTTTTGTGTAAATTCATGAGGTTTGATGCATAAGGTTGTCTTATTTTGGATGACTCTTTTTGAAATCAATAACCATAGTTGGTATTAAAACCAACCAAAGGGTAAAATTTATTGTGCAAAATTAAAAGTGAAACCAATGATGATGATGCGGTAATATGAGGTTTGAGTGTTTCTCAAATATTGAAATAAAGTTGACTTTCATCATTTCAAATTAGTGGAAAATGATAGTCTGGAAGAATATGATGAATATATAAAAGAGTGATGAATACTTTGAAAAATTTATAATCATTATTGAAATCAAAACGAATCAAATGATAAAAGGGAAAAGCTAATGGCACCCCTACCTCATACTAATGACACCCCTATAACCTATGTAATCATTCTTCTTTTTGTTTTCTTTTTATATTTTTGACTTTTTCTTTTTTATACTATTTTTTAATTATTTATACTATCTTATTAAGCAAATTTAGCAAAAGTTTTAAAATCTTAATATTTACGATTTATACTTTTATATTATTTATACCCTTTATACTCATTTTTTCATTTTTTCACCCCCTACTCTCCTCACATACACTCATCCTCTCACAACCTATTATTTTAAAATTATAATTTTAAATTTACACTTTATACCCTTATAATTAATTAATTAATTTACTTTACGTCATTTACTTTTAAATATTCCATTTTAAACATTTATCAAATTAACATACATAATCGTATATCAATTAAAACATGATTAAAAAATACATTTTTATTTTAACAAGTTACACCATTATAATCGTCTCGTTACCTTCGAAATAAGTCCAATATTAAATAGTTTTTGACTTAATTATATTATTATATATTATATATACTGTAAAAAAATATTTTTAATATTTACGATTTATACTTTTATGTTATTTATTTATATATATATTATATATTATGGGGTTAGGCTGTCCAAATTGCACTATATAATATGTTTTGGGTTTTTTGAAATATATATACATGTATTAATTCAACCTTAATCTGAGTTTCTGGATAAGAAAGAGGGTAATCAATTAAAATTTCATTCTAAAACTCATCTTTTTTTGTCTTTTCATGGCTTATGATCTGTCAAATTTGTAGTTTTCTTTATTGATTTTGAGTGTTTATCTTAAAACTCAAGTTTATTGGTTCTTTGCTCTTGGTGTAAATTGAATACATTTGTGGAGTCGTTTAAATATGTTGGATTTTAAATATATTGGATTTTAAACTGTCATACAATTTTTTTCATCGATAGTCTGTAATTGGAATCATAACTCTTATTTATTCAAATTGTATTAATATGTAAAGACCAAGTGTAACCTATATCATCGTTAAATCTTATCTTATAAAACCAGTGGAACTTTAAAATCGTTAAAATTCATGGCTTCCGCCGCATTGCGCGGGTACACAACTAGTCTTAATTAATTATAAATATACTAGTAAATAATTAAGTAAGTACCATGGCACTACTATGATACGCAGGTTCCAATATTGTGTACCAACCAAATTTGCATACCTGATACGTTACCACCAATCAAGTGTAATTGATATCAATTAAATTGGTACCAAACCAATTAATACGGTTGGTACACATGTAAATTGGTTTGATTTAGTACAAAATTGGGGCCCATAATTTCTAATATCTTTTGTTGATAAACACAATTGCAGGCTCTCGGCTAAAAAAATGGACAAAAAAGTTTAAATTGGTTAATGGGTTGTTTGATTTTTATCCATTAAATTCTGAATCTATTAATTTATACTGTATTATAAATCATTTGAAAAAAAATCTTAAAAACCATTTTTTATGCATAAAGTACCATGTATTAATGCATATTACTTAAAATTTAATACTACAAGTAAATTATGCGTAAGTACAACTTATTAAAGCTCAATTTTTGAATTCGTATAACTAACTGCAGATAAACATAACCAAATACAGAATAAACATCTCATTTTAAATATAAAAAAATTTAAAATATAATTAAGATAATCATTGAGTTCCAACAGAATCATTATTCTTATAAAAAGTTTATTGTTAAGGCAAAAATAAATTACTTCACTATTTAACCTAAATTAAATTAAAATAAAAAATTGAATTAAAGAAATTATACAAAAAAATACAGAAATTTTAAATAGCTAATTTGATACTAATAACAATATATATTTTTCAAATTTATTTTTATTCAAAAGTAAAAACATTATTTTTTTCAAAACCACATAAATCGTATTATATCCATAAATATAAAAAATAAAATAAAATATTAAAATGAAAATATATCTCGCTGTATTGCACGAGTACCCTTCTAATATTATAAAGCATTTGTTAAAAAAACTCTTAAAAGTAACCTTTTAAATATTATGTACTGCTATATAATGTTAATTACTTAATTTTCAAATTTAT
>NC_037529.1:11223764-11227562 GCF_001531365.2 Cynara cardunculus var. scolymus | reverse complement strand
ATTAAGATGGATGAATGATTATCTTTTATATTAGTTTTTGTTGAATTTAGGATGTTAAAACTTAATCTAATTTAAAAAAATAATTAAATTGTTTTATAAATAGATAGATAGATAAATGATAGTTATATTTTATATTATTAGAAGGATACTCACGTAATACAACGAGTTACATCTTGATTTTAATATTTCATTTTATTATTTATCTCAGTCGATATTATAGTATGGTCTTATGTGATTTTGAAAAAGCGATAATGTTTTTATTTTTGAATAAAATATAATTTGAAGATATATAAAAATTTGACAAAAATATATCGATATTAGTATCAAATTAACTATTTAAAATTCATATTTTTTGTGTAATCTTTTAATTCAATTTTTTTATTATAATTTAATTTAGATTCAATAACGAAGTAATTTATATTTGGTTTAACAATATAATTTTTTTATAAAAAAAAGAATTGATTATTTTGTTAGAACTCGATAATTATTATAATTATATTTTAGATTTTTTATATTTTTAAATGAGATATTTATCATTTATTTGATTATGTTTATCCGCAGTTAGTTATACGAATTCAAACATGGAGCTTTAATAAATTATACTTATGTATAATTTACTTGTAATCTTGAATTTTAAGAAATATGCATCAATATACAGTAGTTTATGTGTAAAAAATAGTTTTTAAGAGTTTTTATCAAATGCTTTAAAGATGAAATAAGTGTCGTATCATCTTTGTATCAATGGAGTCAAATCATATTATAACTTTGTATATTTTAGGTCTCTTTATCTACGTACATGATTTAACAAGGACAAATGTACCGTTATACATTACCTAATTTAACTCAAAATTTGCCAACTCATCTATACTATATTATAAAGTATTTGGCGAAAACTTTTAAAAACAATTTTTTATGCATAAAGTATTGTTTATTAATGCATGTTACTTAAAACTCAAGATTACAATTAGATTGTGCGTAAGTACAACTTATTAAAGCGTCATATTTGAATCGTTAACTAACTGCAGATAAACATAATCAAATATAGAATAAACATCTCATTTTAAATATAAAAATCTAAAATATAATTAAGATAATCATTGAATTATAACAGAATACTCAATTATTGTCTTTATAAAATGTTATATAATTAAACCAAAAATAAATTATTTCATTATTAAACTTAAATTAAATTATAATAAAAAAATTAAAAAAATTACATAAAAAATAAGAACTTTTAAATAGTTGATTTGATATTAACATTGATATATTTTTCTTCAAAATTTTATGATATTTTCAAATTTATATTTTATTAAAAAAATCATTATTGCTTTCTTAAAAACACATAAAATCGTATTATAACATCGACATAGATTATTAAAATAAAACATTAAAATCGAGATATGCATTAATAAATAGTACTTTACGCATAAAAACGGTTTTTAAAAGTTTTGTCAAATACTTTATAATTTAGTATAAATAATAATAATAATAATAATAATAATTAGTATAAATAATAATAATAAATGGAGGGGATGATGAAAATTGAGATGTCAATGCATGTATGTATACACACATAGTTGAGGTGTCAATCCACATCTGAAGAGACACAGGATGACGATGCCACCCGTACCTCACATTTTCATGAATCATATAAAATACCCAAAACCATCATCTTCATTTATAATTTATATCTATATTATATTATAAAATATTTGATAAAAACTCTTAAAAATCATTTTTTATGCATGAAGTACTGTTTATTGATCCATATTACTTAAAATTTAAGATTACAAGTAAATTGTGCATAAGTACAACTTATTAAATATCTATATTTGAATTCATGTAACTAACAACAGATAAACATAATCAAATATTGGATAAACATTTCATTTTAAATAAAAAAAATCTAAAATATAATTAGGATAATCATTGAGTTCTAACAGAATACTTAGTTATTATCTTTATAAAAAATTATATTATTAAGCTAAATTAAATTTCTTTGTTAAATTAAATTATAATTAAAAAAAATTGAATTAAGAAAATCATCCCAAAACACAAGAACTTTTAAAAATATTAATTTGATATTGATATTGATATATATATTTTTTCAAAATTTTATGATATTTTCAAATTTATATTTTATTCAAAAATAAAAACATTATCGCTTTCTCAAAACCATATAAAACCGTATTATATTGACATAAAAAAAACAAGAAAACAAAACATTGAAATCAAGATATGTCTCGATGCATTGCGCGAATACCCTTCTTGTTATATTATAAAGTATTTGCCAAAAACTCTTAAAAATTATTTTTTATGCATGAAATACTGTTTATTGATGCATATTACTTAAAATTCAGGATTATAAGTAAAATGTGCATAAGTACAACTTATTAAACCTCCATTTTTGAATTCGTGTAACTAACTGCAGATAAACATAATCATATACAGGATAAACATCACATTTAAATATAAAAAATCTAAAAAATAATTAGAATAACTGTTGAGTTCTAATAGAATACTTAATTATTATCTTTATAAAAAATTATATTTTTATACCAAAAATAAATTGATTCATTATCAGACTTAAATTAAATTATAATAAAAAATTATACAAAAAACAAGAACTTTTAAATAATTAACTTGATACTAATGTCGATATCTTTTTTTTCAGAATTTTAATTACAATATCTTTAAATTTATATTTTATTTAAAAATAAAAACATTATCCTTTTCTCAAAACAATATAAAACTGTATTATATCAATAGACAAAAAATAAAATGAAACAATAAAATCGAGATATATCTCGCTGCATTGTGCAAGTACCCTTTTTGTTTGTCTTTAAACATTAATCTGTCTGGATAAATTAATATAAATAGTTGTTTGATTTTTATTTTGAATAAATATCTGAGTAACAAAATTTACCATTTTAATCTATGTCTACACAAAATATCGAATGAAAATAAACTGTTTGATAAATATTTAAAATGATAATAAAAAATAAAATAATATTAATTATTTAAAATAACATAAATAATATGAATTCAACAAGTTTATAACATAATATTTAATAACTTCAAATATATTCAAAACAATAAAATATTATAGTTTAATTACAATTTTTAATTCACTAGAAGGGTACTCGCCCAATACAACGAGATATATCTCGACTTTAAGGTTTCGTTTTATTCCGTCTATGTAGATGTTTTAACACGGTTTTTAAGTGGTTTTAATAAATGAATAATATTTTTATTTTTGAATAAAATATAAATTTGAAGATATTATAAAATTTCGAAAATAAATCTATCAATATTAGTATCAAATTAACTATCTAAAAGTTTTTGTTTTTCGTGTAATTTCTTTAATTCAATTTTTTATTATAACTTAACTTAGATTAAATAACAAAGTAATTTATTTTTGATTTAATAATATATAATTTTTTATAAGGATAATAATTAAGTATTTTGTTAAAACTCAGTGATTATCCTAATTATATTTTAGATTTTTTATATTTAAAATACAATGTTTATCTTGTATTTGATTATGATTATCTGCAGTTAGTTACACGAATTCAAAAATGAAGCTTTAATAAGTTGTACTTACACACACTTTGTTTGTAACATTAATTTTTAAGTAATATGCATAAATAAATAGTACTCCAAGCATAAAAATGGTTTTCAAATTTTTTTGTCAAATGCTTTATAATATAGAATAGATACTATTATAAATATTATTTTTTATTCTAAAAAAATTAATACTAAAGAATATTTTTTTTATCATAATTTCTATAAAAGATA